>NC_042615.1:772760086-773065363 GCF_901001135.1 Rhinatrema bivittatum
TACTGATTCTAGTCTCTCTGGTTGGGGAGCAGTTTGTCAACTACAATCGGCACAAAGTTGTTGGTCCGTGAAAGTCTGCTTGGTCTATCAATAGTTTGGAGACCAGAGTGGTCCACTTAGCCTTACAGACTTTTCTGCCATTGGTGAGAGGTTGTTCAGTGTGGGTCCTGTTAGTAGCTTACATAAATTGACAGGGCAGAACCAAGAGCCGAGCAGTGGCCCAGGAGACTCAAGAATTGATTCTTTGGAAGGAGCAACACCTGGAGCAGATAACATTATCACACATTGCCTGGATCGAAAACGTTCAAGCAGATTACTTGAGTCGCATGATGTTGAACCCAGGTGAGTGGGAATTGTCAGACAGCAATGCAGCTTGTTCGCGAGAGGTGGGGCTCTCCTCACATGGATCTCATTGTGACTCATCAGAATGTCAGGGCATTTCGGTTTTTCAATCGGAGAAGGGAGCACAGGGCCAAGGGCATCTGCTCTAGTAGTGCCTCGGGGGGGGGGTACTACTGTATGTCTTTCTTCCTTGGCCGCTCGTGGGCAAAGTGTTGAGAAGTGGTGTTGGTGGCTCTGGAGTGGCCATGTCGCCCATGGTTTGTGGAGCTAATCAACTTGGCAGTCGACGGCCCAATTCGCCTTGTTCTCTTAGAGGACCTGCTTCATCAGGGACCCATATTTTCAGACCAGGCTGCTCGCTTTTGTCTAACATCATGGCTTTTGAGAGGCGGTGTTTGAGACATAAGAGTTATCCTGAGGTGGTCACTGCTAGGTTGTTACAAGCCAGGAGAAGATCTACATTCAAAAAGAAACTTAAAACCTGGCTTTTTAAACAAGCTTTTACAGGACCATAAGCACTTTTTTCCCGACAGCCAGCAAGAGTTCCTCTTCCTCATCATTGCATCATCATCATTGCATCATCATCGTATTCCCCAAGTTCTATACTTCTACTCATCTACTCTTCTAAGTTGACTCTGTATCCAATCTCTTACTGCAGGTCTCATGTGACATCTACTGTTTTCCTTTTATGTTTTTTGTTTATTTTGCTAAATGAGACTCGTTAGCCAATACGTTTACATTATTATGTTAATGTTGAGCTAGTTTACCCTGTTCCAAGTTGCTTAACCTTGTTCTATGTAATGCCTCTAGGCAAAAATTTATGTTCTGTTTTAATGTAAACCGATGTGATCTGTATTTCATACAGGAACACCGGTATAAAAAAAAATCTATAAATAAATAAATAAAATCTACTAATAAAAAAACTTAAAATAAATAAATAAATAATCTTTCGTATGTTCAGGTATGGGAGGTTTTTGAGTCCTGGTGTTGCTCTAATGCAGTTCAGCCTATCAAATCTTCAGTCTCTGACATTTTGTCTTTTCTACAAGAAGGTTTGGTCTAAAGGTTGTCTCTGAGCTTGCTTAGGGTCCAGGTGGCAGCTCTGGGTTGTCTTTGAAGCAAAATAGAGGGCTTTACTTTATCGGCTCATCCAGATGTAGTTTGCTTCCTTTGGGGGACAAAGAACTTAAGCCCGCTGGTATGGAAGTTTTGTCCATCCTGGAATCTTAATCTGGTCCTCGGAGGTTTGTGTGAGGCTCCCTTTGAACCGCTTAGAAGAGCTACTGTTAAGGACTTAAGGTTGTTTTTCTGTGGCCATATGCTCAGCTAGGAGAATTTCCGAGTTGCAGGCTTTGTCACGCTGTGATCCGATCCTTCAGATTTTGGATTCGGAGGTGTCATTGTGGACAGTATCTTTTTTTTTTTTTTTTTTTTTTTACCTAAGGTGGTTTCCACGTTTCACGTGAATCAGACAGAGGAGCTTCCTGCTTTTCCTAAGATGGACATTTCTGCCCCTTTTGCAAAGGAGCTCAAGTTGTTGGATGTCCGGAGAGGGCTTATGAGATATCTGAAGGTGACTAATGACTTCAGGTCGGATCATCTTTGTTCTGTGCAGTGGGCCAAACAGAGGTTTGAAGGCATCTAAGGCTCCTATTGCATGTTGGCTTAAGAAAGCTATTGGATCCAGTTATATTACTAAGGGTCAGCTGGTTCCTGAGGGTTTGCATGCTCATTCTACTCGTTCTCAAGCAGCCTCATGGGTGGAGGTGCAACTAATTTCTCTGCAGGAGATTTTCAGAGCAGCGACATGGAAGTCACTATATACTTTTGCAAAGCACTATCGGCTGGATGTGGGGGAAACAGGTTCCCCATCTTTTGGCGAAAGTGTTCTGCGAGCAGGACTCTCCATATACGTACAGGGAAAGGAAAATTTGTTGGAGAGTCGTCCGCTCATTCTGTCTTTCAAATATTGAATTCAAACCTGTTTACAAACAAAAAATAAGGAAAGAAACATTTTAAGGTTTTGAAAGTTTTGGAAAGATTTTTTGAATGCCTAGTTTTTTGCTTGGGTACAGTTAAATACTGAGGAACTGTAGGTGGCACACGTGGTTAAGTAGCAGTGTCAGCAAAACTTTCTCTGTCTCCATCTGCTGGAAGGGATGCAAAACTCAGGAGTCTGGACTGATCTGTGGTACTATAGCAATGAAAATTAGCAGGAAAGAACCAATTTTCCTTTCTCACTCTGGATTCAACAACATTTTTAACATGACATATCTGAATCTTGCATTTACTATTTGTACTGCATAAATGTGCTTTTACATTGCTTTGAAATTCCTGGAACTCACTTGAATTTGTTCATGTGCTTAGAATGCCAGCGATATTAGATGGTGATGAAGCAGTCCAGAAATGGTTGGATTTTGGAGAGGTTTCGACCCAAGAAGCTCTTAAACTTATCCACCCCACAGAGTGTATTGCTTTCCATCCTGTCTCCACAATAGTGAACAATTCCCGGAACAACACACCTGAATGTATTGCACCTATTGAGCTGAGAGTGAAGAAGGTAAAGTCTTAGATACTGGAAACAACTTTTCCTGCATGCGGCACTTTGGTGTTTTCTTTGCATAAATCAGATAATAATCCATTTTGTCAAGAAATGTCACTGTTAGTGATTTTCAGTTTTAAACCAGGCCCCTTTTTAAAACTTGCAGAGTATAACTGTATAAGTTACCTATGTAGTCAGTTTAGGCTCTTTTCCGTTGCAGCCGATAGATGTTTACAAAAATAGGACTGTTCTATATGATATTGTCTTGGCACTGCACTTCCTTTCTTTTACTCACCCAAGCTAAAAATTGAAGCATTTTACACATGCTTATTTGCATAAAAATAGGTTTTGATTATTGACGCCTTTCTTCCCCACCCACATGTGGGTAAAAATATGTGGATTGTTCAGAGAGGAAAAGAGTGAGAGGGCTGAGTGGGGAGATGGAGTAGGAGAGAAAACTGCACAGGTGGGGTGGAAGAGAAGAATTAAAATGGTGGAGATGCAAAATAGGGGTGCACCAGGATGGGATAGGGTGAAAGGGGAAGAGTTGCATGAGAGGGCTTCTGGATACTATAATGGCTCACATGTGGCCGGAGTGGACAAAGTGCAGGCAGACCACCTCAGCAGGCAACAGTTGGATTCAGGGGAATGGGAGCTGGCAGCACACATATAAGAAATTAAGCAGCAGGAAGCCTATCTGCATATAGCTACCCAGAAGGAACATCAGAAGTTTTTGTGTTTCATGGTGTTATGGCAGTATTTCCAATTTTGGGCCCTTCCTGTCTGGCTAGCAACAGCACCATGAATATTCCCGAAGGTGATGGTGGTGGTGGTGGCCCTGAGAAATGAGGGGATTCTTGCCCACCATTATCTGGATGACTGGATTGCCCAGGTGAAGTCTGCAGGGGAATGTCGTCAGGCGGCGTACCGGGTGATGGACATGCTGCATTCACTGGGCTGGGTGACAAACTTGTCCAAGAGTCACTTAGTGCCGACTCAGTCAGAATATCTGGGCATGCGCTTCGATACTGGGTTGGCAGAGTCTTTCATGCCCCAGAGATGGTGACAAAGATAGTCTCAAATAGTGTTTCCTGCATCTGCCAGTTCCCATGGCACAGAATTCTGGGTTCTATGGCATCTACTAGATTTGGTACCATGGGCCATTGCCCACATGCGGCCTCTTCAGATGGTGCTGTTGTCTGAGGAGTATCTGCATCTTATTCCACTGCAGAGAACATCTAGATCCATTCTCTCATGGTAGCTATCTTGCCACAATTTGGAGAAGGGAGTGGACATAGAAACTCTGGACTGGGTGGTGGGTGACCACAGATTCCAGCCTCAGTGGTTGGAGAGCAGTCTGTCAGGGGCGGATGGACAAGCTCAATCATCTTGAAACGAGCGGTTCGCAGGGCATTCATGGTTTTCCTCCCTCAGGTCTGGGGGCGAGTGGTGAGAGTATTCGCGGGCAATGCCACTGGTGGTGTATATCAACCGCCAGAGTGGGACAAGGAGCCGCAGTATAGCTGGGGAGGCCCAGGAGCTTTTTGTCTGGGTGGAGTGGCATCTGGATGGTATAATGGCTCACATGTGGTCGGAGTGGACAATGTGCAGGTGGACCTTCTCAGCAGGCAACGGTTGGATCTGGGGGAATGGGAGCTGTCCGCACAGGCCTTCAACCTTATTTGATCCTACTGGAGTAGTCTCCAGTTAGAACTCATGGTGTCACGGAGCAATGCCAAGGCTGCACGGTTTAATTGCTGATGAGAAGTCAGAGCTGAGGGAATAGACGCTCTGGTTCTTTGTCCCTGAGAGGAATTCTGCTGTACGTCTTTCCTCCATGGCCGTTAATAGGCCGCATATTGCGATGCGTAGAGAAGCATCCAGGAAGCATCATGCTGGTGGCATCCGAGTGGCTGTGCTGTTAGTTGTTCTTGGATCTGATTTTATCTTGCAGTAGTCGTGGCCCCTCAGATTAGCTCATCTGCCGGGGCATCTACGACAAGGACTTATCTTCTCGGATCGAGTGGACTGTTTTTTGTTTTGCGGCTTGGTTTTTGAGAGATGTTTAAAGTTGAAGAGGTAATTGGAGCCGGCGATTGCCATGTTATTTAAGGCCAGGAGGCTATCTATGTCTGTGGTGTATGTTAGGGTGTGGAGAGTGTTTGAGGCCTGGTGTGTGGAGGAGGGCCTGGACCCATTGAGGGCGGGTATCCCTCATATTCTGGATTTTTTACGAAAGGGCTTGTCTAAGTGTCTGGCATTCAACTCCCTTTGTGTGCAAGTGGCTGCTTTTATGGTGTGTCAAAAGTAAGATGCATGGGAAACCTTTGGCAGCGCATCCAGGGTCAAACATTTGCGACTGCCCTTATGCAGGATGTGTCCGGTGTGGAGTTTGAACTTCGTTCTTCAGGTTCTCTGTGGGCCTCCATTTGAGCTATTGGGGAGGGCATCGCTTGAAGGACCTTATCCTAAAAGTGGTCTCTCTGGTGGCGATCTGTTTGGCCAGATGGATTTCAGAGTTACAGGCTTTGTCCTGTAGGGAGCTATTTCTGAGGATTATGGATGATGGGGTATCTTTGTGTATGGTTCCCTCATTTCTTTCCATGGTGGTTTCTTCATTCCAACTGAACCAGATTGTGGAGCTCCCTGCATTTCCGAATTGGTCTTTGGAAACTCCAGAGGTCAGGGAGTTGCGTTTGGATGTTCGCTGGGTTCTATTACAGTATCTGAAGGTCACCAAGAACTTTCGGTAATCGGATTATCCATTTGAGGGAGCGAAGAAGGGAAGTAAAGCTTTTAAGGACATGACTTCTCGGTTGAAGGAAGCTATTTTTTCGGCCTATCTCTGCAAGGGTTGGAAGATTCCAGAGGGGTTGCGAGCACACACTCTACTAGGGTGTAGGCAGCCTCCTGGATTGAGTCAGTTGGTGTAGCCACAGAGATTTGTAGGGCGGCAACGCAGTCTTCGCTACACACTTTCTCCTGTCATTACCGGTTGGATATTTGAGCTCCAGGTGAGCCAATGTTTGGAGATAGTGTGTTGAGTGGGTCTTTCGGATGCCCGCCCAGTGTAGGGGTGCTTTGTTTCATCCCACTTGTCTGGACTGATCTGGGATATAAACAGGAAAGGAAAACTGGTTCTTAATTGCTAATTTTCGTTCTTGAAGTACCATATTCCAGAGACCCGGCATCTTATTTGTAAAAACTGTTCTGGCTACATTGACAAAATTGATCAGATTTATTTGAGTGTTTTATCAATTGTCATTCCATGTGAGAATCACTAGTTCACAATGATGTACAGATTTAACACTCTCAAAGAATGAATTACAAAAGCAGACATGCATACAGGTAAATATTTAAGGAAAAATTCCAGATCTAAGGGTGTACTTCAAAGACAGACATATAGGATGCATTTGTGATCGTTATGGGGCAGGATGAGAGAATGGGGAAATGTTCAGGACATAGTTGGTTATCAGAGTGAGATGGAATTGGTTATACTACTCAGAGTAGGCATTATCAGTTCGTTCTTAAATTTCTTAATGTCTGTTGTTCGAAGATTCTCTGGCATTGAGTTCCATTACTTTGGGCCTGCAATAGATATAGTTCTGTCTCTTATTTGTGTTAGATGAGAATTTTTTATGAGTGGGATTTCTAGCAGGCATTTGTTCTGAGATCTTAGTGCTCGTGCGGGAATATGTGGTTTGAATGTTGTTCCCGTCAAATCATTGTTTGGATTCATGTTGTATTGTATTGTTAGAACTTTGTATATTTTCGAATGTACAGATAGCCAATGCAATGCTATCAGGCTTGGAGTGATGTGGTCACAAGGAGCGACAGCGGGACTCGACCTCTGGTCTCCTGGTTCATAGCCCACTGCTCTAACCACTAGGCTATTCCTCCTCCCTCCTATTTAATCCTATTGGTTCTTCAGATGCAAGTTTAAAGATCTGAGTTTCAATTTAATTTGGCTTGGGTACAAGTCGATACTGAGGGACTGCAGATGGCACTCTCCAATATGTAGCAGTGCCTTAAACATTTGTTCTCTACCTCCATCTATTGGTAGGGATGCAAAACCCACTTATCTGTCGTACTTAAGGAATGAAAATTAACAGGTAAGAACCAATTTTCCTTCGGTCACCCTACACAAAGCATTGTTTCTTCCCCCTCCTTGATGCAATTTAATTGATTGACCTTGAATGGAGCACTCCAGAAGCAAACTTTAAAGGGGGATGCGCTTTGGCGGGTCTGTACCCCTTGGATCCGGCGGCAAGGGAAAAGTTGCATTTCCCAAAGGTGGATGTGCTTATGTGTTCTATGACCAAACAGACCACCATTCCATTCCGGTGGAAGGAGGTGCCGCTCTAAAGAATAGATAGGAGAATTGAAGCTATCCTTAAGCAGGCCTTTGAGGCCATGATGATATATTCACAAATTGCCTCTTGTTGCTCCCTGGTGGCTTGGGCTAGTCTACATGTCTCATAGGAGAGTGAAGGTGTGGGGTTGAAAAGCAGAGTGGTGATGGAACCGGGAGCTGCCACCTTAACTGATGCGAACTGTGACCTTGTTTGCACTGCCACCAGAAGGGTGGCTTCTGTGATGGCAGCTAGGCATTGGCTGTGGCTGCGAAATTGGTCGGCAGACACAATTTCTAAGTCCAGTCTCACTAGGTTACCCATAAGAACATAAGAAATTGCCATGCTGGGTCAGACCAAAGGTCCTTCAAGCCCAGCATCCTGTTTCCAAAAGAGGCCAAACCAGGCCACAAGAACCTGGCAATTACCCAAACACTAAGAGGATCCCATGCTACTGATGCAATTAATAGCAGTGGCTATTCCCTAAGTAAACTTGATTTATAGCCATTAATGGACTTCTCCATACCTTTTGAACCCAGCTACATTAACTGCACTAACCATATCTTCTGGCAACAAATTCCAGAGCTTTGTGTGTTGAGTGAAAACGAATTTTCTCCGATTAGTCTTAAATGTGCTACTTGCTAACTTCATGGAATGCCCCCTAGTCCTTCTATTATTCGCAAGTGTAAATAACCAGTTTACATCTACTCTTAAAGACCTCTATCATATCCCCCCTCAGCCATCTCTTCTCCAAGCTGAACAGCCCTAACCTCTTCAGCCTTTCCTCATAGGTGAGCTGTTCCATGCCCTTTATCGTTTTTGTTGCCCTTCTCTGTACCGTCCTCATCACAACTATATCTTTTTTTTGAGATGCGGCGACCAGAATTGTACACAGTATTCCAGGTGCGGTATCACCATGGAGCGATTTATAGAAGATTATGACATTTTCCGTTTTATTAACCATTCCCTTCCTAATAATTCCTAACATTCTGTTTGCTTTTTTGACTGCTGCAGCACACTGAGCCGACGTTTTTAAAGTATTATCCACTATGATGCCTAGATCTTTTTCCTGGGTGGTAGCTCCTAATATGCAACCTATCATCGTGTAACTACAGCAAGGGTTATTTTTTCCTATATGCAACACGTTGCACTTGTCTACATTAAATTTCATCTGCCATTTGGATGCCCAGTCTTCCAGTCTTGCAAGATCCTCCTGTAATGTATCACAATCCGCTTGTGTTTAACTACTCTGAATAATTTTGTATCATCCACAAATTTGATAACCTCACTTATCATATTCTTTTCCAGATCTATTGAAAAGCACCGGTCCAAATACAGATCCCTGAGGCACTCCACTGTTTACCCTTTTCCACGGAGAAAATTGACCATTTAATCCTACTCTGTTTCCTGTCTTTTAACCAGTTTGTAATCCAAGAAAGGACATTGCCTCCTATCCCATGACTTTTTAGTTTTCTTAGAAGCCTCTCATGAGGGACTTTGTCAAACGCCTTCTGAAAATTCAGATACACTACATCTACCGGTTCACCTTTATCCACATGTTTATTAACCCCTTCAAAAAATGAAGCAGATTTGTTAGGCAAGACTTCCCTTGGGTAAATCCATGTTGACTGTGTTCCATTAAACCGTGTCTTTCTATGTGCTCTACGATTTTGATCTTGAGAATAGTTTCCACTATTTTTCCCAGCACTGAACTCAGGCTCACTGGTCTATAGTTACCCAGATCGCCCCTGAGCCTTTTTTAAATATTGGGGTTACATTGGCCACCCTCCAGTCTTCAGGTACAATGGATGATTTTAATGATAGGTTACAAATTTCAACTAATAGATCAGAAATTTCATTTTTGAGTTCCTTCAGTACTCTAGGATGCACACCATCCGGTCCAGGTGATTTGCTACTCTTTAGTTTGTCAATCTGGCCTACTACATCTTCCAGGTTCACAGTGATTTTGTTCAGTTTGCCTGACTCATCACCCCTGAAAACCATCTCTGGAACTGGTATCTCCCCAACATCCTCATTAGTAAACACGGAAGCAAATAATTCATTTAGTCTTTCTGCAATGGCCTTATCTTCCCTAAGAGCCCCTCTGTCATCTAATGGTCCAGCCAACTCCCTCACAGTTTTCTTGTTTCGGACATATTTTTAAAAGTTTTTATTATGAGTTTTTGCCTCTGTGGCCAACTTCAATTCAAATTCTATCTTTGCCTGTCTTATCAATGTTTTACACTTAACTTGACAATGCTTATGTTTTATCCTATTTTCTTCAGATGGATCCTTCTTCCAATTTTTGAAGGATTTTTTTTTTGGCTAAAATAGCCTCTTTCACCTCACCTTTTAACCATGACAGTAATCGTTTTGCCTTCCTTCCACCTTTCTTAATGTGTGGAATACATATGGACTGCACCTCTAGGATTGTATTTTTAAACAATGTCCAAGCCTCTTGAACACTTTTAACCTTTGCAGCTGCACCTTTCAGTTTTTTTCTAACTATTTTCCTCATTTTATCAAAGTTTCCCTTTTGAAAGTTTAGTGTTAGAGCTGCAGATTTACTTATAGTCCCCCTTCCAGTTATTAGTTTAAATTTGATCATGTTATGATCACTGTTGCCAAGTGGCCCCACCACCATTACCTCTCTCACCAAATCCTGTGTTCCACTAAGAATTAAATCTAAAATAGCTCCCTCTCTTGTTGGCTCCTGAACAAATTGCTCCATGGAGCAGTCATTTATTACATCCAGGAACTTTGTTTCTAGCAAGTCCTGATGTTACATTTTCCCTGTCAATATTGGGGTAATTGAAATCTACTAGGAAAAAACATTGTAACCCAAGTTTTAACTAAACAGGTATCAAGCATTCATATTTTTAGCTTAGGGACCTTCATAACATCCACAGTGCTGCAAGTTAATACTTGTGTTCTGCACTTTAATGGATCATGTTTAATCATAGGTCCATGAGTCCATTCAATGAACAAAATAATTTTTGCATTTTTGGTTAATATAATTTTGTTCATTGAATGGACTCATGGACCTATGATTAAACATGTTCCATTAAAGTGCAGAACACAAGTATTAACTTGCAGCACTGTGGATGTTATGAAGGTCCCTAAGCTAAAAATATGAATGCTTGATACCTGTTTAGTTAAAACTTGGGTTATAACGTTTTTTCCTAGTTTATATCACTCGTTGTTGACTTACTTTGAGAAAACTTTTTTTGTTTGGTAATTGAAATCTCCCATTATTATTGCACTGCCAAATTGGTTAGCTTCCCTGATTTCTAAGCATTTCATTATCTGTCTGTTTTGTCCAGGTGGACAGTAGTATACGCCTATCATTATACTCTTACCCAACACACATGGATTTCTACCCATATAGATTCTACTGAGCATTTAGTCTCTTGTATGATCTTGATCCTGTTGGACTCTGTACCCTCCTGGACATAAAGTGCCACACCCCCACCAAGTTGATCCTCCCTATCATTGTGATATAATTTGTACCCTTATATAGCACTATCCCATTGGCTATCCTCCTTCCACCAAGTCTCTGTGATGCCAATTATGTCAATCTCATCATTTGCTGCTATAAACTCTAACTCTCCCATCTTACTTCTTATACGTCTGGCATTGGCATACAAATATTTCAAAGTGTGTTCTTTGTTTGTATTAACAACCTGCTTTTCAGTTGTTAGGGATAATTCGGAAATCATTAGCTTCGGTGATTTTTTACATATAGGCACATGGACTATGTTTGCTTTTAATGGACCCTCTCTGTTGGGATGCCCTAACTCTCCTGTTTCATTAATATCCTTCAAGAATACATTTCTCCGAACCATGCACTGCTGAGTGACTGTCTGCTTTCCCCCTTGTTCTAGTTTAAAAGCTTCTCTATCTCCTTTTTGAAAGTTAGTGCCAGCAGCTTTTATTTAACAGTGAGTTGGAGAAAATGACAAATAGAGGGGGGAAATCCCAGGTCTTTCATTTGCCAGAGGATAAGAAGCCAGCATCTAATCCTTTTGAGGCAAGGGGCAGTGTTAAAGACTATAGGTGTTCTAATCCCTGTGGAAGAACGACTACTCAGAGGTCTCTGTCCTTTCGCCCAGAAAGCCTCTTAAGATTGCAGGCTCTGGGAGTGGAGCACCTCTATCTTTATAATAAAGGTATGCAGACTCGCTTACTAGGGCAAGAGATAAGTAGGCATCTATCTCACTCTTATCAGAGGTGGATCTGGATCACGTCAGACCAATGGATCCTGAAAGTGATGAGAAGACTATGCTCTAGAGTTTCTTCGCATTCCTCTGGATGCTTTTATCGTCTCTCCCTTCAACTCCCTACAGAAGAGGGTGACAACAGAGACTACCTTAATGAGGTTTTTAGACTTAAAGGCTGTTAGTGTTCTCGAATCGCAAGAAAATATGGGCCGTTATTCCATTTATTTTGTCGTGCCCAAAAAGGAGGGATCCTTTCGGCCCATCCTGGAACTCAAGAGTCAATATTTGAGGGTGCTCATTTCCGTATGGGAACTCTGCGCTCCGTAATAATGGCGGTGCAATCAAGGGAATTTCTCATGTCTCTAGATCTGATGAAGGCATATCTACAAATTCCCATTCAGTGGGAGCATCAACTGTTCCTATAGTTTGCCATTCTGGGACATCCTCATCAGTTTCAGACCCTGCCCTTTGGGCTGGCCACTGCACCCATGACCTTCTCCAAGTCATTTTGGTAGTAGCGGCATCCTTGCGCAGGGACTGTATCCTGGTTTACCCATATCTAGTTGACTGGTTGATTCAGGCCAAAAGTGTGGAAGAAAGGCACTTGGCTTCATGCAAAGTGGTCTTATTACTGCAAGAGTTAAACTGGGTGGTGAACTTGGCCAAGAGCAGATTACAGCCATCTCAGATGCTGGAGTATCTCAGCATTTGTTTTGATAAGAGGAGGGGCAGAGTATTTCTGCCAGAGAGTCACATTCAGACGTTGATGGTTCAAACTCAAACCCTGATCTGGGCTATTTGCCCAATAGTGTGGTCTTATCTTCAGGTACTGGGTTTAATGGCAGCCACCTTGGAGGTTGTCCCCTGGGTGAGATCACTCACGTGGCCTCTTCAACACACCTTGCTTTCCTGGTGGATACTGCAGTCTCAGGACTTAGAGGGTAAGGCTTCACTTGCTATTGAAAATGTGCATCCACTTGCAATGGTGGTTGTAGTTGTAGGTATATCATCTCAGGAACAGAGTTTCCTTAGAGTCGCTGGAATGGTTAGTGCTCACGAAAGATGCGAACAGTAGAGAGAGATCTTGTGTTACCACTGAATCACCAAAAATGAATACTAATAGCCAAAGAGGCTTACAGACCAGTGTGTTGACAGGCCCCAAATGCTGTCACAGCAAGAGAGAGAATTTACCCAGGTGAACTTTTAAAACCATGCTGTCTCAGTGGAAAATGAAGACTTTGCCCTGATACCTTATCAAGATGTACCTGTTGTCATGTTCCTGTGTCAATAGGAACAAAGCTGACAGACAACAATTTAAGCCCATAAGCAGGTGGCATGGAAGAGCCAAAGGAAGCAAAGGTAAGAGAGACATCCACCCCCCCCCCCACACACACACACACCCTGGGTGACGGGGGGGGGGCAGTCTGAAACAGAAAAAAACACTCTGCTTTGGCATAACAGCTTGGTGTACAGACATGGCAGTTCCTCCCCCTCCCCCCCTGAATAAATGGGGAGAGGGGAAAGACCTGCAATGTGGCAAAAGACTCCACCCATCACATGATTATTCATGAGCTTATACATATTTATCAGATGGAAAGTATAAGATGTGGGCAAAAAAAAAAGCACAAACCCTAGCAGAAAACCTGGAGAGCGAAATCTATGCCCAGGCATCCTCGAAAAAGCGAAGGACCCTCTAGGGAAGTGAACACTGAGGGGGAGAATCCTGAGAAAAACCCTGAGACCAGAGAAAGGGACCTCTGAAAGAAAAGAAAGGGGAAGCTGAAGCAGACCAGCAGCCCTGCTATTGAAGAAAGAGAAGAATAGGATGTGGCCAAGAGACGAGGGCAGGAGAGAGGAGAGACCCTGCTTAGGTGCAAAAAGTGACACAGAGTCTGAGATGAGGTGCCAGAGCAAGCCCGAGATACTTCTGGCTCTGGTATTTGCCAGGCTAAGTCTCCTTCCAGAACTGCCTGCCTGCTCTGCCAGAAGCAAGCCTCTCCTCTGCCCACATTCTCCGGCTCTCCAGCCAGAGCCTGCTTCAGAGGTGAAGAGAGATCACCTGAAATCTGGACCTCAGGGTAAGTAAGTTAGCCATAAGTATTAATATATAAGCAGGCTAATATTTATGGCATGCATGAAATCACCATGATACAGAACTTTCTTTAGGAAAAACTGGTGCTTAGTGGCCAGGATATTAGAGACAGGAATTGTTGTCTTCTAAATGCTAAGCCCTGCTTAATCTGATAAATGTGTTTGAGGAGAATACACGTTTTTTCATGACTTATGATAGTAAGTAAGGTGGGAGGGAAATTGGAATTGTCCTGTAGCATACAGGTCCCTGCACCCCTAAACTTACTTACAGTGTCTTCAGAGTTGGTGGCTCACTGTCAGGAGTTGCTGGTGCAAGTTCACTCAACCGTCAAGGAGAGTCAGTGGAGCAACAATTGACTAGAAGCACATGCAATTTGGCTAGCGTGCTTAAGTTTTGCCAAGAGTTTAGAGGCTCGGGTGGTCCAGTTAATGTTGGACAATGTGATGATTGTGGCTTACATTAATCAGGGCAGAATCAAGAGCCAACAAGTTTCGGAGGAGATAGATGCGCTCATGTTATGGACAGAGCAACATCTTCTAGATACATCTGCCTTCCTCATTGCCAGAAAGGACAACGTAAGGTCTGACTTTCTCAGCAGACAGAGCTTGGACCCAGGAGAGTGGGAGTTGTCAGACGAAGCCTTTCAGCTCTTAGCTACACACTGTGGTTGCCCGTCTCTCTGGTTTTGCTGGCAACCTCAACCAGTGTAAAAGTTCCACGGTTCTTCAGTCGCAGAAGGGATCCAAAAAGTCTGCATATTAATGCTCTTGTTCAGGCTTGGCTGCGGGATGGGGTACTATATGCCTTCCTGCCATGGCCGCTGATAGGCAGGATTGTTCAAAAGATTGCAAGCCAGACTGAAATTGTGCTTTTGGTGGTTCCGAATTGGTCCCGGATTCTGTGGTATGCCAATCTGCAGAGGCTATTGGTGGGCAGTTCTCTCTCAGGCTGCAGCCCTGGAAGGATCTGTTGCAGCAGGGACCCATTCTACATGATGACCCATTCAATTTTGTCTTACGGTTTGGCCCTTCAGTGATTTCCACTTTGCTCCAAGCTAGAAAATTTTCTACGTCTTTGGCTTATGTTAGAGTTTGGAGAGTTTTCAAGGCCTGGCATGAGGAGTGAGGTTCTCAGCCTCTCAAAGTGGAAATTCCATTAATTTGGGAATTTTTGCAGGAAGGCTTGCCCCTTAACACCTTGAAGGTTCAAGTGTCATCTCTGTTATAGGGGGTGAGTCAATGGTAGGCCTTTGTCGTCTTATCCTAATGTGTCCCGGTTCTCGAAGGGAGTTGAGCACCTTCGTCTTCCCTTGCGGCTACCATTGCCTTTGTAGAACCTTAATCTGGTCTTGGATTTCATGTCTGGTCCTATCTTTCGACCGCTAGGTAGTCTCTCCTTGAAGCTATTTACCTTGAAGATGGTTTTTCTAGTGGCAATCTGTTCAGCACATTGGGTTTCCGAGCTGCGGGCTCTCTTTTGCCGTGAGCTATTTCTGCATGTGACACTGAGGGTGGTACAGCTTCAAATGTAACTTCCTTTTTGCCGAAAATGGTTTCAAAGTTTCATTTGAATCAGTCAGTTTCTCTGCCCACGCTGGACAGGAATAGAGATGAGGGTGAATATAATCTCTTGCGTGCTTTGGATGTCAAGCAGCATCTAATACAGTACTTGGAAGTTACTAAAACTGTGAGGAAGTCTGACTGTTTGTGCTACATGGTGGAGGTAAACAGTGAACCAGTGATGCAGGCAACTATAGCCCACTGGGTTAAGGAAGTCGGCATGGCCACCTTTGTGGATGCTGGATTTGCCGAAGCAGGTCAGACTGCATTCCATGAGGGCTCAGGCAGTATTGTGGGTGGAGATTCAATGGTCTCCTGTTGATTTTCCAATCAAAGACATGGTCATCTTTACACACCTTTTCCAAGTATTACTGCTTAGTTATTTGGGCTCAGAAGGAGGCAGTTTTTGCACATGCGGTGTTGTCTGATCTGCAGGCAGTCTCCTGCCCAAGTAGCTTTGGTACATCCCACTCATGTGGATTGGCCTGCCTGAATGCAGAGGAAGGAGAAATTACTAAAGAAGACAGGCCAATCCACAACCCGCCCTTGGCTGCCAACTTGCCTTTTAGTTCATCCTTGTATGTGGACCTCACAGAGTGGTGGTCTTGTTTTATTCATTGAAGGACTGGTAAGTGTTATACCCAGCCCCTAAATGTAGTGAATGTTAATTACTTTATCTGTAACCCTTTTCTCCTGAGGACCATCTCCTCAGAGGGTACATAAATGAATTTGTCTTGAGGCTTTCTTTTCCACTGTCCCCAAGGATAAGTTCTTTCTATGGGAGAAGCTTCTGCTATGGCCCAGGTGTGGTAAGTGACCTCTTTGTGATAGGTATTTTCTGAGGATGTGTAATCAAGGAGATGGAACACAGGAAGGGGTGTTCAAATAAAACATTTACTGATTTATGTTAAATGGCAAATCAATTTCCAAAGTGTGATAATTGTACAAGGATTATCCTTTTACTCTTTCTGTGTAAGGAAGGGTCCTGACTTCCTTGAATTGGGGAGTGTGGTGGTTTCCCTGCTCCTGGCCAGCCCTGAATGGCACTGGTTCCCTGGGAATTTTCCCCAGTCCTACTTGGGTCCTGCAGACCTTTACAGGATGCCCCAGCTTGCACCTCTGTCCTCCCTGAAGATCCTGAGAAGAGTCTTCCCAAATGCTCCTTTGATTTTTAGTTGGAGATTTCTCCTTATTTGTTCTTGCAGAGTATTGTCAAGAATTGGTGACCTGGCTGCTGAACCTGGGGTAACCTTCCTCAAAGCTTAGGCTGAAATATGTTTCAGATTCAGTGCAAGCTCTGGAGCTGCTTTACCTCCCTCTAAGCAGATCCTAACCTGGTAGGATGTGCATCGATTTGATTCTCCCAAAAGAATTAGGGAAAGGCTGGAGGCCTCCCTAGTGGGAAAGAACCCTTTACTCTAGGGTTCCTCTCCCATAGAAACTTTCTCCTCTACTATTCCTGCAAATCTCCCCTTGACCCTTTTATCGCCAGGTCCTCCACCTCAGCTAGCTCATAGGAGAGGAGCTGCTAATTCCTAGTCCTATCTATGGAGAACTAGGAACATCTAGTGGCCTACCCATAGGGGTGCCACCTACCTGTGCTGTAAGTTCCAAATTGGTTGGAAGCATGTGTGTTTGACTTAATAGTCATGTTCAAGTATAATCAGTTTGTCCACAGTTTGGCTTTTCCAGAGAATACAGGCAGGCTGATGGAGTAGGGCTATATGTCCATGTGATCAGCTTTACTCCGACTCCATCTGCTGGTAGAGGTGCATAACCCACTGGGTGGCTTGGGCTGCTTTCCTTAGAAGAAAGGAAATTATCAGGTAAGTAGTAATTTCTCCTTATGGCAAATTTGTGCTAAAATGTGAGCGAAATCTGTAAGCAATACCAAGATATGTGGAACTGAAAAGCATAATAACTTTCTCTAGGCTCATTACTTTCCATATGTTCATGTTACAAATTGTAGAGTTACACATACAGACTTACTGATGGTCTGGATATGACCCTTGCTGGCATTGTACTTTCACTTCCTCAGTTGTCTGTTATGTTTTCTTTTTAATAGTAATCTGTTTCCTTTCACCCTTCCTAGGAACCCACACTGAGTGCTAGCAGCAGAAAGATGTTTGACTGGTTAAAAAGCAAATCCCCAAAGAAAGAAGAGCCCAGCCCCCCTGGTTCATTGAAACAGAGCAGCAAAGCTAATACGCCAAAGAAAACCAGTGCAGGGTTAATGCACAAATGGTTAAAGAAGGAAGAGGGGGAATCTTCACCAAAGAAGCTCAAACTAAACTGACATAACTTGTCTGAGATTAAGTGCATATTTGCACTGCTTAGCACACTTGTTCTTGTCTTTCATTCACTATGTAGTTTTTAAAGTGCAAATAAATATTTCCATACCTCTGAGAAGTGGTAAAATAGGATAGTTGTATAATAGCTTAGCCAAATTCTTGCATTCTGAATATTAAGATGAATGACTTTTTAGTGCGTTTTATAACATAAAGTGCTTATGTGTGTGTTTTTTCCATCTGCATGTCTGTCAGTCTAATGCTGACATCACAGATGGGGAGCAGCAGCTAGCTGGAGCTGCTGTTGGAATGGAGCAGCGATGCTGGTGGTGACTTCTGAGATGCTGCCAGCTGAAGAAAATACAACACTGGCAGCCCAAGCGGCTGAGCTGGTGAGGTGTCCAAGCCCTTCTAGCTGAAGATGAGGTGGAGGCAGAGCCAGCAACTGAGGTGGTTCTTTGAGGGAGGGGGAAGGATGGAGGATTGGTGATGTAGGAGGGGGAGAGTGTTTGTGTAGAAAGAAGAAAGTAGATGCTGAGAAAGGTATGAGTGTGTCAAGAGACACACATTCTTCATTGCTTTGTTCTATTACCCCTGCAGGTATTCTTACCCCTTCCCAGCCTAACTGCAAAACACACACACACATACAGAACAACTGTTAACACACACATGCAGGCCATGGAGTTATAAAACATGCACCTAAACTTGCAGAGCAACTTAAAAATTAAGTTTCTCTTCAGCACAGACACATTAACTTTCTACCTTGGTATTTTAATAGTAATTACAAATAGAAAAATTATTTTCACTGTTGTCATTTATGTTGCAGTGCAGAAAACATCAGATTTCTAAGTTGATCCACTATAGTATATAAAAATTCAAAGAATCAAATCAGACTCAAGTCATCAAATGCCCTTTGGATTCCAGAGCTTATGTTTTTTGAGTGAATCTGTTCTGTGGGGCTGTTTTTACACTTGTTTGGATATTTTGACTTTTTTGTGTGCCTCCTTCAATAATTTCAGAGAAATTCCATTAACTATTCTTGCTACAATTAATATTTCATTAGAGGTTCTAGGGATAGGTGTATTTCATAGCTATTCCATCTGTTATGTATAAGCCATTTAGGTGCTTGGCATTGATGGTTAATTGTTTTCTACTGTAACTATTGCATATTTACTAGTTTCTATACTCTTATAATTATAATAATTTTGAAAAAATAACCAGCAGAATGGCTTTTCTAAAATTAAGAATTTTTTTCTGTAAAGAAAAACTGCAATGTGATTTTTAAACCTGTTTCCAAATAAAATATATTTTTTCAGCATTCTATTTAAAAATGTTTATATACCGCTTTTATAATATAAAAATTAATAAAAACTGTTTACATACAGTACATACCTAATAAAATACAAAAAACCAGCACAGTAGAGTATAAAAACTAGATAACACAAACAATGGACGAACAAAATTAAAAAACTACAATTGATATCCAGTCTTAGTATTCAGAATACCAAAGTACAACTATTTTTAAAAGAAGAAACTAGAGAATGAGCAGAGGATGATAGTCGACAGTCGTTAAGTGTGTTCTGATGCAAAAATCTCAAAAGCTAATTGAAATTGGTACGTTTTTAATGATTTCTTGAATTGTTGTGAGTTTGAAATTTGATGAAGTGAATATGGTAAGGAATTCCAAATAGATGGATCTGCAACCGAGAGAAATGTTTTTAGAGTGATGTCCAGCCTTGCAAGACAGACCGAAGGAACATCCAGTAGGTTTTTATTTAGAGATCTTAAGTGTTGCGTTGGTTTATAAATTCCCAGAATGGAGCACAACCAAGTTGAAGGATGAGTTGTATATGAGTGAATGAATAATGGACAGCGTTTTATTTTGGATCCTGAATTTAATTGAAAGCCAGTGAAGAGAATAAAGTATTGGAGATATAGGATTTGTCAATAAAGAACCAGATATTCTTTGTGTTATTGGCAGCCAATGCAGATTGATTAAAACAAGGGTGATATGTTCACGTTTTTTACAATTTGTTAAAACCCTTGCTGCAGAGTTCTGAAGCACATGTAAAGGGTGCAAAGTAGATTGTGGAAGGCCTAAGAAGGGAATTACAATAGTCTAAGGATGAAAATATCAAAGCTTGCAGCATCAATCGGAAATCATTAACATCTAAAAGCAGCTTCAACTTTCACAACACCAACAATTTATAATATCCTTCTCGTAATTTAAGAGAAATATGTTTTTTAAAATTTAGCTGACAATCGATGGTAATTCCTAAGTCTTTGACTGATTCAGATAATACTAGTTTAATATTGTTGGGTAATAAAAAGGTATTATTTGTACTAGCAAAGCTATCTTTTACTTTTCTGTCAAGGAGAATCATTTCTGTTTTTTCCATATTTAGGGCTAATTTCATATGGCATAGTAATTGGTTGAGGGCTCCGAGATAGATGTTTATTAATTTAAATGTTTGTTCAATAGTGCCAAGAATAGGTATAAGAAGCTGAATGTCGTCGGCATAGATATAAAAATTTAGACCTAAACCTGCTAAGAGATGACACACTGGAAGAAGATAAATATTTAACGGTCACCGATAAAGCGGACCCTTGTGGGACACCAGTTTGAAGTTGAATTTTATCGGAGAAATTATTTCCTATTTTCACTTGAAAGGATCTTTGTTGTAAGAAAGACACTATCCAATCAAGGGTTTTATTTATAAGGCCAATTTTTTTTAATCTTATTAAAATATTATGATCTATCGTATCAAATGCCGCAGACAAGTGTAATAAAACTAGAATATATTTTTGTCCAGAGTCAAAACCTTTTAAAAATGTATCAGTTAATGATGATGATTGTTTCTGTATTCAGATATTGACGGAAGCCAAATTGGTTTGGATATAAAATATTGTTAGATTCTAAGTGTTCTATTAATTGTTTATGAACAATTTTTTCAATTATTTTTGCTAGACAAGAGATTCGATATAGGCCTATACTTAATACTTCGGGGTTTAAGGAGGGTTTCTTTAAAATGGGTTTAATAACAGCTGATTTCAGAACTTGTGGCAGATATCCTTCAGCTAGAGAGAGGTTAACAATTTTTGCAAATATGGGGGCTATAATATGAGCAATAGGTTTTAGGGCAACCAAAGGTATAGAATCTAAAGGGTGACTCGTTGAATTTAATTTTTTTTATAATAGTTTCAACTTCTATAGAGGAGACTTCATCAAAAGATGGCCAGTCAGATATTTCTTTCTTTGTAGTGTGAAAAATGATTTTTTGTTATAGCAGAAATGTTGTGTCAACGAGAGATCAGAATTTATCAGCACTCCTAGGTTATGTGCTTGACTTAGAACAGGGATGGAAATGCTGTTTATTAAGAGATGAGAGGGAGGACCAGTTGTGGGGTTTGTAATAGATGTTAGACAATTTCTGTTTTAGAAGGGTTTAGTTTAAGGTGGTTGTGTGATAACCAGGTATTGATCGTGTTTATATAGATAGAGTAACCATTGAAAGAGTGGAAGACCATGAAGTGTTATAAGGAACCAAAAACTGAATGTCATCGGCATATAGTTTGAATTGAATGTTTAAAGAGGAGAGAACATAACAGAGGAAGCAGGTAAATGTTGAAAAGAATTGGAGAAAGAGAAGATCCTTGGACAGCAGAAGAAATCTTATAATGAGCGGAAGAGTGATTACCAATATTAATCTGTTGAGTGCTGTCTGATAAATAGGATGAAAACCAATTTAGGACTGTAGCAGAAATGCCTATGCAATGTAAACCTGATAAAAAGATGATGATTAAGAGTGTCGAAAGCAGCACAAATGTCTAAGAACTAGAATGAAATCAGTATTAGAGTCGAAGCCTCGTAAAAGTGTATCAAAAGAGGAGAGAAGTAACGTTTGTTAAATGACCTTTATGGAAACTGTTGACTGGAGTGAATGTCATGTTCAGTGAAAAAGTCTGAGAGTTGAAATAGCACTACTGATTCTATGAGTTTGGCTAGGGAAGGAAGTAATGCGATTGGTCTAAGGTTGTTGAGGTCCAAGGGATCTTTCATTTTGTTTTTCGTTATTGGGAGAATTGAAGTTTGTTTAAAACAATCTGGAAACATGCCTGACTCAAGAGATTGGTTTACCAATGTACAAAGGAAATTGCAGGTAAAGGACCCTATAGATTTAAAAAGAGAACCAGAGCAAGGATTTAGTGGAGAATTAGAGATTTTTTGCTTCTGTATCATGGATAGTATAATTGGTGCAGATACCAATCTCCGAGCGTGGCACACTATCCCGATGTTCATCCTACGCAGTGGGAACGCGAGGGATGGGAGCAGCCTTTGTTGGCTAGGCCCTGCTTGTAGTCCATTCGCTGCACACAGTGTGATAGGCCGCAACGGATTTTCACACACTTTCTAAGGCTGCCCTCTACTGGCTTCTCGGTTTGGCTTGTGCATTCAGTTGTGCGCCCAGTTTTTGAGAGCACAGTTAAGTCTTGAATTCTGAGCGCCCATGTTCAGCACTGCCTAGTGTCCATGTGCTTATGTCGGCAGCCAAGTGGCACTGTCCAGCGTTTGGTGAATGCGCACATAAATGTTGGATGCCTATGTATAGATGCACAACTCAGGTTGTTGCTCAGCGCATGGTGCCTGTGCCTGTACGTAAGCACCTTTCTCTTTGCTCTGCAGTGCCTTAGCCAGGAGTGCCCACTGAATTGTCAGCACTGGTTGGAGGCACAAGGAGACTTCACTTCCTCTGAATTCGCTAAGGCTGGTTCTTCCCAGCCACATGTGGGTCTGGGTAAATATCTCACAGGTGGGGCACCTGATTTTGGTTCTCCTCTAACTGGTTCTGCACCAGGGGATAGTAGCTCAGACAGTATTCCTCAGTTATCTACTGCTCGGATGCTTCTACTTTTTCCCTGGATAGAATTTTTCCTGGGGTTACAATCCTTTCTTCAAGCTCAGTCCTTTGCCCTGTCCAATGCTCCTAGCGTGGAGGTGCAGATAGAACCCTTGCCTTCTGTTAGGCCCCCCTCCCCCCACCTGCATGACAAAAGCTCCTCCAGCTGGAGATATGGATGATGACACTGATCCTGCCTCTCTTGATGGGGAAATTCCCACTGGATTGGAACCATATAGAATTATGTTGCTGTTTTTTCACAGAGATGAACTGCCAGCTCTGATTTTCCCAGACATTGACCAGCTTGGAATTCCTGGGGCAGATTCTTTCAGAGCCACAGAAAAATCCTATTTTGGTCTCCTTGTGTACAACCTCTTGGTTTTTTTCCCCCCATGCTGGAGGCCATTCAGGAGTTGATTAATCTTAAATGGGGTGTCCCAGAGGCTAAGTTCAAAGGGGGTTGGGTATTGTATGACCTATACCCTCTGGATCCTGTGGTAAGGGGCTTTCTGAAGGTGGATGCGCTGGTGTTTGCAGTCTCCAACTAGACTACTATTCTTGTGGAAGGAGGAGCAGCCTTGAGGCAGACTCATGATGGAAAAATTGAGACTATCCTTAAGCAAGTGTTTGAAGCTATGGAAGTGTCTTTGCAGATTGTTTCTTGGAGGCTCGCTCTTGTTTGCTTCTCTCCTAGGAGGTGGTTGACTCTGGGGTGAATCCCAGGTCAGTTATGGAACCAGCTGCTGCCTTTTTGGCTAATGTAGGCTGTGATTTACTCTACACTTCAGCCAGCAGGGTGGCTTCGATTGTGGCAGCCAGGCACCAGTTCTGGTTGAGAAACTGGTCAACTGATGTGACCTCCAAGGCTAACCTCACCAAATTGACCTTTAATGGTCTGTTCTTGTCTGGTAGTGTGTTGGTCAGTAAATGGTATGAAACTCCAGTTCCTTGTTTGCCAGAAGATAAGAGACAGGCTCAGCACTCCCTTCTCGTGAGAGGTCATACTGGAGGAGCCAAGCATGTGACCCTATAGAGGAGTGACCTTCCAGAGGACCCAGTCCTTCGGTAAGTCAACCCTTTTGTCCCTGACAACCCAGACTAGGCTGAGGTGGTGGACCCTCCCAGTAAAGGTTTGCCAGCCTACCCCTGGGAACATGAGTTAGGGGGTTGCACCTCTCTCTTTTATCAGATGGGTTGGGATCACATCTGATCAGTGGGTCCTGGAGGTGATACACAAAGATAATACAATGGAGTGTTGCAGTATTCCTTAGGCCAAATGCATGGTCTCTCCCTACCACTCCCCGCAGAAGAAGCAGGGGTGGAAGTTACATTAACAAGGCTCCTTGGTCTGAGAGATGTGGTTCCTGTGCCCATGTCTCAAGAAAATATAGGGTAATATTCCATTTATTTTATTATGCAGAAGAAAAAGGACCCCTTTGGCCCCATACTGGACCTCAAAGATGTCAACTGTCATCTGCAAGTGAAGCATTTTTGCATGGAAACCATGCGGTTGGTGATAATTACCTTGCAGTTGGGGGAACATATGACCTCGCTGAATCTGTCTGAGGCATATCTCCACATTTCTGTCCTACTCGAGCATCAATGCTTCCTAGGGTTCATAGTTTTGGGACACCAATTCCAGTTTCGGGCACTGCCCGTTGGTCTGGCCACCTGCAAAAGGAGTGGCAGACTGGTAGGTTATATATCACACAATACACTTATGTACAAGTATAGAAGTTTACTTATAAGTCTTGAGAATAAGCAATAAAGGCATACAAGATTAAAGTTTGCATTAAAGAATATATACACAAAATGCTTTCCTCAGTTCGCAATGTGATGTATTTTTGGAAAATGTGGGAACACAATGTGTTGGAAAATCAGAACAGCTCATTAACCATTAGTAATGTTCCAAAGAACTGAACACATTTAAGATGAAGGTAGCAGTCCAGCAGCAAGGGGGGGGGGGGGGGGGCTGCTCAGTCTTTTGCATTGAGTGTCACATGTATGATTTTTTACCGCCTGTGAGAAATTGTATGTGTTTGCATCCAATGCAAAGAGCTCCTGACTCTTGGAGAATGAGTCCGATCTCTGGAGGCTAGAGTGGCAGACCTGGAGAAGCTGAGGCAGACAGAGATATATATAAATGAGACCTTCAGGGACATAGTAGCCTAGTCCCAACTCCAGTTTGGCATCCCTGGTGATGCCTTGGAGGAGGAAGGTCTCATGCTCGGAGAGCATCAACCTGGTGTAGCAGAAAATGATCCTGTACCAAGTACCTGCTCTTGAGGTGGTGCATTGTCCTCAGTCTGAGAGGACAAGTCTCCCAGGGCTACTGCCTAGGAGGGAAGGGTTAGGTCGGCCATCATCGTTGATGATTTGATTATTACAAATGTAGACAGCTGGGTGGCTAGTGGGCATGAGGATCGCATAGTAACATGCTTACCTAGTGCAAAGGTAGTGGACCTCATGCATTACCTAGATAGGATTTTAGATAGTGCGGGGGAGGAGCTGGCTGTTGTGGTACATGTGGACACCAATGACAGGAAAATGTGGGAGCGAGGTTCTGGAAGCCAAATTTAGGCTCTTAGGTAGAAAGCTTAAATCCAGAACCACCAACGAAGCATTCTCTGAAATGCTCTCTGTTTCCACGAGCAGGTCCCCAGAGGCAGGCAGAGCTCCAGCGTCTCAATGTGTGGATGAGATGATGCTGCAAGGAAGGAGTCAGTTTTGTAAGGAACTGAGGAACCTTTTGAAGAAGGGGAAGTTTTTTCTGAAGGGATGGGCTCCACATTGGAAGCAAGCTGCTGGCATTAACCTTTAAAAAGGAGAGAGCAGCTTTTAAACTAGAACAAAGGGGGAACGCCAACAGTCGCTCAGCAGCATATGGTTTGGAGGAAGCCCAATAGACTGGGTAAATGTATCATCGGGACATGCTTGAAAGATAAAGTTCCTGGATGGAATAAATGACAGTTTTATGGCGTAATTGGTTCAGGAACCAACGGGAGAGGGAGCAATTTTAGATCTAATTCTCAATGGAGCACAGGATTTAGAGAGGTAACAGTGGTGGGGCCACTTGTCAATAGTTATCACAATATGATCAAATTTGAATTAATGACTGGAAGGGGGACAGTAAGCAAATCCATGGCTCTAGTGCTAAACTTTCAAAAGGGAAACTGAGAAAATGAGAAAAATAGAAAAAGCAGAGTTGCTTACCTGTAACAGGTGTTCTCACAGGACAGCAGGATGTTCGTCCTCACATGTGGGTGACATCATCAGGATGGAGCCCAATCACGGAACACTTTTGTCAAAATTTCTAGAGCTTTGACTGGCACCACTGAGCATGCCCAGCCTGGCACCAATCCTGCATGCAGCAATGGTCCCCCTTCAGTCTCGTGTATAGTAAAAAGTATGTGTGAAAAATAAAATAACATTGAAAGCGTACCCAACTCCGCGGGGTGGCAGGTGAGTTTCGTGAGGACTAACATCCTGCTGTCCTGTGAGAACACCTGTTACAGGTAAGCAACTCTGCTTTCTCACAGGACAAGCAGGATGGTAGTCCTTACATATGGGTGAATAGTGAGCTGAGGATGCCCGAGCAATGTACCAAAAGCACCCAAAGATATGCAACAGGCACAACAACCGGTGGCTTTGGATGAGCAGGCAGCCTGAAATTCCCATTGGGCTGTTGGAAGGAAGTTGGGTATTAAGCTGAGAATAAATTGCACAGAACAGACTGGGCAAAGATAGAATCTTTTGTACCAGCCTTGTCCAAGCAATAATGAGCTGCGAAGGTATGGAGGGAACTCCATGTAGCAGCCCTGCAAATGTCAGCAAGAGGTACAGAACGAAGGTGTGCCACAGACGTTGCCATTGCTCTACTAGAGTGTGCTTTAATGCGGTCCTGGAGCGGAAGGCCTGCTTGTTGGTAGCAGAAAGAAATGTAGTCTGCCAGCCAGGAGGATAGCGTCTGCTTGCCCACCAGGATCCCCAGCTTAAGTTTATCAAAGGAGACAAATAGCTGGGTGGACTTCTTATGGCCTGCAGTGTGTTCCAAATAAAAAGCTAATGCACGGTTGCAGTCCAAGGAATGCAGAGCCCGCTCACCTGGATATGAGTGGGGTTTTGGAAAGAAAGTAGGCAAAACTATGGATTGATTTAAATAGAACTCAGAGATTACTTTTGGTAAAAGTTTGGATGAGTGCGAAAGACCACCTGGTCATGAAGGAATTTCATGTAAGGGGGGGGGGGGGGGGGGTAAGTAACCAGCGCCTATAGCTCACTGATCCTGTGAGCGGACATTAAAGCAAGAAGAAAGAGTACCTTCCAAGTGAGATGTCGTAGCTTGCAGGAATGCAGAGGCTCAAACGGAGGTTTCATGAGTCGCGCTAATACTACATTAAGGTCCCAAGCAGGGGCCGGGGGACGGAGAGGGGGCTTGAGGTGCAGCAAGCCCTTCATAAAGCGCACTACTAAAGGTCGTGTTGAAATAGAGACATCCCCTCTACCCTTATGGAAGGCGGCTACCGCACTGACATGTACTCTAATGGAGGAAGTTTGCAGATCTGACTCCGAGAAGTGCCATAGGTAGTCTAGAAACTTCGTGGTGAGGCAGGTAAATGGATCTAACTCATCTGAAGTGCACCACTATGAAAACCTTTTCCATATAGAATGATAAGATCTTCTAGTAGAAGGCTTTCATGAAGCTACTAGGACCTATGATACAGAGTTCGGGAGGTTGAGAGGCTGCAAAATTAGCCTTTCAACATCCAAGCTGTCAGCGCCAGAGCCTGGAGGTTTGGATGTTGCAGGTGCCCGGCTTTCTGAGAGATCATGGATAGATCTGCTCCTAGGCGAATGTGCGGGTGGACTGAGAGGTCAAGAAGGATAGGAAACCACACCTATCACGGCCAGTATGGGGCTATGAGAATCATGAGACCCTTGTCCTGACGTAGCTTCATGAGAGTCTTGCTTATGAGTGGAAGCGGGGGATAGGCAAAGAGGAGACCTGTTGTCCAAGAGAGGGCGAAAGCATCCCTCGGTGGAGTCCTGGGACTGCGACGTAGAGAGCAGAAGTTGTCCACCTTGTGTTCCCTGTACGTACCAGGATCAGTCCAGACAGCTGGGTTATGCCTCCCCTCCAGCAGATGGAGTCAGAGAGAAAACTGAAAACACCCCCTAAATATATATCGGTGTACCACCTGCGATCCCTCAGTATTTTCTCTGACTCTAGCAGATTGAGAGGCATAACCTGCGGTCCTGTCCTGGTCAGGTTGTTCGTACTGGGAATTGCTCTTTTGACTAGAACAAGTAGTTACTTACCTTCGGGTCCCTGTTGGTCAGGTTTGTCTGTTGGTCAGGTTTGTTTGTTCCGTTTGGCGCAGCGCACAGCTCAGAGCGGGGCAGGCACAGAGGGCATTGCCCTCCTTGATTTCCCGGATTAGTGTGTCCCAGTAGGTTGGGGGAGAGATTACCGGTGGGCCGGTCACCCTCCCCCCTATGTACCAGGGTCCATTACCCTGAAGGGGGTTTTATACAAAAAAAAAAGAAAGAAATTTCAAGTTTTTACTTTCCTGCTCTAGAGCCACTTAAGGCCTGTTGGTGACAGGCAGTGAGCTCTCTCTTGCAGCCCCGGCCTGCCGTGCCTCTGTGGACTCCGGAGGGGGTGGCTGAGTCACCCGGCGCGCGCTAGAAGGCACAGTTGCTTTCTCCCTGCATTTTGGCGCGCTTTCTGTCACTGCTCCGTTGCGGCCCGGGATGCCGCGTTCTTCGGCCTGCACGGCCTGCGGGAGGGCGGGGGCGCGACTCTCCCGAGAGGGTCTCTGCTCCCGATGTCTTCCCGGGGGTGAGGGACCCTCTCGGGGGCCGAGCGCTGCCCGCAGCGGCTTCTCTCCTCCTTCTTCTTTGCGGCAGAGCAGGCCGCCGGGCACTTGATCTTCGGCCCCCATCTCCCTTGGGGAGGAGGGCGGCGGCCATCTTGGCCACGCGGCAGTCAGAGTGCTCAGCGGAGGAGGATTCCCCCCCTCCTCCCTCTCTGCCCGACCTAAGCCCGAAAATGCCGCCCATTTTGGAGGATCCTCCAGCCCCTCCCCCTTCTGGTGCAGGTAAGAGATTTAAAAAGATCAGTGCCTTTTTCGTCCGATTTTGTGCTGTTAATGCACAAAGCTTTCTTGCAGGCAGAGGCAGGATGGGAAGCTGAAGCCCCCCCCCCCCCTCCTCTCAAGCTTCCCAGGATCGTGATGGATCAGGGGAGCACGGGGGCTATTGACCCTCGCCCACGGGATCAGGGGGACCAGGGGGCTTGTGACCCCCGCCCACCGGTGAAAGGAAATTTGGGGGCTTGTGACCCCAACCCGGGGGGGGGGGGGCTACCGGTCAAGGGGACCACGGTTTCATGCCAGATCCTCAGGGGGACCCGGATTCGTTAGTAGGGAGCGATCAGGGATCTGGTGAGGGGGACGACCCCCAGGTGCTCCGGTTATTCGGAAAGGAGGAGTTAGGATTTTTAATCCTTTATGTCCTGAAGGAGTTGGAGCTTCCGGCCCCGCAACAGGAAGCGGACACTTCTACAGGGGATGTAGCTATGGCGGGCCTGAAGGCCCCCCCTCAAACTTTTTCTTTCCATCCTAAGGTTTTACAGCTTGTATCCAAGGAGTGGGAACTCCCAGAAGCCTCGCTGCGAGTGAGCAGGGCCATGGAAAAGCTGTATCCCCTACTGGCGGACTCCCTGGATCTCCTAAAGACCCCCTCGGTGGATTCGGCGGTTACAGCCGTAGTCAAGCATACAACCATCCCCGTCACGGGGGGGATAGCCCTTAAAGATCTTCAGGATCGCAAGCTGGAGGTATTGCTGAAGCGCATTTTTGAGGTGGCGGCCTTAGGTGTCCGGGCTGCGGCGTGCAGCAGTCTCGTGCAGAGGGCCAACCTGCGCTGGGTTCAGCAGCTACTTACTACGCAGGAGCTTCCACCAGACGACGCGGAACAAGCCAACTGTGTGGAGGCTGCAGTCGCCTATACAGCGGATGCCTTATATGATTTGTTGCGGACCTCGGCTCGTATTATGTCCTCTGCAGTTTCCGCGAGACGGTTACTGTGGCTCCGTCGTTGGTCGGCGGACGCTTCCTCCAAGGCACGACTAGGTTCCTTTCCCTTTAAGGGTAAGCTATTGTTTGGAGACGAGTTGGATCTGCTCATTAAGGACCTGGGAGATAAGGTTTACAAATTGCCAGAGGATAAGCCGCGTCAATCTCGGTCTTTCGGGAATGCCAGAGCTCGTTTTCAGGGTCAACGGCGGTTCCTAATGGGAAGGGGTGGCTCCTTTTCCCAGAAGCAGCAGGCGAGGTCCCAGTCTTGGTCTCCTTCCTTTCGTGGCAGGAGGCCTCCTCGCGCGGGAGCCTCGCAGAGTTTCACTTCCAACAAGCCAGCTCAATGAAGGCGCGCAGGCCCACTCCTCCGTTCACTTTATCGGGGGTCGATTGTCCCGGTTTTGGGAGGAGTGGGTCAACATAACTTCGGATCAATGGGTCCTCGACATTGTCCGCCACGGTTACGAGTTGGATTTTGCACGTCCCCTCCGAGATCTTTTTATGATATCGCCATGCGGTCCTCCGGAAAAGTGGCTGGCTGTCGCTCAAACCGTCGACCGTTTGCGGACTCTGGGGGCGGTGGTGCCGGTCTCGCCGGCCCAGCACAGGACTGGTCGGTATTCCATTTACTTTCTGGTGCCAAAGAAGGAGAGCACGTTCAGACCAATCTTGGATCTCAAGGGAGTGAACAAGGCGTTACGCGTGCCTCGTTTTCGTATGGAGACACTAAGGTCTGTTATTGCGGCCGTCCACAAGGGAGAGTTTTTGGCTTCTTTGGATCTGACCGAGGCATATCTTCACATTGGAATCAGAGAAAGTCATCAGAAATACCTGAGGTTCATGGTGCTGGGAAACCATTACCAGTTTTGTGCCCTTCCATTCGGATTGGCGACCGCTCCACGAGTGTTTACCAAGGTTCTCGTAGTGGTGGCGGCTTCTCTATGTCGTCAAGGAATCCTGGTGCATCCCTATCTCGACGACTGGCTCATTCGGGCGAAGTCGGAAGCATCGTGCAAACGAGCGGTTTGCTTGGTGGTGCAGCAGCTCCAGTCGTTGGGTTGGGTAGTCAACTTTGCGAAGAGTCGACTGGAACAGACCCAACAGCTGGAATTTTTGGGTGCCCGATTCGATACCTTGACGGGCAGGGTTTTTCTGCCTCATCAACGCATGGCCAATCTAATGGCACACGTGCGGAACCTGATGGATCTTCAGAAGATACCTACGGCATGGGATTACTTACAGGTCATTGGTCATATGGTGTCTACTCTAGAGATGGTACCGTGGGCTTTTGCGCATAAGCGACCGTTACAAAGAGCTCTCCTCTCTTGCTGGGATCCCAGATCCGAGGATTACAGGCAGGAGTTACCTTTGCCAGAAGCGGCCCGTTCCAGTCTCTCTTGGTGGCTAACCCCAGGCCATCTGCTGCAAGGAGTGGACCTGGAGCCTCCGTCTTGGATAGTGGTGACGACGGATGCCAGCCTCTAAGGCTGGGGGGCAGTCTGCCAGTCCTGAGCGGTTCAAGGGACATGGTCTGCACTTCAGTCCACCTGGTCCATCAATCGCTTGACCAGAGCGGTACGTCTGGCCTTGCGTCTCCTCCTCCCAATTGTGCGCGGTCGAGCAGTACGCATTCTGTCAGACAACGCGACCACAGTGGCATACATAAACCGACAAGGCGGCACAAAAAGTCGAGCAGTGGTGACAGAGGCAGCGTTGTTGATGGCCTGGGCGGAACGTCATTTATCACGCATCGTGGCCACCCACATCGCAGGGGTAGACAACGTTCAGGCAGACTACCTCAGTCGACAGCATTTAGATCCAGGAGAGTGGGAGCTGTCGGCAGAAGCGATGAATCTCATCACTCAGCGCTGGGGGGTTCCGCGATTGGGCTTGATGGCGACTCGACTAAATGCGAAAGCGGCACGTTCTTCAGCCGCGGGCGGGACCTCGGCTCGGAGGGCATAGATGCCTTGGTGCTTCCGTGGCCTCGTCACATACTTCTTTATGTGTTTCCTCCGTGGCCCCTAGTGGGGAAGGCGTTAAGGCGCATAGAATCCCATCAAGGTCTGGTGATTCTAGTGGCTCCGGAGTGGCCGCGTTGCCCGTGGTTTGCGGATCTCATCAATCTGGCAGTGGACGGTCCACTGCGGCTGGGCCATCTTCCAAATCTTCTCCATCAGGGTCCGGTATTTTTCGATCTGGCGGATCGCTTTTGTCTGGCGGCTTGGCTTATGAGCGGCGGCAGCTGAGGAAGAAAGGTTATCCGGACGCGGCGGTTTCCACTCTCCTGCAGGCGCGCAGATCTTCTACTACGCTTACTTACGCTAGGGTTTGGAAAGTTTTTCACACCTGGTGTGGTGCTCTATGTATTGCGCCCCGACGTTCGTCAGTGGGGCATATTCTTACGTTCCTACAAGAAGGCCTGAAGAAAGGTTTGGCTTACAATTCTCTTAGGGTTCAAGTGGCGGCTCTGGGGTGCTTGAGAGGTAAGGTCGAGGGGTTCTCACTTGCATGTCATCCAGATGTTGCTCGTTTTTTGCGAGGCGTTAGGAACTTGCATCCTCCGGTGAGGATTCCCTGTCCTACCTGGAACTTGAACCTGGTTCTCCGTGGTCTGTGCGCGGCTCCTTTTGAGCCTATTAACACGGCCTCGCTGAAGGACCTAACTCTAAAGACGGTTTTTCTGGTGGCCATTTCATAAGCTCGTTGTGTTTCGGAGCTGCAGGCTCTTTCGTGCAGGGAACCGTTTTTGCGGATTTCTACGTCGGGAGTTTCCTTACGTACCGTTCCATCCTTCTTGCCAAAGGTGGTTTCGGCGTTTCATGTTAATCAAACAGTGGAATTACCTTCCTTTTCGGAGGAGGAGCTGCAGTCTCCTCAAGGTCGAGAATTGAGACATTTGGACGTCTGTCGGGTTCTCCTGCGGTATTTGGAGATTACTAACGAGTTTCGCAGGTCAGATCATCTCTTTGTGTTGTTGAATGGTCCCAACAAGGGGCTTCAGGCATCAAAAACTACTATCGCACGCTGGTTGAAGGGCGCGATAGCGTCAACGTATATTGGCTGTGGTAAACCTGTCCCTGACGGGCTTAAGGCTCATTCGTTGCGTTCCCAAGCGGCTTCGTGGGCAGAAAACCAGTTGGTGTCTTGCCAAGAGATATGCAGGGCGGCCACTTGGAAATCCTGGCATACTTTTGCCAGGCATTATCACTTGGACGTTCATGGTCCGCCTGCAGAGTCCTTTGGGAGCAGCGTGATTCGAGCGGGACTCTCAGGGTCCCACCCTAGTTAAGGCGGCTTGGGTACATCCCAGCTGTCTGGACTGATCCTGGTACGTACAGGGAAAGGAAAATTAGTTTCTTACCTGATAATTTTCGTTCCTGTAGTACCAAGGATCAGTCCAGACGCCCGCCCACGTTCTCTGGGAGTCCGCTCGTTTTCGAGATTTCTCGATGACAGATTATCTTTATAGCTGGTTGACAAGTTTCAACGGTAAGTTGTCATTGTTTTGTGTTGTTCTACACATTTTCTGTTGTCATGGTTGTTCCTTGTTTGTCGAGGAAGTTATTGCTTGATCTGGTCAATGAGTTTAAAAAAAAAAAAAATTTTGGCAGTGGCTACAGTGGTCCTGTCGTTAATTCTGCTTTGATATCACATATACTGAGGGATCACAGGTGGTACACCGGTATATCTAGGGGGTGTTTTCAGTTTTCTCTCTGACTCCATCTGCTGGAGGGGAGGCATAACCCAGCTGTCTGGACTGATCTTTGGTACTACAGGAACGAAAATTATCAGGTAAGAAACTAATTTTCCTATTGTGGATCGATGCAAAGAGATCTATCGTTGGATATCCCCACTTCCGCAATATGCGTTCCGCCACCGCAGGGTTCAGAGACCACTCGTGGGGTTGAAATTTGCCACTGAATTTGTCCGCTAATACATTATCCACGCCTGCCAAGTAAGTTGCTCTCAGTAGCATGGAATGATATAGAGCTAGTGCCCAGATTTGTGCTACCTCCTGACACAGTAAGTAGGAGCCAGTTCCAGCCTGCTTGTTGATGTACCACATCGCTACCTGATTGTCTGTTTGGATTAAGATTGCTTTGTTGGTTAAGCAATCTTTGAAGGCTAGAAGGGCATATCTGATCGCTCTGAGCTCCAGAAAATTTATCTGATGTTGTGCTTCTGCTGCAGACCAGATTCCCTGAGTCTGCAGGTTGTTGCCATGTGCTCCTCAACCTAGAGTGGAAGCATCTGTAGTCAGAATTATTTGAGGTTCTGGAGTTTGGAAAGGCAGTCCTACAAGCAGGTTGGACTCTTGAATCCACCAAGACAGGGAGAGACAAAGCTGCCTGGTGACATGGACAATGTTGAACATTGGATGGTGGGCCTGAGACCACTGGGATTTTAATGTCCACTGTGTTACTCGCATGGCAAGTCAAGCCATCGGTGTAACATGGACCTAGGATACCATCTGGCCTAACAAGACGAGAACACAACAAGCAGTTGTGGTTCGGTGAGACTGTATAGTGCGTGCAAGAATTGCAAGCGTATGAGCTCGGTCCATGGGAAGAAAAGCCTTTGCTTGAATAGCTTTACTCCAACTCCATCTGCTGGTAGAGGTGCATAACCCACTGGGTGGCTTGGGCTGCTTTCCTTAGAAGAAAGGAAATTATCAGGTAAGTAGTAATTTCTCCTTATGGCAAATTTGTGCTAAAATGTGAGTGAAATCTGCAAGCAATACCAAGATCTGTGGAACTGAAAAGCATAATAACTTTCTCTAGGCTCATTAGGAGGCCCAAAAGGAGGAGCACAAAGAAGAATATCTGGTAGCACTGAGGAAGACAAAGAAAGTAATCAAGACAGCAAAAAGTCAAGCGGAAGAAAGGATTGCCAAAGAGATTAAGAGAGGTGACAAAACATTTTTCAGATACATCAGTGAAAGAAAAGTTCAAAGTGGTATAGTGAAATTGAAAGGTGAAAAGGATCAATGTTTGGAGAGAGACGAAGAAATGGCAGAAATATTAAACGAATACTTCAGTTCTGTGTTCACTAAAGAAGATCCTGGAGAAGGACCGTCGCTAGTTAACAAACTAGAGGGGAATGGAGTAGTTGTAACTTCATTTACTGTAGAGAATGTATGGGAAGAGCTGAGGAAACTGAAAGTGGACAAAGCCATGGGGCCTGATGAGGTTCATCCCAGCATACTGAGGGAGCTCAGAGATGTGCTGTCGGGTCCGCTGTGTGACATGTTCAATAGATCCCTAGAAACGGGAGTGGTACCGAGTGACTGGAGAAGAGCGGTGGTGATCCAGCTTCACAAGAATGGAAACAGAGAAGAGGCTGGTAATTACAAACCGGTTAGCCTCACCTCGGTGGTGGGAAAAGTAATGGAGTCGCTGTTAAAAGAAGGAATAGTGAGCTATCTACAATCGGAAGAATTGCTGGACCAGAGGCAGCATGGATTCACCAAGGGAAGATCCTGTCAGACAAATTTTTTGACTGGGTAACCAAGGAATTAGATCAAGGAAGAGCGCTCTATATCATCTACTTGGACTTCAGCAAAGCTTTTGATACGGTTCAGCACAGGAGACTGGTGATAAAATAAGAAGCTTAGGAGTGAGTGCCAAGGTGGTGATCTGGATTGCAAACTGGATGATGGACAGAAGACATAGAAACATAGAACATAGAAACATAGAAACATAGAAATGACGGCAGAAGAAGACCAAATGGCCCATCCAGTCTGCCCAGCAAGCTTCCCTCATTTTTTCTCTCATACTTATCTGTTTCTCTTAGCTCTTGGTTCTATTTCCTTTCCACCCCCACCATTAAGACAAGACAATGTGTGATGGTAAATGGAACTTACTCTGAAGAGAGAGCGGTGTTGAGCTGAGTGCCACAAGGGTCAGTGTTGGGACCGGTCCTGTTCAATATCTTTGTGAGCGACATTATGGACGAGATAGAAGGTAAGGTTTGTCTTTTTGCGGATGACACTAAAATCTGCAACAGAGTGGACACGCCGGAAGGAGTGGAGAGAATGAGACGGGATTTAAGGAAACTGGAAGAGTGGTCGAAGATATGGCAGCTGAGATTCAATGCCAAGAAGTGCAGAGTCATGCATATGAGGTGTGGAAATCAGGAAGAACTGTATTTGATGGGGGGAGAAGGGCTAATGTGCACGGAGCAGGAGAAAGACCTTGGGGTGATGGTGTCTAATGATCTGAAGTCGGCAAAACAATGTGACAAGGCGATAGCTAAAGCCAGAAGAATGCTGGGCTGCATAGAGGAATATCAAGTAAGAAAAGGGAAGTGACTATCCCCTTGTACAGGTCCTTGGTGAGGCCTCACCTAGAGTACGGTGTTCAGTTCTGGAGACCGTATCGCCGAAGGGACAGAGACAGGTTGGAGGCAGGCCAGAGAAGGGCGACCAAAAAGGTGGAGGGTCTTCATCAAATGACTTATGAGGAGAGATTGAAGAATCTAAATATGAACACCCTGGTGGAAAGGAGGAGCAGGGGTGATATAATACAAACTTTCAGATACTTGAAAGGTTTTAATGATCCAAAGACAACGACAAACCTTTTCTGTTGCAAAAAAATCAGCAGAACCAGGGGTCACGATTTAAAACTCCAGGGAGGACGACTCAGAACCAATGTCAGGAAGTATTTCTTCACTGAGAGGGTGGTGGATACCTGGAACGCCCTTCCGAAGGAAGTGGTGAAGACCAAAACTGTAAAGGATTTCAAAGGGGCATGGGATAAATACTGTGGCTCCATAAAGTCTAGAGGATGTGAATGAAGAGAAGAGGCATGGGGGTGGCTTGAGGGAATGATGGCTACTACCTGGAGATGAATATCCTTATTCAATAATGCGACTCCAACATTGATCTATGCTTCAACGGCAAGAGGAAATGTGGAGAAAAGGATTTGCAACCACATAAAAGCAGGGGAGTAGCTTTCTTGTTACGGCGGTTACTACCCCAAACCAAAAATACCTGATACTTCACTTTCAACGCAAATCCAGCATAACTCTCTACTTCAACGGCAGGGGAGGAAGTTTGACACTTCACACATATCCAGCATAGCTCTCTGCGTCAACGGCAGGGGAAGACGTTTGACACTTCACACATATCCAGCATAGCTCTCTGCTTCAACGGCAGGGGAGGAAATTTTGACAATTCATGCATAGCCAGCATAGCCCTCTGCTTCAATGGCAGGGGAGCAAGTCTGATATTTCACTTTCAATGCAAAGCCAGCATAGCTCTCTGCTTCAACGGCCGGGGAGGAAGTTTGACACTTCACGCATATCCAGCATAGCCCTCTGCTTCAACGGCAGGGGAGCAAGACTGATACTTCACTTTCAATGCATAGCTAGCATGGCTCTCTGCTTTAACGGCAGGGGGGAATGAAGAAAGGTGGATATATATTCAGGCAACAATCAACAAGGACTGAATTACATAGTCTGAATAAACAGATAAGCATGGGTGTAGCTTGCTTATTGTGGTGGTTAATACCCCTAACTAAATTAAGCTATTTCACTTAGATGCAGTTCCAACACTGCTCTCTACATTAATGGCGGGGGTGGAAGAGAAATAGAATAAAAAAAGGTTACTAAGAGCCAAGAGAAACAGATAAGTATGTGAGAGAAAAAAAAAAGTGCAAAAGCTTGCTGGGCAGACTGGATGGGCCATTTGGTCTTCTTCTGCCATCATTTCTATGTTTCTATATTACTTTCCATATGTTCACATTACAAATTGTAGAGTTACACATACAGACTTACTGATGGTCTGGATATGACCCTTGCAGGCATTGTACTTTCACTTCCTCAGTTGTCTGTTGTGTTTTCTTTTAATAGTAATCTGTTTCCTTTCACCCTTCCTAGGAAACCACACTGAGTGCTAGCAGCAGAAAGATATTTGACTGGTTAAAAAGCAAACCTCCAAAGAAAGAAGAGCCCAGCTCCCCTGGTTCATTGAAACAGAGCAGCAAAGCCAATATGCCAAAGAAAACCAGTGAAGGGTTAATGCACAAATGGTTAAAGAAGGAAGAGGGGGAATCTTCACCAAAGAAACTCAAACTAAATTGATATAACTTGTCTGAGATTAAGTGCATATTTGCACTGCTTAGCACACTTGTTAGGATTTTAGATAGTGCTGGGGAGGAGCTGGCTGTTGTGGTACATGTGGGCACCAATGACATAGGAAAATGTGGGAGGGAGGTTCTGGAAGCCAAATTTAGGTTCTTAATGAGAAAGCTTAAATCCAGAACCTTGAGGGAAGCTTTCTCTGAAATGCTCTCTGTTCCACGAGCAGGTCCCCAGAGGCAGGCAGAGCTCCAGAGTCTCAATGTGTGGATGAGATGATGCAAGGAAGGAGGAGTCAGTTTTGTAAGGAACTGAGGAACCTTTTGGAGAAGGGGAAGACTTTTCTGAAGGGATTGGCTCCAGGTTGGAAGCAGGCTGCTGGCGCTAACCTTTAAAAAGGAGAAAGAGCAGCTTTTAAACTAGAACAAAGGGGAAAGCCAACAGTCACTCAGCAGCACATGGTTTGGAGGAAGCCCAATATAGACTGGGTAAATGTATCATCCGGACATGCTAGAGAGATAAAGTTCCTGGATGAAATAAATGACAGTTTTAGGGATCCTACCAAGTGCAGTTCCTACCGACCCATTTCCCTAATAAACATAGATTTAAAAATACTGGCCCAGGTCCTGGCGGCTAGACTCAACCAGATACTTCCTGGGTTGATCCATAATGACCAAGTGGGGTTTGTCCCAGGCAGATTAGCGGCGGACAATGTTCTCAGGATAGTGGATATAGTGGATGTGGTTCAACATCAAGGCATACCAGCAGTCCTGCTTGCTTTGGATGCTGAAAAAGCCTTCAATCTTGTTCACTGGGAGTATCTCTTTAAAACTATGGAGACCATGGGTTTTGGGAATTCTTTTTTGCTCTGGGTACGTAAACTCTATGACCATCCTCAAGCACGGGTGAAGGCGAACGGCGGATATGGAACCCCTTTTCCCATACAGAGAGGTACCAGACAGGGTTGCCCGCTATCGCCCCTGTTATTTGCTCTGTTCCTTGAGCCCTTTGCCACAAGAGTTCGAATAGCTGCTCACATAAAGGGTATTATTGGGGGTTCAGTACACTCAAAAATTTCACTTTTCGCAGATGACATCATGCTAACCCTGACTGATCCCCAGACATCCTTGAAAGGGGTAATGGAAGAGCTTCATAGCTTCTCAGCGGTGTCAGGCATGCGGGTCAATTACGAAAAATCGGAGTTGCTTAATTTGAATTTGCCTCCTGGAGAGGTATAGGAACTAAGTTGTAACTTTCCGGTCCTGTGGGCTACTTCCTCACTTAAATACCTGGGAGTTCAGATTGGATCCCATAACCGTCAACTATTTGACTTAAACTATAAACCACTAATCACCAACCTACAAGAGAAGCTTCGAAGATGGGGTAGCCATGCCCATTCATGGTTGGGGAGATTAGCTATAGTAAAGATGACTGTACTGCCTTGCTTTCTCTACTTCTTTACTACTATACCTATTCACATATCCACCAAATGCCTTAAGCAGTGGCAACAAATAATTTGTAGTTTTTTTTTTTTTTGTATAAACAATTTTTATTGAACAAACAGAATAGACAACCACACCGCCAGGGGGGGGGGGGGGGGGGGTTTACACTGCGCCTCCCCTGGCATCAATTCGATACAATGTAATGAGATGTTCAAATAATAACCACTTTTCTCCCCCCATTCCCCTACCCTCCACCCGCTGAATGTGTAAGGTATGACCAAAAGGAGTCCAGAAAAGTCTATTACATACCACTATCCCCTTGCCAGCCATAATGTTTCACCCTTCCATTACAACCTATCCCTCCCTACCTCCCCAGTATACTGAAATAATAAGTAAAGAATGTCACAAGTGGATGATTCTGTAGTTCCCCATCGCCTCAATGGTTAAGAATTAGGCTCCTCGCACGATGAGGTAAAACCTGTATGTAGTCATGCCAAATCTGAAGAAACTTCCCACGCTGCTGAGGACATCCAGCTGACGCCATATGGTCCATCTGCATCATGCAATGTAAATGAATCCTCCATGTCCAAAAAGAAGGTCCCTCTGCCTCTTTCCAGGCAAGCAAGATACTCTTTTTCCCCACAGCAAATGCTTTTCGCAGAAACCAGCGAGTTCCAAATCCCCGGATTAGAGGTCGAGGAATACAATCAAAAAGAATCAGATAGGGAGAAAGAGACAGATTGATACCCAACAATGTATTTGTAGTTTTATTTGGAGGAAAAGGCCACCGAGGGTGGCTAGGCATATTCTATACCAACCTAAGAATAGGGGAGGCTTACAAATGCCCAACATAGCCTGGTATTACTATGCGGCGCAATTGCGAGCTCTTGTGGCCATACAAGATACGCGTGAGATTCCACAATGGGTACATATTGAGCAAGGACTAATGGGCCATTTCCCCATATCCGCTTTACTGTGGCAGCCACGCTCTACCTGGGGACCTATTAAATATCTCCCGTACGCTCTCTGCACTACTCTGCGCATCTGGGACAGATGGAGGCCTTTGTTGATAGGGGGGGGGGGGGAGTGATACTCCCTAATGACACACTTATTTACTAACACGGCCCTTCCTTTCCAGGAACGCTCACTAGCTATCAGGCGTTGGATGAGGGCAGGACTTACACGTTTAAATCATGTCATCCACCAAGGAGGGATGATACCCAGCGACAAATTATGCACTTTATATTCGGAAGGGACTACTGATTTTTTCCTCTATGCTGGGATTTGTTCATTTGTTAGCAGGGGGCTTCAGCTGCACTCAGTGCGTACAACTAATACCTTATTTGAAACGCTGTGTCAGCATGCATCGGCTATCAAAGGTATTATTTCTAAAATATACACAATGTTTAACAATGCACGGAACAGAGAGTCTAAATACCGAGTGTTGTGGGAATCTGACTTTGGGATCCAGTTGGATGATAGCGATTGGGATACTATCTATCCCATGGCTCGCAAATGATCCATAGCAACGGGGCTTCAAGAAAATTGTTATAAAATGATTTATCGCTGGTATTATACACCTGCTACACTTCATAGGTTCTATTCTTCTATCCCTGATCAGTGTTGGTGGGGATGCGGAGATAGTTGCACGTATTATCATGTTTCGTGGATGTGTCCACAGATCCGCACCTTCTGGCATGCAGTGTTTCAGTGGTTGGCACAGATGTTGCAAGTTGCATCTACTGTATAGCCTTGGCATGCTCTATTGGGACTTCCGTTGCCAGAACATAATACTCAGACTCAGAAATTGCTATTGCAAATTTTTATTGCAGCTAAAGCAGAGATCGCCTTACATTGGAAGCAACAGGCAGCACCAACCTTAGCTAGGGTACAACATAGGGCGCTATCTTATTACCAGCTAGGTCGGCTGACAGCCATACATCAAAATAAAGTGTCAACTTTCCAGAATACTTGGGCACCCTTCAAGACATGGTTAGACAATCAAAGTTCCTAATAACACTATAGGCACCCGAGGACCTGCTATAGGCCAAGGAGACAAAATAGTGCCATGTCCAGTTCCTCCTCGGGGCTTTGGACAGGAGTACCTCACCTGACCAATCTTAGTAGCGGATTCCTTACCCGCCTTGTTGTATAGTGGATTATTTATTCTAGGTTGCTATTGATCCTGGATTCTCATATAATTTTGGTTTTACATGCAGTACCCAATATTAGCTATGTTTTGCATTGTTCTCCAGCAGGGGGAAGGGGAGGAGGGGTGGGATGGGGGGGTTTGTTTATACCTTTCAATGGCAAATTGTCTCAGTGATACATGTATAAGATGCTTAAGGATATAAGCTGTCTATATCTGATGTGTTTCGATTATTTATATCCCACAGTAATTGAGTTGTAATGGATATGTTCAGTTAACTAGATTTGCTCTTGTTTTGTACTATGTTTGCTAGTTGAGACAATAAAAACAGATTACATACAAAAAAAAAAAAAAAAGACAGTTTTATGGAGCAATTGGTTTAGGAACCAATGAGTGAGGGAGTAATTTTAGATCTAATTCTCAGTGGAGCACAAGATTTAGTGAGCGAGGTAACAGTGGTGGGGCCGCTTGGCAATAATGATCACAATATGATCAAATTTGAATTAATGACTGGAAGGAGGACAGTAAGCAAATCCACGGCTCTAATGCTAAACTTTCAAAAGGGAAACAAAAAATGAGAAAAATAGAAAAAGCAGAGTTGCTTACCTGTAACAGGTGTTCTCACAGGATATCACAGTGACATCATCAGGATGGAGTCCAATCACGGAACAGTTTTGTCAACGTTTCTAGAGCTTTGACTGGCATTACTGAGCATTCCCAGCCTGGCACCAACCCTGCATTCAGCAGGTGTCCCCCTTCAGTCTCGTGTATAGTGAAAAGTATGTGCGAAAAATAAAATAACATTGCAAGCATACCCAACTCCGCCGGGTGGCGGGTGAGTTTCGTGAGGACTAACATCCTGTTGTCCTGTGAGAACACCTGTTACAGGTAAGCAACTCTGCTTTCTCACAGGACAAGCAGGATGGTAGTCCTCACATATGGGTGAATAGCAAGCTGAGGATGCCCGAGCAATGTACCAAAAGCACCCAAAGACGTGGAGTCCTGGGACTGCGACATAGGGAGCAGAAGTTGTCCACCTTGTAATTGTGGATCGATGCAAGCCACCTGTCTGAGAGGAGACTGGCAGTGTGGATGTGAGGAAGTTGTGTGTTTGGAAGTGTGTGTGTGTGTGTAGAAGAGAGGAGACTGTTCTTGGGAGTGTGCGTGCATATAAGATAGGAGACTGTGTTTAGAGGGAAGTATGAAGTGTGATTGGGCTGTAGTTGTGAGATGGAACAAAACTGCATGAGAGAGGCTGCAGGTGATGTATTTGAGGATAATTGAAATAACATTTATAAAACAAAGTATATTGGGGTGCTTGAAAGACAAGTAATGAATGGATTGACAACTGACAATCTGTAACCTTCCCCCCACTCTCTGCTTCCTCTCCTAAAACATGAAGTTTAGTGAGGTGTCCAATTATGGTCTATGGAAAAGTTGGCCACCCTAAGCTAGCCACAATCAATATATGAGATAAATTTGCCGACATTGAGATTTCAATGCATGCAAATTTATCGCCAGCATATTCACGGTGAAGATCTTGAAAACTCAACTGCCTCTTCAATACTACAACAGCTCAGCCTGTACAAAATACTTGCTTCACTCATTCTACCAGCTCCTGCCTCTTCAGGGATCTCAGCCTTTTCTCATCCCATAGCCTGATCTCTACCCTATTCTCCCTACCAAGGTGACAAATGTAAGTTTTTACCTCCACTAGGCACTGTTGGTGCCATCATCCCTCTACCACCACGCTGGAAGGTCAGACACCAATACAGTTTACAGTCAATACAGAATGTGATAAATCTATATAAATTCTGCACCTCACATTCTTTAGTCTTACACTGTACCCACAGAAACTCCCTCAACAATAGGTGCAGAGTAGAACTAGGACTTTTCCTCCTACAACTCATACTATCAAAAAAATGGTAAATTCAAGTATTGCCTAGATAAAAGCAATACAAAATCCCTCCACTACTACGCACGTGGCCTGGTAGAGAAGAGAACGGAGACTAGCTAATGGGTGTAGTCTATTTTTTTAAATTTTATCAATCGTTGTTTGACCCAAAAGAATCTAGTGGCTTAGCTCTGTACTTTTATGGTTTAGCTAATAGAAGATGGGATAAGGTGGGATAAGAATATAAGATGGAAGATGGGATATAATAATATCCCTAATTCCATCAAATAGAAGCTAATAGAAGATGGGATAAGATGGGCCTTGACAAGAGACAATCATACCTTCTAGCCCTACTCGATATTTCCGCGGAGTTCGACATGGTAAATCATGCCATCCTCATAAACCGTCTAATGGAAATAGGCATCTCTGGCTCGGCACTGCTCTGGTTTAAATCCTTTCTGAACAACAGGCACTACAAAGTTAAAATAAACGACAAAGAATCCCACCCCATTCCTTCAAAACAAGGAGTACCACAAGGCTCTTCACTTTCCCCTACCCTGTTCAATATATATCTACTCCCTTTATGCCAGCTACTCAATAGCCTCAACCTCACCCATTTTATATATGCGGATGATGTGCAAATAATAATCCCCATCTCGGACCCCATCTCCTCTACTCTAAATTTTTGGAACAACTGCTTAGACGCCATCAAGTCTTCTCTCAAGTCTCAACCTGGTCCTAAATACGTCCAAAACGGAACTCCTGGTTATCTCCCCTAGCGATAACAACCCCTTCTCCAATAATGCAATTATCCCACTAGCAAGCCAGGTCAGAGACCTTGGGGCCACCCTGGACTCTAGAATGAATTTCAAAAAATTCATTAACGCTACAACCAAAGAATGCTTCTTCAAGCTACAAGTCCTGAAGCAACTAAGACCGCTCTTACACTTTCAGGATTTCCGTTCAGTGCTTCAAACCATACTGTTTTCAAAGATCGACTATTGTAACGCTTTACTACTCGGTCTCCCCGCCTCTTCTACCAAACCTCTACAGATGCTGCAAAACGCAGCGGCCAGGATCCTTACAAACACACGGCGCAAGGACCATATCACTCCAATCTTAAAAATCTTACACTGGCTTCCCATCCAATATAGAATACTTTTCAAAGCTCTCACTATCATCCACAAATCCGTCTACCAGCAATCCACACTCCAACTCACCTTCCCTCTTGAACTACATTCTTCTGCAAGGCCGATCAGAACTGCCTACAAAGGTTCGCTCAAGGCCCCCCCCAACAAATCCTCGGTCCACAACTCTATTCACAAGCGAGCACTTTCGACAGCAGGTCCACTACATTGGAATTCGCTTCCCCAAGACTTACGCCAGGAACAATGCCATCTAACATTCAGAAAGAAACTGAAAACCTGGCTGTTCGCACAAGCCTACCGTTGAAGGAACCTCTTTCAACCAACACTGACTCACACCCTCGACCTCTCCCTATTCCCTCCCCCCCCCTACTCACCTCCCCTCCTCTCCTCCTCCCTCTGGACATACCATATTATTCGCCTAAGACAAATCTCTGTTTTATGTATCACTAATATATTGGTTTTTGTTGATTTTATCACTCTCCAATTGTTATAGTTTAAAATCTGTCCTGTCTTCCTTCTCCCATGTTTTTTACACTCCATGTTTAATGTAACTTTATCTTCTACCTAGATGTTAATTGGTTTCCCCCTGTTCTATTGTAAACCGGTACGATAAGACCTGGTCTTGAGTATCGGTATAGTAAAAGAAAATAAATAAATAAATAAGGTGACACTAAGCCTTTTATAATCCATACTTTATGGAGACAAGATGATGATTGTCTTTGTGTAATTGCAGTGTTAGCAGTAACTATATGGAATTATAAATGCAGTGTTGTTTTTATTTGTAGGGTGGACATACTCTAGATCTCATTTTTATAAGCTCTTTGTTGTTACAAGAGACTTCTCAGTTATCAATGCAATCTGTTCTCTGGTCTGACTATTGACTAATTGTAATATGATTTTTCCTTCTAAGACTAGTGCTTCTTTGCTTTCTCAACCTATTGTTATGAAACACTAACATATTGAGGTTGATCAATTCAAGGATCTTGTTCTCCCTTTATTGGCCAAATCAGAATATGTTGGTCCAGATTGTCAACCTTTACAAAATCATGAAAGGACTTGAACAAGTTAATGTAAATCGGTTATTAAATCTCTCAGATATTAAAAGGTCCAGGGGGCACTCCATGAAGTTAGTAAGTAGCTCATTTAAAACAAATCAAAGAAAATTATTTTTCACTCAGTGCATAGTTAAGCTCTGGAATTCATTGCCAGAGGATGTGGTTACAGAAGTTAGTGTAACTGGGTTAAAAAAGGTTTGGATAAGTTCCTAGAGGATAAATCCATAAACTGCTATGATGGTAATTAATAAGCAATACAAGCTTGTGATCTATCTAATGTTTGGGTACTTGTCAAGTACTTGTGACTTGGATTGGCCACTGTTGGAAACAGGATACTAGGCTTGATCGACCCTTGGTCTGACCCAGTATGGCATAACTTATGTTCTTATGATTTTGGATCTCTCCTATGACTGAAGAATTGAGGAACCTTTGCCTATGATGCAAAAGGGAAACTTTGATAAAATGAGGAAAATAGTTAGAAAAAAACTGAAACGTGCACTTGCAAAGGTTAAAAGTGTTCAACAGGCATGGACATTGTTTAAAAATACAATCCTAGAGGCGCAGTCCGTATGTATTCCACACATTAAGAAAGGTGGAAGGAAGGCAAAACGATTACCATCATGGTTAAAAGGGAAGGTGAAAGAGGCTATTTTAGCCAAAAAAACATCCTTCAAAAACTGGAAGAAGGATCCATCTAAAGAAAATAGGATAAAACATAAGCATTGTCAAGTTAAGTGTAAAACATTGATAAGACAGGTGAAGAGAGAATTTGAAATGAAGTTGGCAATAGAGGCAAAAACTCATAATAAAAACTTTTTAAAATATATCCGAAGCAAGAAACCTGTGAGGGAGTCGGTTGGACCATTAGATGACCGAGGGGTTAAAGGGGCTCTTAGGAAAGGTAAGGCCATTGCAAAAAGACTAAGTGAATTCTTTGCTTCTGTGTTTAATAATGAGGATCTTGGGGAGATACCAGTTCCGGAGATGGTTTTCAGGGGTGATGAGTCAGACGAACTGAACAAAATCACTGTGAACGTGGAAGATGTAGTAGGCCACGGAAAAATATCTGTCAAAGTTTCTAGAAACTTTTGACTGGCATCCTGAGCCCACTGAGCATGCCCAGCATGCCATGATATTCTCAGCCACAGGGGTCTCCCTTCAGTCTCGTATGTAGCAATAAGCTTTAGCCAAAAAAAAATATTAAAACATATCGGACCCAACTCCGCAGTGTGGCAGGTGGGTTTCGTGAGGACTACATCCTGCTGTCCTGGGATAACACCTACTACAAGGTAAGCAATTTTGCTTTATCCCAGAACAAGCAGGATGCTAGTCCTCACATATGGATGATTAGCAAGCTAGAAGCTGAGTCATTTTGTAGAGAAGCAACACTGTAGTATTGTTGGTGAAAATGAGGCAGCCGAAAATCACAGCAGGTTGGATGTAGAAGGAGTTGGGATTATACTGGAAACAAGTTATTTAAGACAGATTGTCTGTAGGCTGAATCATGTCGTCCTTTGTCCAAACAGTAATGAGCTGCAAAGGTGTGAAGAGAACTCCAGGTTGCAGCTTTACATATGTCGAGAACTGGCACTGAAGGATAGTGAGCTATGGAGGTTGACATTGCTCTTACTGAATGAGCTTTTACTCGCCCTTGGAGAGGAAGGCCTGCTTTTTCATAACAGAACTCTATACAATCTGCTAGCCAGTTTGAGAGAGTGTGTTTGCCCACTGGATTGCCCGGTTTGTTTGGATCAAAAGAAACAAAGAGTTGAATGCAGTCTAAGTAATATGCTAGCGCATGCTTACAGTCTAAGGTATGTAAAGCTCTCTCACCTTGGTGAGAGTGAGGTTTCGGAAAGAATGTGGGTAAGACTATGGATTGATTCAAATGGAATTCCGTAACTACCTTGGGAAGAAATTTTAGGTGTGTACGGAGTACCACCCGGTCATGTAGGAATTTTGTGTAGGGTGAGTATGTGACAAGTGCTTGTAACTTACCAACCCTTCTAGCAGATGTAATAGCTATTAGGAAGATAGTCTTCCATGTAAGAAATTTAAAATCGCAGGAATTCATGGGTTCAAAAGGAGAATGCATGAGCCTTGTTAAGACCAAATTAAGGTCCCATTCTGTGACTGGTGGCCGTATTGGTGGTTTAAGGTGAGTTAAACCTCTCATAAATCTACTGACAAGAGGTTGTATGGATACTGATGCATCTCCCATCTTATTATGGTAAGCCGAGATTGCACTTAAGTGTACTCGCACAGATGAGGTCTGGAGAAGAGTCTGAAAGATGACATAAGTAGTCTAGCAAAGAAGGTGTGGGGCAGGAGAAAGGGTCAATGCCCTTTTGTGTGCACCACAAAGTAAATCTTTTCCACTTCAAAGAATAGTTCTTCCGTGTGGAAGGCTTATGTGAAGCTACAAGCACTTGAGAGACAGTAGTTGAAAGATTGAGTGGTTGCAAGATCAAGCTTTCAACATCCAGGTTGTCAGAGATAGGGATTGAAGGTTGGGATGGCGCAACCTGACCTGATCTTGAGTTATGAGAGTGGGAGCTATATCCAGGCGAATTGGCTCTGTGATCGAGAGGTTGAGACGTACGGGAAACCATATTTGCTGAGGCCAATGTGGGGCTATGAGTATCATGGACCCCTTGTCCTGTTGTAGCTTCACTAGAGTTTTGGTTATACGTGTATCGGAGGATACGCGTATCGAAGACCTGAGTTCCAAGGGCGAGCAAAGGCGTCCTTGGCTGGCTGGTGTTTCTGATTGTGTAGAGAGCAGAACTTGTTCACCTTGTGATTCAGGTCTGATGCAAAGAGGTCTATTATTGGTTGTCCCCAACGTTGAAAGTCCCTGGTCGCTACTAAGGGATCCAGGGACCATTCGTGAGGTTGGAACTGACGACTGAGGTGATCTACAACTACGTTGTGGATGCCTGCTAGATAAGTGGCCTGGAGAAACATGGAATGTGTCAGGGCCCAGTCCCAAATCTGTGCTGCTTCTTGACAAAGGAGATACGAGCCCGTACCCCCATTTGTTGAGGTACCACATGGTTATTGTGTTGTCTGTTTGAATTAGAACAGTCTTGTGTGAAAGGCAGTCCATGAACGCATGTAGAGCATAACGTATAGCTCGAAGTTCTAGGAAATTGATTTGAAAAGTTGCTTCGAGTTTTGTCCAAGTACCCTGAGTTTGGAGATTGTCTATGTGAGCTCCCCAACCCAAGGTGGATGCATCTGCAGTTAAAGTTATCTGTGGGACTGGTTGTTGGAAGGGTAGGCCCTTGCGCAAGTTGTCCCTGTTTGCCCACCAAAGGAGAGATGAATGTAGCTGGTGGGTTATTTGAATTGGAGACAACAGTGGTTGAATGGCTTGTACCCATTGTGACCTTAATGTCCATTGGGTTATTCTCATGGCTAATCTGCTATAGGAGTGACGTGAACTGTGGAGGCCATGTGACCCAGTAAAGTGAGAAACTAATGAGCTGTCGCTTGTTTCTGCGAATGTAGCGAGTTTGTTAGTAAGGAGAGTGTTTCTGCCTGATCTTCGGGTAGGAAAGCTCTTGATAGGATGGTGTTCAATTCTGCTCTGATGAATTGAAGCAGGTGAGACGGGATGAGATGGGACTTTTGGTAATTGATGAGAAACCCCATCGAGTGCAGCAGAGTGATTATTCGTCTGAGAGAAACAAGAGCTCCTTGTTGAGATTGACTTCTGATGAGCCAGTTGTCCAGGTATGAGAAAACGTGTACACTCTTTGTGTAATTGAGCTGCTACTATTGCCAGGCATTTCATGAATACTCTGGATGCTGAGGCAAATCCGAATGGTAGTACCCTGTATTGGAAGTGCTGTTGACCCACCAGGAAACGCAGATATTTGCGATGAGGAGGGAATATTGGAATGTGAGCATAAGCGTCTTGTAGATCCAGAGAACAAAGCCAATCTCCTGTCTGAAGAAGGGGAAGCATGGTGCCTAGAGAAACCATCCTGAACTTTTCTTTCCTTAGAAATTTGTTGAGATTTCTGAGGTCTAGGATGGGACGTAGGCCTCCTGTTTTCTTTGGAATGAGGAAATAACGGAAGTAGAATCCTCTGCCCTGCTGAGTCCAGGGTACCAGTTCTACAGCTCTGGTTCTCAGAACGGTGGATAATTCTGCTTGCAGATAAATAATGTGATTTTCGTTTAGCAAAAAAGACCTTGGAGAGTCTCTTGGAATTGATAGGAAATTGAGTTGGTAACCTAGTGATATTATTGAGAGTATCCATTGGTCTGTTGTCAACTGGAATCAATGATTGTAGAAGAAGGAGACTCGACCTCCTACTGGTAAGTTTGGGTTGGGATTGTGGAGATAGCTTTTGCTCTCTGGCGCCCGCCTCAAAAACCTGCAGCTGGTCCTGTCTGTGCTGGCGGTTGAGGCCTAGCGGTTCTAGGCTGAGATCTTTGCTGTGGTCGAGAAGATCTACCCCTAGATGCTGGTGGGTAATACCTTCTCGGCCTGTAGTATGGTTTTCTGGTGTTCTTTCTTGGTGGATAGCGGGACGCTGAAGAGGAAGAGTCTTGCAGGACTGCAGATAATTGACGCAGTGTCTCTGTGTGTTCTTTATGTTGGGCCACTGTGACCTGTACCTTTGACCCAAACAGGTTGTCGCCGACGCAGGGCAAGTCCACCAACTTATCCTGTACCTCAGGCCTGAGGTCAGAGGCTTTTAGCCAGGCCCAGCAGCATGCACTGATCCCTGAAGCTGCAAACCTTGAAGAGGTTTCGAAGCTGTCGTAAGCCGCACGGACCTCATGCTTTCCAGCTTCTAGTCCTTTATGGACTATTGTTTGAGCTGCATCTTGGTATTGCTGAGGTAGGGAATCAGTGAGCTCCTGCATTTGCTTCCAGAGATTCCTCTGGTATTGCGTCATATAGAGTTGGTAAGACACTATCCTGGAGTTAAGCATAGCTCCTTGGAATACCTTTCTCTGTAGAGAGTCCAGGAATCGATGATCCTTCCCTGGTGGTGCAGAGGAATGAGGTCGTACTCTTTTAGATTTTTTCTGAGCAGACTCAACTACTATGGATTGGTGTGGTAGTTGTGACTTTTGGTAACCAGGGACATGTTGTACAAGATATGTAGTGTCCACTCTCTTATTGATTGGCGGAACATGGATGTTCCCAAAGCCTATGTTGTATTTCCAGGAGGAATTCGTGGATAGGAATGGCTAGGACTTCCTTGGGTGGATCCACGAATTGCAGGACTTCTAATGTCTGCTGCCTTGTATCTTCCTCAGACACTAAATTAAAAGGAATTATCTGCCATATCTTTGAAGGTAGTGAAGGACAAGTCTTCTGGTGGAGACGGCTTAGACATGAAGCTTTCAGATGAAGAATCTGTATTTTTCTCCTCCCATGAGTCGTATGGTACCTGTTTGGAAGGAGAGGTAGGAGAAGACCTCGGTGGGAGTGATGGAACCACTGGTCTGAAGAGTCCTGAAGGTCCTGGTTGAGCTTCATCAAGTGGGCCTTGACCAGAAACATCTCCTAGTCCTGCAGGCTTAGTAGGGAGAGGTTGTGGTGGGATGGCACCAACGAGGGTGTCTAGTCTATCCATTAGCATTTAAAAAATTGAGATGTCCGGTTGCTCTGGAGCCCCAGGCGTGGGTACTGGCATTGGAAATGTCATCGGGATCGGCATTGGTGCTGGTCCCGGCATCGGTGCTTGTCTTGTCTTCGGGGATGGTCCCGGCATCGGTGTGGGCACCAGCATTGGTGCGGGCACCAGCATCGGCGATGCACCGGTATTGGTGCGGGCACCGGCATCAGCAATGGTGTTGGCTTCGGCGAGGGTATCTGCATCAGTGTCGATGGTCGATGTTCCTGGAGCACTTCTTGCACCGCCTGGCGGATGAATCCGCTCAGTTCCTCCGTAATAGCTGATGCAGGCAGAGCAGCTATACGTGGTGGCGGTGGGGGCGTCATCGGCTCTATCACAGGGCCCTGTGGTGGCTCGATGTCCGGCACTTCAAGAGGTGGGGAACGCCTCGGTGTCAAAGGCCTCAGTGTGTCTCTTGAAGCCGAGGTCGCTTGGCTCCTGACTTTTCGGAGATAGTAGGGATTCCGGAATCGAAGAATGTCGATGCCGATGTTTAGAACGTTGCTCCATGGCTTTTTCAAGGCCCGATGTTGACTTTGTCGATGCCGTGGACGAGGTCGGTGACGACCGGTCCCCCGAACCCTCCAGACGACGCTTTTTAAGAATTATCCTTTTCGACACTACGGCCGGAGACGAATGGATGGACGTCGATATGGAACAAATGTTCCATCTTTTCTTGCCGTGCTTTCCGACCTTTAGCAGTGATTTCCGCACATTTTGGGCACGATGAGACATCATGGGACTGACCCAAACAAAGAACACACTCAAGGTGTGGATCTGTAATTGACATCGTTCGATTACATTTGGGGCATTTTTTAAAACCTGTAGCCATGATCACAATGACAGCTGTCGATGGATGTATGACTAAAAGTTTTGTAAACTCAATAAGAGTCGGAAGGAATATTCTACTCACCGGCCGGTGGTTAAAGAGAGACCCTGATGTGGGAGTGAGAAAAAATGAAATTTTAATCTGATTTTTAGTCAGAATTGTGTGAAGAAATTCACACAGGGCTCCTGCTCCGCAATGCTGAAAACAGAGAGGAAAAATTAAGACTGAAGGGAGACCCCTGTGGCTGAGAATATCATGGCATGCTGGGCATGCTCAGTGGGCTCAGGATGCCGGTCAAAAGTTTCTAGAAACTTTGACAGAAAGTTTTCCGTGATAGGGCTCCATCAATGATGTCACCCATATGTGAGGACTAGCATCCTGCTTGTCCTGGGATAACACCTGTTACAAGTAAGCAATTCTGCTTTCTCCTAGGATAAGTAGGGTGGCAGTCCTCACAAATGGGTGAATAACAAGCTGCAGGCTGCTCCCGGAACACCCTAGGACAACAGACAAGCACATCAACAGGGGTGCTGTTGGCAACAACGGGGCAGCCTGAACAGCATACTGGGCCCTAGGTAGAAAGAATTGGGTTCTTACACTGGAAACAGATTACAGAAGTGAGACTGGCCAAAGACACTGTCCTGTTGACCATCCTTATCCAGGCAGTAATAGGCTGCGAAGATATGGAGGGAGCTCCACGTCACGGTCCTGCAGATTTTGGCAACAGGGACTGCCTGGAAGTGTGCTTTTGATGTCGCCATGGCTCTCCACTTGGCCCTCGAGTGGAAAGCCTGCTTGCTGTTAGCAGAAAGCAATACAGTCCGCCAACCAATTAAGAGGATCTGCTTGCCCACTGCAACTCCAAGTCTATTTTTGTCAAAGGAGACAAAGAGTTGGGTAGACTGCCTGTGGGCTATGGTGCAGTCTAAATAAAAGGTGAGAGCATGCTTGTAGTCCAAGGTATGCAGAGCCCGCTCACTTGGATGAGAGTGTGGTCTTGGGAAAAAGGCGGGCAACACGATGGACTGATTTAGGAGGAAGTCAGTCACTACTTTGGCAGGAACTTAGGGTGAGTGCATAGCAACACCCTGTCGTGGAAAAACCTCATGTAAGGCAGATAGGTCACTAGAGCCTGCAGCTCACTAACTTTGCGAGCAGAAGTAACCACTACGAGGAAGATGACCTTCCAGGTGAGGCCCACATTCCAGGAGTGGGTGAAGAAGACCAGCCGTGGATGCCTTTGGTCCCCGTGCAGGGAACAGAATCCACGTTCGGCTGACCCCACTGGTGGAAGATCCTGTCCGCTAAACAGGGGTCCGCTCGTGGAGTTGGAATGTCCGGCTGAGGTTGTGCGCTACCACATTCTCGGTGCCTGCCAGGTAGATGGCCCACAGGAGCATGGAACGTGACAGGGCCCAGGCCCATATCTATGCCACCTCTTGGCAAAGGAGATAGAGCCTGTGCCCCACTGGTTGTTCACGAACCATATGGCCATCTGGTTGTCCATCTGGATCAAGATGACTTTGTTGGACAGGCAGTCCTGGAATGCGTAGAGCGCATACCGCATCGCCCAGAGTTCCAGAAAGTTTACCTGGCAGCGTGCCTCAGCTTTCGACCACAACCCTTGTGTGTGTAAGACCATTGACATGGGCTCCCCAGCCTAGGTTGGAGGTGCCCATGGTTAAGGTCACTTGAGCAGCCGGGGGCTGAGAGGGAATTCCCTTGCTGAAGTTGGATTCTCGCGCCCACCAGGCGAGGGAGAGCTGGAGTGGTTTGGTTATGTGGACCAGTGCTGAGAGTCTATGAGTGGCTTGGTGCCACTGAGATCGTAGGGTCCATTGTGTGATCCTCATGGCTAGGCAGGCCATGGGGGTGACGTGCACCGACGATGCCATGTGACCCAGCAACTTCAGGAGCAGGTGAGCTGAGGCTGTTTGCCGGCGACAGATGAATGTGGCCAGCCCGGCCAGGGTAGCTATGCGTTCACTGGGAAGGAACGCCTTGGCCACCGTGGTGTCCAGGTCTGCCCCGATGAAGTTTAGTTGCTGGGACGGAGTCAGCTGGGATTTTGAGTAGTTCACAAAGAACCCAAGTGACTGGAGGATGCTCAACATCACTTTCAAGAACTGGTTCCCTCTTTTGAAGAACTCTTGATGAGCCAGTCGTCCAGATATGGGAACACATGCACCCCATTCCAGTGCAAGTGTGCTCCCACCACTGCCATGCACTTCGTGACAACCTGGGGCGCGGAGACCAGCCCAAAGGGGAGAACCTTGTATTGGAAGTGCGGTGGCCTACTACGAAGCACAGATATTTGCGATGAGGTGGAAAAATCACAATGTGCGCGTAAGCGTCCTGTAGATCCAGAGAGCAGAGCCATTCCCCTTGATGCGGAAGCGGGAGTAGAGTACCCAAGGATACCATTCTGAACCGTTTTCTGCGAAGGATCCTGTTTAAGGTCCGAAGATCGAGGATGGGACGAAGGCTGCCTGTTCTCTTTGGGATGAGAAAACACCGGGAGTAGAACCCTCATCCTCGCTGAGCACGGGGAATCGATTCCACGCCTCTGGACCATAGCAGAAGCGAGAGTTCCAACTCAAGGGTAGAAGCGTGTTCCACAAGAATCCACGATGGGGAGTCTGGAGGAATAGTGAGTAGATTCAGGCGGTATCCTCATGCTATGATGGATAATACCCATTGGTTGGTGGTAACTGGGAACCAATTGATGAATTGGCAGAAACAACCTCCCACAGGTGGGTCAGACGGTGCGGGCAAAGGGGATAGGTTTCTGCTCTCTGTATGCCAGTCAAAAGCCAGCTGCAGGACCAGGCTGGGAGGCTGGCTGAGCTCTAGGTGCTCTTTGTTGGCGAGGATGGCCTCTTTGGGAGGACCGAGCTATATGAGCATAGGAGGCTGGAGGATAGTATCTCTGTTGCTTGTAAAACTGCTTCCTGGTATCTTCATGTGGACCTCTACAGGTCGCCGAAGAGGCTCAGAGGTGGTAGTTGATAGCTGACTTAGGGTCTCATTGTGATCCTTGAGTTGGGACACTGTGTCCCGGATTTTGTCCCCACACAGGTTTTGTCCTGTACAGGGTAGGTCGGCCAGTTTCTCTTGAACCTCCGGTCGAAGGTCGGAAGCTTTTAACCAGACCCAGCATCTGGCACTAATGCCTGCTGTTGAGACTCTTGACGCTGTCTCAAAAACGTCATAGGCCGTTCTCACTTCATGTTTTCCAGCTTCCAGTCCTTTCTGGAGGATGGATTTTAGGCCATCCTGAAATTGCTGTGGCAGGGGCTCAGTAAACGTCTGGACTTGTTTCCAGAGCTACCTGTTGTACTGGTTCATGTACAATTGGTATTCCACTATGCGAGCGATAAGCATGGATCCCTGGAAAACCCTTCGACCCAGGGCGTCTAAGGTTCTGTGGTCTTTTCCTGGAGGGGCAGAGAAGTGAGGGCGGGTCCTTCTGGCCTTTTTCTGGGCTGATTCAACTACCACCGACTGATGTGGCAACTGGCTCTTCTGAAAGCCTAGGGCCTGTTGTACTAGATAGGTGGCATCCGTTTTCTTATTGACTGGAGCCAAGAACCTGGGTGTTCCCAGACATTTATTTATTTATTTATTATTTTTGTTATACCGAGTTTCATGACAGATATCACATCAACCCGGTTTACAATTAACAATGTGTGTAAAGCATAGTGTAACGTAATAAACAATATTCCCAATAAACTGTGAAACTTTAAATACAGTGAATCAATACAGTGTGTGAGAAAGTTACAATAAAACAGGGAAGATTAACTTGGAGCTGGATCGGGAGCTGGAAGAGGGGGAAAATTGAACAATGCAATATATACATTTCTTCCAATTAATAAAATAGTATAGTAGAGTAAATAAATAAGCCTATGTGGATACATGTGATGGTACATAAATAAGAGATGGTAAAAATAAGTGATCAAGGGAATAAATAAGACACAGTAGTGCATGGAAAGATATGATAAAAATGGAACGGTAGTATGTAACCAAGAGAATAAATAAATAAGACACAGTAGTGCAAGGTAATGGTATGATAATACATGATAAGACATGGTGAAGGAGGTCCAAAAGAACCTCATGCACCGGGACAGCCATCACATCCTCAGGAGCGCTTACAAACTGGAGGACCTCCAACATCTTGTGACGGGCATCCTCTTCTGTTAAAAGTTAGAAGGGAATGGTCTCCGCCATCTCCTGGGATGGTGAGCCGTCTCTCTTCTGGTAGGGAAGGCTCTGACAGAAGGTCCTTGGAGGCCTCCGAGGAATGTTCAGAGGAGATGTTTTCCCATGGATCATAAGGGGCCTCTTCCTCACCGATAAGCTGCTTGGATAGAGGAGGGAGGCTAAAACCCAGAGTATAGGGCGCGGGCACAGATGGTTGGAAAGGTGGAACTGACAGCGGTGGCGCCGGCATCGAGGGCCCTGGGACCTGAGATGGACATCGGGGCACCGAAGGCCCAATGGCCTGGGGATGGGATCCGGCATCAGCGGTTCCATCTGTGGAAACGGGCAAGGAGCCGCATCTTCCTCCTCCAAGGAGCCTGGAATCAGGATCAAGACGGGAAGAGGCACTGGTTGTGGGCAGGGTACCAAGAGGCCTGCTGGCATGGGCTGCGTCAGCAAAGCACCGAGCAGCACGTCCAGCCTTTCCAGCAGAGGTGCCAAAATGGAGGGCGCCGGTGTTATGCTCTCCTCCTCCAGAGGGGAGGCGTTAGCAATCTGTTATCGCTCATCCCGCCAGGAGGGCGGAGATAGCAATCTATTCTGCTTTTCTCCTGAAAGGAGGAGGAGTTGGCAATCTGTCATAATCTGCTCCTCCAGAAGGGAGGAGTTAGTTATCTGTAGTGCTTACCCGCCAGGAGGGCGGAGTTAGTAATCTTGTTAGCGAACTGCTGTTAGATGCTCCTGAAAGGAAGGAGGTAGCAATCTGAGAATGATCAACTCCCCAAGGAAGAGGAGTTGGCAATCTGTACAATGATACTCTTCTGAGGAGAGGAGCTAACAATAGATATATTGTACTTCGCTATGGAGATAGCAATCTATCATGCCTCCGCTACGGAGTAGCAATCTGTTATATATAGGCTGCTGGCAAGTCCCATAGAGATAGCTATCTATAAAATACTTCCGTAAGCGGTGGTAGTGGTCGGTAGTGGTTGGCTCCCACAGAGTGATAGTAGTGTAAGGAATGACCACTTAGAGGACATGATAAATCCCTGGGCCGATGGCAGATGACAGCACCCCCAAGAGGAGATCCTGAGAGGAACCACTGGCTAGGCTAGAATATGAGATAAACACAAATAGTTCTTTATTAAGCTGGAAGCTGGACCACCAAGTAGGGGAAGCTGAACTCACCAGTAGTGAGTCGATGTGTTCGGCAAGACTGAAGTCCTTCTGATACTGGAATATAATCTCTGGATTGCTGAGCTGTAGAGAGAGACTAGAAGTAGTGAGTAGACAGGGTATACTGGATACAAGATGGTACACTCACAATAGTAGTCTGCAATGGTCTCTATGCCACGGAGAGTCTTCAATATATTCAGGTCAGGAGCCATAGGCGAGCACTGGTTCCTATAAACAGTCTGTAATAAGAACTCACAATAGCTGTATATGAAATGGCTTCTAGAGAGAGTCTGTAAAGGATTTTAGAAACATGGGCCCTTGTGGAGCGAGTACCGGTTCCTATCTGCAATCTTGCCAATATAACTCTCAATCTCTGTTACCCAAGATAACGTCTTGGAAGGAAGGGAGTCTTCAGAGCTATAGGAATGTAGGCCCTCGTGGAGAGAGTACCAATTCCTATCTACAATAGAACTCACTGAGTTCACGTCTGCGATCACTTCCAGGCAATGAGGAGTCTTCCGAGTATGCAGGAACCTCGAGGAGCGAGTACCGGATCCAGTCTTGACAATCTGAAATCAAGAAGAGAGAGCGGAGCCCCCGTTGCGCGGGTACGCCTGGTAAGTTTGAAAAGGCCGAGCAATGGAGAAGGATTCCCCTAGCTGTCTCGGATCGTTGTTGCAAGTATCGTGGACTGCCGAAGCAAGTCCTGTTGGAGTTCCTTGCTAACTAGTTAGAGGTTAGCAAACAAAGACCTTTTAAAGTGGAAATGGATGACGTCACTACGGGGGGATGCCCCCGAGGTTTGCGCCCTTGCTGGTACAAAGTCTGGAGTGCACGCCCTTACGTCATCAGAAACATGGCGGATTTGTAGCGTCAAGCCAGCCCGGGGACACCGGGACCAAGAGGCAGGGAGAAGCCGCGGCTGCAACTGTCCATCAGAGCCGAAGGGAGTCACTCCCAAGGTAGAGAGGGTGAAGCGAGGGGCGAGAAGAGGCACGAACACAACAGCCGGTTCCGATGCCGGTATGGGGGCCAGCGTCAGTGGCGGCTAGAGACCCCGAAGGGCATTAAGCACTGCCTGCTGAATCATGTGGTCCAACTCCTCTTGAAATGAGGGTGTGGACAAAACCGACCCTGGAGTAGGAGGGCAGGTTGGGAGTCACTGGAGCATCCACGGAGGCTCAGTGCCCGGCACAGATATCTGTGAGGAACACCCTGGACTCCCAGGTCCAGAGAAGGAGGGGGCCTCCTCTCCCCGGGGCCTCTTTAGAGGTGTTTCGGCCGAGGCCACTCTGGTGTCGGCAACGGCACTGGACGGTGATGACTGTCAGTGGTGTCAATACTTCTCATGGTGTTCAGACCAGTCCTTTTTCCGGCGCCGAGGAAAACTATGCAGAAGTCTTCGTGACTCAATGCCGATGAGGGGCAATACTCTTCTGGTCCCTGATCCTCTCAGCAGGGCTTCGAAGGTGAAGTTCCCAAGTCAGTTTGATCCCCACGACTCGATGTACCTGGTACCAGAGTCAATGGAGCAGATTGCTTGGAACCAAACTTGGCTCCATCTTGTCCAGGCGGGTGCGCTGGCCTTTGGGGGTCATCTGAGCACAGCTGGGACACCGGACGTCGTGGGAAGGCCCAAGACACAGTATTCAGACGTTGTGTTGGTCCGTTATGGACATAGTCCGTGGACACTCCAGGCACTTCCGAAAACCGGTCGCCATGATAAAAAAGGGCGTGTGCGGTTGGTGGCCATAAGCCACTGGGAGGTAGACACTCGGGAACAGACAATAAAAAAAATGCGAAACAGACTTAGCAAACACCGAAGGAATCTGTTCGCGACTGGGAACACTGGAGCAGGGAAAAACTGGAAGAAAAACTTTGAATTGTTCCTTCAAGAAATTGTGAGGATAAAGTTCTCACAGAGCTCCACTAACCACAAGGCAACAGCTCTGCAGAAAAAAAATAGACTGAAGGGGGACCCCATGTGGCTGCGGCAGTGGTGGCATGCTGGGCATGCTTAATGTGCCAGTCAAAGTTCTAAAAACTTTGACAAAAGTATTCCGTGACAGGGCTCCATCTGATGATGTCATCCATCTGTGAGGACTACCATCCTGCTTCTCCTGGGAAAATAGCCTATTTAAAGATTCTAAAATAACTAAATAGTGTTTATATGTAGATGTATCTCAAATTTTTGTTAAGAATCAACATCGCATTTATAAACTTCCAACTAAATACGACTGTCATACATCCCAGGTGATATAAGCAATTAGATGTCCTTGTGACCGTTTATATATTGGCAAACTAAAAGAAAAATGTGAACACGTATCTTAGAACATCTAAACTGCATTCGTACTAAGAAAGATGGAGCCCCATTGGTCAACCATTAGGAAACAATGAGAGACTGTATTGAAGATCTAAGATTATTTGTTATTACCCAGGTTGTCTTCAATAGAGGAGATGACACTTCTAAATTATTAATATGCAAAGAAAAAAGATTCATTTATGAGTGGCATACAGTTGAATCTATGGGTCTAAATGTTGACATCGAGTGCAGAATCTTTCTTTAACATTATGGGCAAGCTGGCCGTTTAAGCTTGGATAGTTGAGATGAATAGTAAACTGTATTTTTGATTGGAGTTAAGTGGTCCAATAGTAGTGGTTTACATATTGGTAGGTGGTTCCTTCAAGCTATATATAAAAGACAGATCGAATACAGTTCGCATATGCAGTGTTTTTTGGAGTAGAAGACACGTTTGTTGAAGCTGTGAACTCTAGGAAAAATATTTTAAATATTGATATGTATGTATTTTTGGAAGATTTATTTGGGATAGTTAGTAAAACCATATTATATTTAAGCTGCAAATTTTTCTATGTTATTTTTAGATAATCCTTAATGGTATTTTTAAGTAAATTTACAGATATTTAAGAATAATTGATCCTGTCGGATAATGGATGGTGAAGTTCAATACTGTCAAAATTGTTCGGATAAGCTCAAATATTAATTTGGTAGATAGATGTGGATCTTGAAAATATTAATATATTTTTTTGTTTATTTTTATTTATTTATTTATTTATGATTTTTATATACCGGTGTTCATTTCAAAAAGAGATATCACATCGGTTTACAATAACGTACAATAGGTAATTCACTATCCCCTAAAAGGGCTTACAATCTAAAATTTTTGTACCTGAGGCTAAGAGATTACAAAAATAAAACCATCAAAATCAAAGTTCTTAACAATTAAGCAAAAGGTATAACAAGGAGCATATTAAAGAAATAACACAAAGGGTTGCACGAAGGGGTGCTTGCTTGGTGCCTTTCAAACTGCCCGGCTCTGTTTGCGATGATGTCAGGGGAGGGAGCGGGTCTCAGAATCATGGTTTTCCCCACAGAAATTTCTTCTCAGTTTCAAAGACAGTTTTTTCAAAATTTTTTTTCTTTTTACACCTTGGATGTTAGCTGCTATTTTCTAGGAATTACGTTGAATATAGTGTTGCCTAAATGGGTCCGGTATTGTGAAGATACTATTTGGCATTACACCCAATTACAGTAAATATTTTCTTTTGAGTTAGATATTTTTATTTTTATATATTGGCAAAGACCATAAATAAATAAATAATGGTTGTTTTCTTTATATTTTAGATACAATATGGATTTTTCAAAAATCATAGTTGACAACTTATATAAAGCACAATATTTGTGCGATTATTTGATTGTATTAAATTATTACTATTGATTGTTGGGTTTGTTCTTAACGGGTGGGTATCTGAAGAACACGACCATGAGTCGTTGAAACTAGGGTCCTAGTAGGTATATGATGTATTTGGTAATGTGGGATATGATATATCTGGAAATGTGGGGGATTTTTTATGTGAATGAGGGTTGATGATAATGTATGAAAAAACAATTTCTTCTTTGTAGATTTTTGATAATTGCAATAAATATAATTTTATTAAATTAGGTACCAATTATAGTTTCTTTTGTACTTGTGATCGTTGGTACCACATTTATACCTTCAGTAATTAATACTATTTATTTATTTTATTTCTTTTATATACCGACATTCGATCGAGATATCACATTGGTTTACAGGTAACTGGGCGGATAGGGCGAGTTCTGCCCTATTTTACATTATAACATGATAACAAGATAACAATTATAACATGGTAACAATTATAACATGAATATATGGAAAAAAATAATATTATGGCATATAACATATGTACATTATGTCTTGATGATAAAATAATTTACTACAGTCACTTGCCATAGAAAAGATTTGTATATTAATTAAAAAGAATTGTTTATTTAGGCTTTGGATCACCTTTCTACAAAGTTCAAGGTAATGTACAAACTATAAATACAATAATTGCAACAAACATATACAAATAAAACAAACATCAGGCATTAATTATGAGAAGGAATACTAAGAAAAGGCCATACTACTAAGTTTTTCCCCCCATAGATACAAAATGTGAAACATACTTTAGTACATCTGACTCCAAAGTATTGAAAAATTAGCTATTCTGAAAATAACATCAAATAATATATCCATTAACACACTTTTGAAACCAAGGGGGCTCATTTATGTTTAAGAAAAAATACTGCATGCTCCAGTGACAAGTTTGTTTTATTTTAATCTCACACTATGATTTTCTGCTCAAGTCAATATCAAAAAATGTAATCTTGCCTCTGAAGGAAGTCATCAGGAAGCCATTACACTTGCATAAGTTTGAAAGTTCAGTGCCAGTGTTTGATTTTAAATGCATATAAATAAAAATTATATAAAATGGATTAAGGAAGGATGATGAAAACACTGAGCGGCTGGTTTGAAGGACTTTAAAGGGAGTGAAAAACGGGTATTATACTCATAAGCCCTTTTGCTGCATTCTTGATGGTTCATAATAATAATCAATATTTTAATTCCAAGAACCCTATGCGAGTCCGCCTTATTCAGCAAAATTTAATGAAGTTGGTATTTTTTTTTAACAAGATTAATATTTTTTATATTGATTTGAGCAGAAAATCATAGTGTGAATTATTTTGTGTATTTATTGCTCTGGAATATTTGTATTTATTCTTATTTTACCTATTGCTGAGCATAACCCACTGAATCTGGAACTGCCCCCATGCACTCTGAATCTCTGTACCTCAAAACTAAAAGCACTTTCAGGAACCCCCATTCCTTTCTCTTAGCAAAACACCTGCTCTTTAAATTGTTTAGTATAAGGCTGATAAATAACTTGCAAAAGAATAAAACACGACATAAAACTTGCTCATTTGCCTCTCAGGCTGTTCAACATACACAGATATACACCTTGTATCAATCCAGTGTTCTTCTCTACAAGATGCTACTGTTGGTTATCCCCATTGCCAGTGTTCTACACCTGCCAGTTTTCAGTGCTTTTCTATATTCAGTGATTAGTTTGGTTTAAAATACTTCAGTAAACTGTTAGACAAAGGGGACCTTGGAATGGATTTTTTTTTTCCTTTAGTTACTTTCATTTTTTTCTCATGTTTATTTACAGGTATTTTGGAAGTGAGCTCTTGTCTTTTCCATTCGGCTATTAATTCATTTTGCACTTCTGATGGTAGTTCTGAAAAAATCTTGAGGTCAACATTAGAGGGAAAAGTGGTTCCTTCTCCAAGTTTTATCTCCAATGGATTCACAAGAGGATCAAATTCAGAGCCTGCATCTCTAGGTTGCATATGATCAACTGTAAAAGGGGCTGTTTTCAACAATAGTTGGCTTTGCAAGTTAATATTTACTGGCTGCACACTTGCAGAATGGAGAGTCTGTGATGTTTGACTCATACATTCATCAAGAAGTACTGTTTCCAGACCCAACTGGTCTTCCTGGGTGCAGGTGATATGACTTGGTCTAGGCAGGAGTTCTGGGGACTCCTCTGGAGAATTAATTTGGGAGTTTTACTGCATGCCACAGAATCTCTATTATGGTCATCTATCCTGGAGTATGAAGATGTAATCTCCTTTTTTTGGTGTGCAAAAAATGACTGCATTCCTTTAGACAATGGGGATGTTTGACTAAATGTGCTGCCTGTAGAGTTTCCTCTTTCACTTGTGTTAGACAGAATTTCCTTCTTAATGTCCCCTGGAAGTTGACTGAAGACTTCCCAATCAATGCCAACAGGAAGTTGTTGAAATGGGAATTCATGGATTCCTTTCATTTCAGTATCATCTGGTATGTGCGAGCCTTTCATTTCAGGCTCTCTGGTATGTGCGATTGCACCAGGAATCAAATACAAACATTCGTCCTTGGTCTGTGAAAGATCTTCTATGGCAGCAATTAAATTTTCCTGTAGAAAATAAATATATTAAATTGAATGAAAATATTTATATGATTTAAAGTATGGTTGTGATATACCTACATATAATCCACCACAATAAGTGATACTTTAAATTATAAATCCAATAAATATAATCACCTATAAAACAATTTTAAATAACCTTAATTTTTAATTCATTCAATATACTTTTATTTCTAGTCCATTACCAGTCTATTCTTTGGCATTTAAGTATAATTATCACGTGATATGGATTAATATAGGTACAACTTGATAAAAACGGCACGGGCGAGTTACACAAGATGTAGAAGGCACAGGAACATCTGAACATCCCCTGAAGAAGGATTCGGCGTCAAACGTGGCCACGTTGGGAGGGTAGTAAGCTATCTCGGTCTTCTCATAAGACTGGCAACACGTCTGGATAGGGCTGTATAGCCATTTTTGTTTTACATCAGTTCGGCAATGTTGTTTAATATAAATACAAACAGACACTGAAACATTATAATCACGGTTCCCTATACGTACCCGGATCAGTCCAGACAGTGGGTTATGTCCCCCTTCCAGAAGATGGAGTCAGAGAAAATTTTGAAGGGTGCTCCCATATAAGCTAGTGCACCCTCTGTTATCCTTCAGTATTCTTCTGACTCCAGCAGATGAGAGTGGCTGAACCCAAATTTCTTAGCTTCCTTCCTATCTTAACATGGATCAAGGTTAACAGAGAATAGTAAAAATAAATAAATAAAGACAGGGAAAGCTCAGACCCTTGTCTAGGGTCCAGCAATCTAACTTGCAGGAAGAGTTGTTTTTCAGTCTCCATTGCTGTATTTGCTTTGTGGGGGTAAGTTTTTGTACCTTTCTTAATTTGCAGGTTAGATTTGTAAGCTCCGGGGTGCAAGTTGGTGGTCCAACCTCTCCCCCTTTTCCTTCGAGCCGACCCGCTGCCCTGAGAAGTCGTTTTGTCTCGGGGCAGCTTCCACAGAGACGTGACGTTCCTCTGTGTGGTGTTAATATCAATTCAGGCAGGTCGGGGAGGAGTAGTGCTGCAGAGGGGTTTTTTCCTTGCTACTCACAGCCACTCACCAGCGATTCGTTGGCGGCTCAGCTCATAGATCCATGCCGTGGTCCTCGAGGTGCTGCGTGTGCAGAGAGCCCGGTTCCCGGCTCTCCCGTGAGGGGATCTGCACAAGATGCCTCCCTGGGGGGAGGGTTCCTCGCGGCCCGCAGGACGAGCAGTTTTGCGCGCAATGGCGTGCCTTGATGCACAGAGGCTGGCTCCAATCCTGCCCAGCGCAGGAACGGTGGCCATCTTTGATTCTGAGCAGACTGCTCCAGAGCAGCCAGGGGACGATTCGGATGCCAGTTTTTCAGGGCTGCTGCCGATCCTGACCCCTGTCAACCCCCTGGACCCTTGTACACCCGCAGGAGACACCCCCCCCCCCCCTCAGTGCCTTCTTCTGGACCACCTCCATTTTCGGCAGACTTTGTGCTTTTAATGCACAATGCCTACCCCTCGGTGCCTTCTTCTGGACCACCTCTATTTTCGGTGGATTTTGTGTTTTTAATGCACAATGGAACAGCAGCAAGATCTAACAGGGCCTCCCCCTCCTAAGGTGAGCAGGATGGCTGATCCCCGGGGCCTCCGGGATGCCCTCAGGGAGGGGGGGCCTCAGGACCTGGGGTTCACCAAGGTGCCTCCAGGGTCCGCGTGGTCCATCATCCTCCGGGGGCTTGGCTCCTCTTCCTCGAGGCCCTATCCCGGACCCAGACCTGGACGAACCCTCTCTGATGGCTCAGATGGAAGGGGATGGAAGGGGGTACTGCGTCTCTTCCAGAGGGATGAGTTGGATCTGCTCATCCCATATGTCGTGCAGGAATTGGATATTGAGGATCCACAAGACCCTCTAGGGTCTTCTCCACCAGCTAAGAAGGGGGACCCCGTGCTCTCAGGTCTGCGTCCACCATCGAGGTCTTTACCTTCCCATCCTACGCTGCTGCAATTGCTGACCCGGGAACGGGATTCCCCTGAAGCCTCCCTCAAGGTGGGTAGAGCTATAGATAAGCTATACCCCCTCCCAGATGATTTTCTGGAGCTTCTCAAGGTTCCCAAACTGGACGCGGCGGTATCTGCAGTGACGAAACACACTACCATTCTGGTGACGGGAGGTGCTGCTCTACAGGATATGCAGGATAAAAAGCTAGAGGTGTATCTCAAGAATCTTCAAGGTGTCGGCTCTGGGCATCAGAGCCACGATTTGTAGTTCCCTCACACAACGGGCAGGACTCCGATGGGTCCAACAGCTCGTCAGTACACAAGAGCTGTCTCCTGCTGAAGCGCAGCAGGCTGACCGCCTGGAGACCTTGATAGCGTATGGGGCAGATGTGCTATATGACTTGCTCCGAGTTCTGGCCAGGTCTATGATTTCAGCAGTCTCGGCCAGACGCCTCCTGTGGCTCCACAACTGGTTGGCGGATTCCTCCTCCAAGTCCCAGTTGGGCTCCCTACCCTTTCAAAGGGAAATTACTCTTTGGAGATGATCTGGACCAGATTATCAAGTCACTCGGCGAGAATAAGGTCCACAAGCTGCCGGAGATTCGGCCGCGGGCTGCTAGGACCTATGGTTCTACTTCAGGAACATCTGAACATCCCCTGAAGAAGGATTCAGCGTCAAACATGGCCACATTGGGAGGGTAGTAAGCTATCTCGGTCTTCTCATAAGACTGGCAACGTGTCTGGATAGGGCTGTATAGCCATTTTGGTTTTACATCAGTTCGGCAATGTTGTTTAATATAAATACAGACAGATACTGAAACATTATAATCACGGATCATTCACTGAAGCTGTTTTAGCTTTTCAAGTTTATAGGCTTTGTGCACTTATATCACATACAATGGAAGGAGGTTGGAAGTTAATGATTAAACCAAAATCTAGCTCATTACCGGGAAGTAATGGTATATAATATGAAACCAACAACCTTCTTCCAAAAATATTATTTCTACAATTGTACTTAAAAGCCAAAGAATAGACTGGTAGTGGACCAGAAATAAAAGTATATAGAATGAACTAAAAATTAAAGTTATTTAAAATTGTTTTATAGGTGATTATATTTATTGGATTTATAATTTAAAATATGGTTGGGCAGTACCATTATATATTTACCAATTATTGAAAATGGAGAAATGTATACTTACCTGATAATTTCCAACTTCATTTCAAATTCTTTCTTAGCCTACCTTATCAATGTTTTACTTACCTTGACAATGCTTATGTTTTTTTTCTATTGTCTTCAGATAGAACCCTCTTCCAATTTTTGAAAGATTTTTTTTTTACCTCCTCTTTTAGCCATGCTGGTAATCATTTTGCCTTCTTTCCAGCTTTCATAATGCATGGAATGTGTCTGAACTGCGCTTCTAAGATTGTATTTTTAAACAATGTCCACGTCTGTTATACACTTAACTTTTGCAGCTGTACCTTTCAGGTTTTTTTTTCTATTTCCTCATTTTATCAAAGTTTCCCTTTTGAAAATTTAGTGTTAGAGATGAAAATTGGTTCTTACCTGATAATTTTTGTTCCTGTAATACCACAGATCAGTCCAGAAAAGTGAGTTGTGTATCCCTACCAGCAGGTGGAGTCAGTTAACATTTAGAACTTTGGGCACTGCTACATAACGAGAGTGCCACCTGCAGTCACTCAGTATTGACCTGTACCCAAGCCCATGCTAACAAAACTAAATAACGAAGGGTAGCACCCAACCAAAATTTCCGGACTACCACTTCGCCGCTGGCAAAAACCAGCCCGAACAACTGCTAAAAACTGCTCCATGAGTCATGTCTGCAAAAAAGGAGCTTCAACAATAAAAAACGTAAGCAGGTTCTGACCAAGACAGTCTTTCGGTATCTGAAGAAAGGGGTGGCCCTCTGGACTCATCTGTGGTATTACAGAAACAAAAATTAGCAGGTAAGAACCAATTTTCATTTCCTGAACATACCCAGATCAGTCCAGAAAAGTGGGATGTACCCAAGCCACCCTACACTGGGCGGGAACCTGAAAGACCCACACGAAGCACACTCTCCCTGAAGGACGGTTCATCAGAAGCCTTAATGTCCAATCGGTAATGTTTCGTAAAAGTGTGAATAGACTACCATACCGCCGCACTACAGATCTCCTGGGGCGACAGTAACTGACACTCTGCCCAGGAAGTAGCCTGAGCCCTAGTGGAATGAGCTCTGAGACCCAAAGGCATCTGACGCCCTCGGGCTACGTATGCTGTGCAAATGGCTTCCTTAATCCACCGAGATATGATCACCTTTGATGTTTTGTCCTCCTTCTTTGGGCCACCAAAGAGAACGAACAAATGATCGGAACTTCTGAAATCATTGGTATCCTCCAGATAACACAATAAGGCACGCCGCACATCCAAAAGATGAAGGTCTCTGTTCTGAGAAGACTCCCGGGACCAGTTAGGAAACCCCGGAATCTCCACAGTTTGATTGACAAGAAAGGCTGAAACCACCTTAGGGACAAAGGACGGAACCATACGTAATGATACCCGATCACCGTAAATCCGAAGAAAAGGATCCCGACAAGACAGCGCTTGCAACTCTGAGATCCGACAGGCCGAGCAAATGGGCGGCCGAGCAAATGGCCACCAAAAACACTGTTTTCAAAGTCAGATCTTTCAGGGAAACTCCACGAAGAGCTCGAAAGAAGGTCATACAGAACTTGCAGGACTAAATTCAAACTCCAATCCGGACACACCGAACGGATGGGAGGGTGCAAACGTTTGACCCCCTTAAGAAACCGAGCAATATCCAGATGCGCTGCTAGCGAACAACTGTCAAAGCTTCCCCGCAAGGCACCTAGAGCTGCAACTTGTACATGAAGGGAACTGAATGCCAAGCCCTTAGCGAGGCCCTGTTGCAGAAAGTCAAACACCCGAGGAACATGCCCGGCTAAAGGGTCGCAGGAACGCTGACATCATGTCTCAAAAAGCTTCCAAATTCTCACATAGGTCAAAGAGGTGGCTGGACGTCTCGCCTGTAGGAGGGTGGAAATGACTTGTTCTGAATAACCCCTCAAGCATAAACGTCACCTCTCAAAAACCAAGTCGTGAGAGAAAAGCGATCCTCCCGATCCGAAAATATGGGCCCCTGACGGGACAGATGCGTTAGATGAGCCAGCTGAAATGGACCCACTAGAGCCAAGCATACCAGATCGGCGAACCACAGATGACATGGCCACTCCGGCACCACCAGAATCACCCTTCCCAGGTGCCGCACTATGCGACGGAGAAGCCGACCTATGAGGGGCCAGGGCGGGAAGGCATACAGAAGAATTCCCGTGGGCCAAGGACACACGAGAGCGTATATGCCCATCGAGCCCTGTTCTCGGCGACGGCTGAAAAACGAACTATTTTTGCGTTCGCCTGCATTGCCATCAGATCCAGCTGAGGAGTTTCCCATCTGGTGCAAATGAGATTCCACGCCTCGAGAGAGAGTTCCCATTTCCCTGGGTCTAGTTGCTGACGGCTGAGATAACTGGCTTGCACATTCTCTACTCTCGCGACAAGGGATGCGGCAATGCCCTCGAGATGACGCTCTGCCTAGGTGAACAGAAGACGTGCCTCCAGTGCTACGACGGAACTTAGAGTCCTGCCTTGCCGGTTGATGTATGCCACAGTTGTCGCATTGTCTGAGAAAACTCGCACCATTCTGCCCTGGATCCAGGGAAGAAACGCCCGCAGGGCCAGACGTACAGCCCTGGTCTCGAGTCGGTTTATGGACCAGGATCTTTTCATTGCCGACCAGAGCCCTTGGGCGGACCTGTCTGCACACACCACTCCCCAACCTGAGAGTCTGGCATTGGTGGAGATTATCAGCCAATTCGGAGTGTCCAAATCCACCCCCCGTTCCAGATTGTCCAGTGACAGCCACGACAGACTGGCTCTGGATTCCGGAAGTAGAGGCATTGGTAGATGGAATTGCTCCGACACAGGGCTCCAGCAAGACAAAAGCACACGCTGTAAAGGTCTTACGTGAGCAAACATCCAAGGAACCAAGTCCAAGGTTGAAGCCATGGAGCCCAGGACCTGAAGATGATGCCACACTGTGGGATTGTTCCTTCGAAGAAGGGAATGTATTTGTTCCTGCAACTTCTCTGTTTGGTCCGCCGCTAGAAACACTTTGCACAGCAAGGTATCGAATTGTGCTCAGGAGATAAATCAACTTCTGAGTGGGTTCCAAGTGACTATTCTGCACATTGATTACCCATCCTAGGGATCACAATGTGAACATCACCATGTGGATTGATCTCTCGCAGTCCTCCTGAGACTTTGTGCGAATCAACCAGTCGTCTAGGTACGGGTGGATCAAGATTCCCTCCTGACGAAGGAAGGCCGCCGCCACCACCACCATCACCTTGGTGAACGTGCGAGGAGCTGTTGCAAGACCAAATGGGAGGGCTTGAAATTGGAAGTGTCTGCAGTCCAAGGTCCAAGGACCTTGGACCGCAGAAACCTCTGGTGATTCAGCTGTATCGGAATGTGTAAATACACCTCTGTGAGGTCCACAGAACCGAGAAACTCCCCTTCGAACCGCGGCCATCAATGTCCTCAGAGTTTCCATACGAAAGCGAGGAACCCAAAGGCAACGGTTCACCTTCTGCAGATCGAGGATGGGCCGAAATGTGCCCTCCTTCTTTGGGACCACAAACTACATGGAGTACCGATCTCGTCCTTGTTGAGCCTCCAGAACTGTGACAATAGCTTTGAGCTCGAGAAATCGTTGTACAGTCACCCGGACCACCTCTCGCTTGACACTTAAGGCCACTCGGGACTCCACAAAAACCTCCCGGACCGGGCGCAAGAACTCCAGTGCATACCCATTCTTTGATCACTTCTAAGACCCAGCGGTCTGATGTAATTCTTGCCCATTCCGTGTAAAAGTGGGATAATCTACCTCAGACTGCTTCGACGATGGAATGGGTGCTCGTGGCTTCATTGGGTTTTTTTTTTTTTTTTTTTTTTATTACTTCCTGTACCAAGATGTCCCGAATCTCTTCCGGGCCGGCGACCCTTCAAAAGGACTGCTGGTGCCCCGAAGCAGGTTTAGAAGCAGGTGGTGTAGATTATTTATTTATTTATAAACTTTTTTATACCGACATTAGTGGGAAACAACATATCGGTTTACAATAAACTGAAGGTAGAAAATACATGGAATAGGTAGGGGGAATGGACTAAAAGTACACAAAAAATTTAAACTAATTATAGAAAAATAGAGGAGGAAACGAAAGTGTGACTATATAAATAAAATTACAGGAGGGAAATTAACATGATGACAATAACACAAATTTAGGGGGGGAATTTCTGAGGTGATGGGATAATAGGGTAGGGCCCTAGTCTGGGTAAGCCTGCTTGAAGAGCCAGGTCTTTAATTTTTTCTTGAAGTTGATAGAACCTTGCACTAACTACCCACTCTGAAGCAGCGAGTCCCCCGAAACCTAGCTCGAGGAGGGAAGACTTTCTTAGAAGATCTTTTATCTTACGGCACCTGATTGCCCTTGGATTCGGCAAGCAGCTTTACCAGCTGATCCAGATCCGCCCCAAACAGGAGCTTTCCCTTAAAGGTTAGATTACAAAGCTGGGACTTGGCATTCCTCATAGGTGGAAAATCCAGGCTGCCACTGCTGGATTCAGTGACTACTTGTGTGGCTGGAAGGAACGACTCAGGCGGTCCGCCAGCACGTTCAATGTCCCAGCCAGATACGTCGCTCGCAGAGACATGTCCTGCAATAGAGCCCAAGATCAGATCTGCCTCCTTGTTTGATGTACTACATTGCTACCTGATTGTCTGAATCAGGACTGCCTTGTGGGACAAATGGCCTCGAAATGCCCACAGAGGGTAATAAACTTCCTGGAGCTTCAGGCGATTTATCTGGCACTGACCCTGTACGTGGAGGCTGTCCACATGGGCCCCGCAACCATGGGTAGAGGCATCAGTGGTAAGTACTACCTGAGGTGGGGCAGCTTGAAATGTTTTCCCTGCTCCAGGTTGGAGAGATTCTCCCACCAGGACAGGGAGATGGAGACACGGGCCGCGAGGTCCTGGGATGCCTGTTGCCATTGTGACCGCAATGTCCATTGCGCCCTGGTATGCAAAGGCGGACCAATGGGGTGACATGGACAGAGGTCGCCATGTGCCCCAGCAGGTAAAGCAGCAGGAGAACAGGAACTTGCTGACTGCTGCGCACTAAGGCCACCAGCAAGGACAGGGTGAGGGCCTGGTTGCAAGGCAAAAATGCCTTTGCTGAGTCATGTCCAGTCTGGCTCCTATGAAGTCCAATCGGGGAGACGGGAAGAGGTGGGATTTTGGGTAGTTGATGACAAACCCGAGATTGCAGTACCTGTATGGAAAGCATCCAGTGCTCCCTCCTGAGTTCCAGGCAGAGGAACTCATGTATCCCCTGATGCCTGAAGTGCGCTGCCACCACTGCCAGGCTCTTGGTAAAGATTTGAGGGGCTGAGGCTAAGCCAAACGGCAGTACCCGGTACTGGTAGTGAGCTTGCCCAACCACAATGCAAAGAAACTTCCTGTGGTTTGGGAAGATCGCAATGTGGGCATTGGCATCCTTGAGATTGAGGGAGCCGAGCCAGTCTCCTCTCTTGAGGAGCAGGATCAGAGTACCCAGAGAGACCATTTTGAACTTTTCCCTTTGAAGGAATTTGTTCAAGGCCCTGAGATCGAGAATGGGTCGTAGGCCCCCAGTATCAGGAAATACCTCAAAATACAACCCCCGGCCTTGCTGGTGTCAGGGAACGGGTTCCACTGCTCCTGCCATTAGAAGGTCGGAGAGCTCTGTTAAAAGTATTTCCTGCAGAGCAGGTGAACCCCACGATGGACATGGAGGAAAGTCCACCAGGACGTCTCTGAAATTTAGCCGATACCCCTGGCGGATGGTAGTGAGAACCCACCGATCCGAAGTCATGAACGGCAAATGGTGGGCAAAGTAATGAAGTCTGCCTCCTACTGGGGGACCGTGTGCCGGGGGTATGGTCTGCTGACTCCGGCTCCCTCGCCTCCAATCAAAACCCCGTAGCAGGGTCCGCTGGCGGGGGGGCTAACTGGGGTCTGGAGGCCTGCTGCTGACTTGAGTGACCCCTGAAACCAGCACGGGGTGTGTGAGCCCAGGAGATAGGAGGGTAATACTTCTGCTGCCGATAAAAGGATTTCCTCAAACTTGGTCGAGAGGACTTCCTGACAGTGGACGGCAGATCGGAAGCCTCCTGCTATTGCTGTGGCAGGTGTTCTGCGAGTTCCTGGACCTGTTTCCTCAGGTTTCGGTTATATTGGGTCATATATGATTGGTAGGAGGAGATACGGGCGATAAGCACAGTTCCCTGAAACACCTTCCTATCTAGGGCATCCAGCTCCCTGTGATTTTGGCCCGGAGGGGCGGAGGCAAGGGTGCGGGAATGCTTGGCCTTTCTGAGAGCTGACTCCACTACCACCTAAAGCCTACTGCACCAAATAGATAGCGTCTGCCTTCCAATTTACCGGAAGAACTAACACCGGATATTCCCATATCCTTAAAGATATCGTAGACAGGAACAGCCACTATTTCTTTTGAGGTGTACAATAACTGAGGGAAAATAATCAAATATTGGTTCCCCAATACACGCAATTACCCATAAATAAGGAGAACCTTATATAATATAACAAAAATACTTTAAAACACACATTTATTAAGAAAGACACATCTAAATGTAACCCCACTAAATACATATACAATCACACATTTAAAAACATCAAACATGAATATCATATAGGCAGAGAATATTTGTAAATGTAATATAATCATAAACAATATGAATCTTCACATATGTTGTATTAAAGTGCTTCTAAATGCAGATTCTCGTAGTTTTCAACTTCGCAGCTCTCCTCCATTAATCACTGCCGTAATGAAATTCACTTGAGTACTACCCGACACTACTCCCGATACTACTCCCGACGAAGATCTCCGTTTCACCTGACAAGCAGGCTTCCTCAGGGGAAACTTCTAATATCCCTGCAACAATCAAACAAAATCATTTACCTCATCCCACATATAACCAATGCCTACATATCACTATAACTATAAATCCTTACCATATGCGTCCAAACAAGGGACACACAAAAATTCTTATCCAAGTAACGAATTTCTCCAAAAATCTTTGATATACTTCAATTTCATCAGAGCCTTATATCCATTCTTCAATTTGGTCACGAAACTGTAAACCACAAACATTATTTTCAATCATCAAAGTTTAAAGAAATGAAAGACAGCATACTACCTGAACAAACGCTACCATCACGTACCTTCAAAAGACGGAAGTGACATCATCACTTCCTTTCTGCAAGGATCTCCATTCTACACAACTAGTGCATTGCCTACTCTATATATAGTCCTCAACTACCTAAACTACCAATTAAAGAACGCTCATCAACAATAATCCGCTGCTACAGATACTGGAGGAAACCACACAATCAACCAATCAAAGTAAATCTATTCCAAACCCCTCTGAAAGGATAACTAACAAATTACAACAAGAAATATACTTCCATCCAACCAATTATTTAATGAAAGCCCCCCATTCAATTGGACCATTGAGTCCATGTGGACTCACAGTGTCCCAGTTGAAAATGTAACGTTGTTCAACCTGTCTTAGAATTGCTGATAAATCACCCCCAAACTGAAGTTTAATCTTTTTAATAATGAAGAATTTTAATTCTTCTATCGAGTGACTTTTGTCAATCCAGTGTTTAACTAATGGGGCATTCTCAACACATGATCTGATCCTACTCCTGTGTTCCCCAATGCGTAATTTAATAGCTCTAGCAGTTTGCCCAATATAAATAAGCTGACATGGACAAATGATTACATAAATCACGCCATTAGAAGTGCAGGTAAACCTTTCAGGAATCACATAAGGTTGACTCAAATTCGAATGGTAAAACACTTTCAAAGGTAACACATGCTCACAAACGGAACATGATCCACAAACAAATTGACCCCGTTCAGAATCTACTCCACTATCCTGACTCCCACTGAGCTTTAAATTATCCCATAAGTTCTTCCATTTTTTCAAAGAGAAAATAGGTTCATCAACAAAAATGTTCAATGGAGATAATACATGCCAATATTTTTTAACAATGTCTTTAATTTGAAAAGCCTTCGTTGAATAAGGAATGGTACACACCATTCGAGAAAGAGGCTCCTTCTGCGAATTAATCAACAAGTTATCCCTGTTCGAAAACAAGGCACGTTTATATGCCTTTTTTAAAACAGAATTTGAGTAACCACGGTTCTTAAATCTGGTATTCAATTTTTCAGATTGTATCTTAAATTCATCGGTGGAGGTACAATAAACGCCTGTATCTAAGGAACTGTCCCACTGGTATGTTATTCTTCAACTGCAGCGGATGAAAGCTACGAGAATGCAAAAGCGTATTTTTATCCGTTGGTTTCCTATATACAGTGGTCATGATCTGAGAATTATGAAAAAATACCTTCATATCTAAAAAAGAAACAACATGTTTATCCATAGTTACTGAAAATTTCAAATTTGGATCACCACAATTAATATCTTGAAAATTTTTTTTCAGATCTTCAACTTCTCCCCTCCAAACCATAAAAACATCATCTATGTATCTACCCCACCAAAGAACCTGTGTGTACCAGTTTGAGGAATAAACCACTCGTTGTTCGAATGCTGCCACGTACAGGCATGCTAAAGTGGGCGCAATGGGAGAACCCATGGGGATTCCTTTGACTTGCAGAAAAAAATCGAGACTTATATATAAAGTAACTGTTAAACAGTATAATTTCTGCTATAGTCAACAAAAATTGTAATTTCTTCTCTGAAAAATCCATAGACCCAAGTAGATCTGTAATAATATCAAGGGCAGCGGACTGTGGAACGTTAGTATAAAGGGCAGTGATATCTGCTGTAGCCAAAAGCCAATCTGATTCAACCTTAGGTAATACCTTTAATTGGTTGAGAAAATGGATAGAATCCTTTATATAAGAAGGAATAAGAAGTGCCTGAGGTTGCAAGATCTTATCTAAGTATTTGGACAATGGCTCAAAAATTGAACCTATGCCAGACACTATAGGCCGACCCGGCGGTGACACAAGAGACTTATGAATTTTTGGCAAGATAAAAAAATGTGGAATACACGGACAAAGTACAGTAAGATAGTTAAACTCTTTGCCAGAAATGATCTTTTCCTTAAACGCTGCCTGTAAAATATTATTGATCCGCATATGAATATCACGGGTGGGGTCAGTATCTAGAGCTGAATAATATTCAGTGTCTTCTAACTGTCTAAGCACCTCACTGTCATAGTTCACTTCATCTAGCACCACAATTCCGCCTCCTTTATCTGCTGAAACAATTTTAATGGAGCTATCATTCTGTAATTCTTTCAAGGCTAACCATTCATTCTTAGATAAATTATACTCTGGAATTTCCCTAGTTTTATCCAAATTTTCCAAATCATTCAAAACCAAAGTTTCAAATGCCTGAATCAAAGTACTAGGGGGTGTGGGTGGAGACCATCCCGAAGGTTTAAACAAAGCATTTTTATCAGGGGTATAGTCACTCGGTCCAAAAAACTCTCTAATATGCAATCTACGAAAAAATTTTTGAAGTTCAATACGAGTCTGAAAGGGATCATATCTAGAGAACGGAACGAAAGAAAACCCTTTATCCAATACATTAATCATGGATGTAGAGAGATGTTTAGAGGATAAATTCACAACGGCTTCACAGCCCTTTTTATAATTCTCAACAGTATCCTTCTCATCCCTGCCTGGATTTAATCTCAATCCAGCCATCCGAATGGAACTGCACGCTGCCACTCTAGCTGAATATTGCCACATTAAACGTATACCCCGGGGGTTACGTCTTAATAAAGAACCTTCTATGTTTAATGAAGATGAGACATTTATTTTAAAATGGAATTCCATTTTAAACAAATGTTCGCACGATCTGATGCTCTTACTTGTGGAAACCACCAAAACCAAGATTGAGGTACTTAAAATTGAAATTGATGATGAACTCACCAAAGTGTTTGAATGTTGTCCTAAAGATACAGTAGAAAATCAGTTAGGGGATTTACAGGTCCAATTAGACGATTTGAGAAAAGAGATTAAATTATTTAAGATCAACAAATTTAGACGTGATGAAAGGGATTACACGGGTGGCTATGTCTACCCGTGGATGAATGTGAATAGAAAGAAGGGTTTTAAAAAACGAGGGGATTTTTCATCCTCTGATGATTCAGGGGATGATGTTGGTCAAAATACAGTGAAAAATAAATTAGACTCTCGGCATGTTCATTTTAAGGACACTACAACTGACAATAGAGAGGAGCATTCCTCCTCGTCTTTTTTAGGTGCTCGGACCCAAGGCAACAAAAATTCAAAAACGTTTCGTACACAAAAAAACACACGTACGCAGACGAATTACAATTTACGTCATTGAGATTAAATCCAGGCAGGGATGAGAAGGATACTGTTGAGAATTATAAAAAGGGCTGTGAAGCCGTTGGGAATTTATCCTCTAAACATCTCTCTACATCCATGATTAATGTATTGGATAAAGGGTTTTCTTTCGTTCCGTTCTCTAGATATGATCCCTTTCAGACTCGTATTGAACTTCAAAATTTTTTTCGTAGATTGCATATTAGAGAGTTTTTTGGACCGAGTGACTATACCCCTGATAAAAATGCTTTGTTTAAACCTTCGGGATGGTCTCCACCCACACCCCCTAGTACTTTGATTCAGGCATTTGAAACTTTGGTTTTGAATGATTTGGAAAATTTGGATAAAACTAGGGAAATTCCAGAGTATAATTTATCTAAGAATGAATGGTTAGCCTTGAAAGAATTACAGAATGATAGCTCCATTAAAATTGTTTCAGCAGATAAAGGAGGCAGAATTGTGGTGCTAGATGAAGTGAACTATGACAGTGAGGTGCTTAGACAGTTAGAAGACACTGAATATTATTCAGCTCTAGATACTGACCCCACCCGTGATATTCATATGCGGATCAATAATATTTTACAGGCAGCGTTTAAGGAAAGATCATTTCTGGCAAAGAGTTTAACTATCTTACTGTAGTTTGTCCGTGTATTCCACATTTTTTTATCTTGCCAAAAATTCATAAGTCTCTTGTGTCACCGCCGGGTCGGCCTATAGTGTCTGGCATAGGTTCAATTTTTGAGCCATTGTCCAAATACTTAGATAAGATCTTGCAACCTCAGGCACTTCTTATTCCTTCTTATATAAAGGATTCTATCCATTTTCTCAACCAATTAAAGGTATTACCTAAGGTTGAATCAGATTGGCTTTTGGCTACAGCAGATATCACTGCCCTTTATACTAACGTTCCACAGTCCGCTGCCCTTGATATTATTACAGATCTACTTGGGTCTATGGATTTTTCAGAGAAGAAATTACAATTTTTGTTGACTATAGCAGAAATTATACTGTTTAACAGTTACTTTATATATAAGTCTCGATTTTTTCTGCAAGTCAAAGGAATCCCCATGGGTTCTCCCATTGCGCCCACTTTAGCATGCTTGTACGTGGCAGCATTCGAACAACGAGTGGTTTATTCCTCAAACTGGTACACACAGGTTCTTTGGTGGGGTAGATACATAGATGATGTTTTTATGGTTTGGAGGGGAGAAGTTGAAGATCTGAAAATTTTTTTTCAAGATATTAATTGTGGTGATCCAAATTTGAAATTTTCAGTAACTATGGATAAACATGTTGTTTCTTTTTTAGATATGAAGGTATTTTTTTCATAATTCTCAGATCATGACCACTGTATATAGGAAACCAACGGATAAAAATACGCTTTTGCATTCTCGTAGCTTTCATCCGCTGCAGTTGAAGAATAACATACCAGTGGGACAGTTCCTTAGATACAGGCGTTTATGTACCTCCACCGATGAATTTAAGATACAATCTGAAAAATTGAATACCAGATTTAAGAACCGTGGTTACTCAAATTCTGTTTTAAAAAAGGCATATAAACGTGCCTTGTTTTCGAACAGGGATAACTTGTTGATTAATTCGCAGAAGGAGCCTCTTTCTCGAATGGTGTGTACCATTCCTTATTCAACGAAGGCTTTTCAAATTAAAGACATTGTTAAAAAATATTGGCATGTATTATCTCCATTGAACATTTTTGTTGATGAACCTATTTTCTCTTTGAAAAAACGGAAGAACTTATGGGATAATTTAAAGCTCAGTGGGAGTCAGGATAGTGGAGTAGATTCTGAACGGGGTCAATTTGTTTGTGGATCATGTTCCGTTTGTGAGCATGTGTTACCTTTGAAAGTGTTTTACCATTCGAATTTGAGTCAACCTTATGTGATTCCTGAAAGGTTTACCTGCACTTCTAATGGCGTGATTTATGTAATCATTTGTCCATGTCAGCTTATTTATATTGGGCAAACTGCTAGAGCTATTAAATTACGCATTGGGGAACACAGGAGTAGGATCAGATCATGTGTTGAGAATGCCCCATTAGTTAAACACTGGATTGACAAAAGTCACTCGATAGAAGAATTAAAATTCTTCATTATTAAAAAGATTAAACTTCAGTTTGGGGGTGATTTATCAGCAATTCTAAGACGGGTTGAACAACGTTACATTTTCAACTGGGACACTGTGAGTCCACATGGACTCAATGGTCCAATTGAATGGGGGGCTTTCATTAAATAATTGGTTGGATGGAAGTATATTTCTTGTTGTAATTTGTTAGTTATCCTTTCAGAGGGGTTTGGAATAGATTTACTTTGATTGGTTGATTGTGTGGTTTCCTCCAGTATCTGTAGCAGCGGATTATTGTTGATGAGCGTTCTTTAATTGGTAGTTTAGGTAGTTGAGGACTATATATAGAGTAGGCAATGCACTAGTTGTGTAGAATGGAGATCCTTGCAGAAAGGAAGTGATGATGTCACTTCCGTCTTTTGAAGGTACGTGATGGTAGCGTTTGTTCAGGTAGTATGCTGTCTTTCATTTCTTTAAACTTTGATGATTGAAAATAATGTTTGTGGTTTACAGTTTCGTGACCAAATTGAAGAATTGATATAAGGCTCTGATGAAATTGAAGTATATCAAAGATTTTTGGAGAAATTCGTTACTTGGATAAGAATTTTTGTGTGTCCCTTGGTTGGACGCATATGGTAAGGATTTATAGTTATAGTGATATGTAGGCATTGGTTATATGTGGGATGAGGTAAATGATTTTGTTTGATTGTTGCAGGGATATTAGAAGTTTCCCCTGAGGAAGCCTGCTTGTCAGGTGAAACGGAGATCTTCGTCGGGAGTAGTATCGGGAGTAGTGTCGGGTAGTACTCAAGTGAATTTCATTACGGCAGTGATTAATGGAGGAGAGCTGCGAAGTTGAAAACTACGAGAATCTGCATTTAGAAGCACTTTAATACAACATATGTGAAGATTCATATTGTTTATGATTATATTACATTTACAAATATTCTCTGCCTATATGATATTCATGTTTGATGTTTTTAAATGTGTGATTGTATATGTATTTAGTGGGGTTACATTTAGATGTGTCTTTCTTAATAAATGTGTGTTTTAAAGTATTTTTGTTATACTATTTCTTTTGAGGCATCGACAAACTGGAGAACTTCCAGCATCCTCCTCTATGAGGAGTTGGAAGGGAATGGCTTCAACCATGGCTCTGATGAAGCCTGCAAAGGAGAGATCCTCTGAGGGCGACCTACGCCTTTCATCCGGTGACGAAGGCTCCGAGAGGATATCACCAGTCCTTGGAAGAGGAATCCGAAGTGTCATCCCCCCCATGAGTCATATGGGGTCCTCCTCCTTGCTAAGGTCCCCAAGGGGCCTCTGCGGATGAGCCCTGCCCAAGCTCCTCAGCCTGGGCAATGAGGGCACCGGCAGCATCGGTGGCCTTGATGGTGGCAAAGGTGCCAATGGCCGTGAGGATCTCTATTTTCCAGGCACGGGTTGGGGACTGTGGCCTCAGGGCCAATAGACCAGACGGTGCCGCAGGCCGCTGCGGATCTTTCTCCTCGAAGGAGCCAATGACGGGAATTGCTCTGGAGGAGGGCATCAGTGGTCACTAGGGAACAGAGGGTCCCCCGGGCACTCGTTGTGTCAGAAGGACACCAAGCACGACGTCCAGACGCTCTCTTGGGGTGCCAAGAGAGATGGTGCATGCTTCGGCACCAGTATGGGGGCCGGTGCCAGAGGCGGTTCGAAGCCCTGAAGGGCTCAGATCACCGCACTCTGTGCCCTGCAATCCAACTCCTCCTGGAAAAGTCTGGTGAGGACAGGACTGAGAGGGGGATGAGGCAACACCAGAGCCTCCTTGGTGCCCAGTATCGATATTGGTGGGGAACGCTTGAGTCTTCCAGGTCTGTAGGAGGATGGGGCCTCCTCACCATGGGGTTTCTTCGGTGGTGGCACAGCAGCTGCCGGTGCTGCACTGGAACCAGAGCTGTAAGCAGATGGCAACCAATGTCTGTGTTTATGGGATTTCCCACAATGCTTGGCCCCAGTCTTTTCCTGGCGCCGAGGAGGCTGAGGATCCCAAAGTCTTTGAGAGCGTCGACATCAGGGAAGACCTATCCTCGCTCCCTGGATGATCCCACCGGGGGTGTAGAGAGGGACAGCGTATCCAGTGGTTCCCCCTCCAACCCCGGGCATCGATGACTCCGATGCCAGAGTGGATGGAGCAGACTTTTTAGGGCCAAAAAGCTTCTCCATTTTATCGAGCTGAGCACAATGGCCTTTGGGGATCATCTGATCGCACAGCTGACACCCTCAGGCAGAGGATACAAACCTCATGTGGATCAGTAATGGACATGAACCGTGGGCACTGGGGGCACCGACAAAAACCAGACAATACTGGGTCCATCGAGCCCAAACGAGACTCTTCTGGGGGCGCAGCAATCCCTAATTCTTCCAGAATTGCAGGAATTAGGGGACCCAGCTCATCCCTTCGGAATAGGTGGACTACCTTAGGATAGTCACCCTCAGTGACCTGACTCTACCGTGCAGTCCCATGAGGTTGGTCGCTGACTCCTTCGACCCCCCTCGGGGGCAGGGTAGTCTCATCTGGATCTTCTGGATCTGGGGACTCCGAAGCCGAGTCCGAATCCTCCCGGGGTGGGATAGCCCACAACGGACATTGAGCCTTGGAAGACCCCCCTGGGACCAGTGACTGGCTCCGCCTCTTGGCTGGGGGGGGGGCATGCCTCAAAGTCCCCGGATTTAGGAGCATGCCTTTTTGAGGCGAGCCTTAAAGGCTCTATGCATGGCTAAATTAAATCTGAAGAAAAAGACGAACAGGAACCCTCTGAATCCGTTCCTGTATCGTCATCCTGCAGCCGTCGCCGTCGGAACAAGCCTCGCAGCTGGCTGCTGCGGGGAGAGGGAGGGCGGGAAATCTCCCCCCCCCCCCGCGATCGGAACTGTAAAAGAAGCAGCTCCCAAAATGGCGGCTTTTCCTGCGCTCACCGGCACTGGTCTGTGAGAAGAGGCAGGCAGTTCCCCGATGGCGATCGCCATTGAACTCCACCTCACAAGCACCCCCCTGACCGGCCGCAATGGCCCTTCACCTCCAGGGATGCAGGCAGAGCACAGCCCATCCCGCGAGAGGCGTGTGTGCTCCGCCCCACAAGCGTCGCAAGCTGGACCACGTGGCATCGGGGAGCCGGGCCGACTCAACACAAAACGAGAAAAATCTAATAAGGGGGGGAACGGACACTCCAAACGGATCGCCTTGGCAAAAAAGTAAGAAGAGACCCGCCAGAGAAAAAAAAGCTTTTTTTTTTTTTTTTTTTTTTTTTTACAGTAAACGCCACCTAACCTGCTCCGCTGTCCTGAAGCGGTCTGGTTGGGGTGAGTGATCCGGGCTTCCTGGTATCACCCCACGCTGGGCTGCCTAAAAGGCACAGGTAGGGCCCTCGATCCTTAGCCAAAGCCGCCTGCAGAACCAGGGGGGATGGTCCCCTCAGGACCTGCCAACCATCTGGGAGGCAAAGTCAGTCAGCCAGCAGTCCCTTTCCTTCGATTAGAATTTCCCTGTTTTTTATTTTTTTAAGAAATCAGACTGAGTGTTGCACCCGGACCATCTGCTGGAGACAGAGTAATACTGGCTGACTGTGGGTGGCATCCTGGTATATATGGCACAGCCAGTCAAATCTTGCTCTGTCTCCATCTGCTGGTATGGAGGCAAAATCCAGGAGTTTGGACTGATCCGGTATTTATTTATTTATTTGTGTTTTTCTATACCGGCATTCACGGAAGTTCGTATCATGCCGGTTTACATAAAACAAGGGGTGAGCAATACATTATAACGTACATAACTATAACAAGAGAGTATACTTTACAATTTAAAACAAGTGCATAGAAAAATAAGTTACAATAAACAGGGATGAATCTTACTGGGAGTAGAATAAGAGGAAAGATAGAGGATTAACAAGAAGTAGAACGTTGCAGTAATTTATTTATTTATTTATTTATTTAAAATTTTTATATACCGGCATTCATGTTGCAAACACATCATGCCGGTTTACATATAACAGGGGTGTACAGTAAACAATTCAATAACCTATTTGTGTAGAAGGAAGCAGTTACAAATAACAAGGTAATAGAACTGGGAGGAGAGAAGAAAAGAAAGAGAATAACATTAGGTATAGGTATTTACATTAATAATAACATTTTGTATAATAATTTTTTTATAATAATAACATTAGGTATAGGTATTTACATTAATAATAACATTTTGTATAATAATTTTTTTTGTATAAACATTTTTGTATAATAATAACATAATTGGTAAAGTCTGGATCAGTTTAGAGGATGATGATCAGTATGTACAGGGAACAGCCTTTCACTGTTGCTGCCAGTCAGGCACTGCACCATGCCATGCTCCTAAAGAAAAGTTCCATAGGGCAAAAGAGAGGGGAAGGGCAGAGATGTGCATTAAATATCCCTTCTCCAGATTTCTCCGTTCAACCCTGTCAATGCATCTCATAAAAAAATTGAATACATTTTTTTCCTCTAAATGTATTTCTTACTACAACCAACTCTGAATGTTTAAAAGTGATTAAAACATAAAACCATGATATCTGTTTGACATTATGTTCAATTCTGCCAGTATGCTGTTTGACTTCGTTTCTTCTCTTGTGTATGTTGTATTTAAAACCTGGGTGATCGCACGTGTTTTGCTATTAAATAATCATGAGGAAAAATGCTACATATAGTAATTCTAATAATGCCAACACAGTAAATGACAGCAGAATGTCCAAATGACCCATCCATTCTGCCCAGTTTTCCCTGTACATAGTACTAGTGATATATTCACAGCTGGCAGTCGTAGAGCATGACCACTTGTGAGAGCTCTCCTTATCCAGGATAGTTTATAGTATTCCTCATTTGTATGCCATCATCTTGGATGAACATACACCCACTTAGTTCACACCCAGCACCCACTCTTACCATGTCCAAGTATAAAGCTTTGTAATAATCTAATCTAATTAGTTATCAATACTAATGTTGCTGTTGCTCAAACATTTGACTTCCTAGATCCTCTGCATAGCCTGTGAAACACTGTTGACCAATCACATTTTAATGTGCTGCAGAAAAGCTGCATCAAGATGAAGCCACCTTACCTGATTGCACTGGTCAGTGTCAGGACCTATAGTTTTCTTCTGAGTCAAATAAAACCCAATGGATCCTTTGGTGATGCTGGATGCAGCCTTCATGTTGCAGAAGCAGACGCTCAGGAGGGTGAGATGAAAAGGCACCTTCACATTTATCATTTTATGAAACAGTTTCATAAGCAATTCAACCAGCGGGGCTATGATATTAGAGTTCCCTAATGGTCAGATTGAAGAAAAATTAGTTTTTCTCCCATGCACAGTCAAAATATACATAACAAAATTGTTTTAAGACTGAAAGAAAAGATATTTCTCCATTCTATTGCTGCCAGCCATGGTTGATTCTACTGCCTTTGTATACATATACCCAACCAAGTAGCATTCTCTGCTCTAATGGGTCTTTTGATTTCCAGTATGATTCTTCCTATACTGCAGTTTAGGCCCACTCCCCCTAGTCAACTTCCAAGCTACTGAAAAAATGATTTACCTCATAACTCCAACCACCCCCTCTCCCTGTTTCCTAGTTCCCCTTGCTAGTTCCCCTTTCCTACTGAAATCTAAAGTTTTCAGTGAAGAAACAGCATTCCCTGACCACTTTTGATAGTCTAGGCTCATGCTGTAGTAAGTGAATATAGGCCTTGGTGATAAAGCTGCACAGTGCTATGTCTTCAAATCCCAGGTCAGATTTTCCATTCTCTAGCCAGGCAAGGCTACAGAGGCAGTGCTCGCAACCCATGGGAGTCAGGAATCTCGGTCATTGTGCAAGGATGATTGCAGGGCTCGGTGCACGGCCTCCAGCCAAAGGACTGTCAATGTAATGACTGGGTTGAGTTAAGAGGAGAAAAATCTCCAGGGAGTTGTAAATGAAGGAACATGATGACAAATCCCTGCCCAGGTCCTGACTGAATCTAGAAGCCCAAAAGAGCAGGAGAGAACTACCAGGCCCAAAAAAAAATATGGAAGTGAACAGAAGATTTCTTTTTTATTTTTAAATAGTTACATTTTGAATGTTTACAAAAATGATGCATGAATGATAGCTTAGCTAAGAATGATGCCTTCACCAATATTGCTGCATTATTAATTTATGATGCTGTTTTATTGCTGTGTATTTCATTTTTGACTAAGCTTGTGCATTGCCCTGTGGCTCTTGAACAGGGTGGTTGATAAACAGAAGAAATGCATACCTAAATCTAATTAGTTTAATGCCCTCTGGTACTTCATTCTTTACATGGAAAACAATTAAGACCACTTTTTTTTTAAACATTTCATATTTAACTTAATGAAATGGAAATTTAGTGTTTAAAGTTTTTGAGTACTTCTCCTATTATACCACACCCACCATTTTGTATCTAAGTTATTAAAATCTCATACAGGCATCTCTGATCCATGTACAGTATGAAAACAAAATGGCAGGAGGAGCACCAATCCCTGCCAAAATTACAGCTGTGCTTGCTACAGAGGCAGGTGTTGCCAGTAACGAGTGCCCTCCTGTTCATAAACCAGCAGCTTGAGAAACAAGACAGAGCTTCCCAGGAACTTGATGGGCGTTCCCTGATGAGGAAGGGCAGGAATACTATTAGATCCATGATAGGAAATACTGCTAAGTCCCTAGTCCCAAGTAGTTTGTTTTTATTGGTTCCCAGGAAGGAGGTGGTCTGTTAACTTCCCAGCCTTCCTAAGGAGTGTGAAGAATCAAATGCATGATGCAGCTCTTTGCAAAGTTTTGATTCCTAGAGGTAAGGGACAGAGACGTTTAAATTTGCCTGAAACTATGATTAGTCTGTTAAGAAGGTTGGGAACTTGTTTAAACAGCTGGATCTCCAAATCTCAAAGACAACAATAATTATTAAATTGTTCCAGAGAGCAATTTGAAGGACAGACTTTTCTGAAGCTTAATGCCATCATCATTCACCTGGCAAACCTGTCCCATACAGTGGCAAAGTGGGATGCAACCACCTACTGGTAGAAAAGGACAACAAAAGAGACAGAACACAAGATACTGGTGTGCCCTGTTACTAATGAAAGGCAGTAAGGGTCCCATAAGATGATGGGCATATTGGCTTGCATGTGCGGTGTATATGGTATGCTGGAATTTTTAGCCAGGGCCCCCACAGCAATATAAAACCGTTATTACACAGGTGTATTTTTTTCTGTCTCCTTCTTCAAGCCATTAAAATAGAGGGTGCATTTGCCAAGTTGCCAGAGATATACTGGAAGCAATGCTGGCAGCAAACTAGGATGACAATAAGTGGATGATAAAGCAAGTGATACAAATCCAGGAGCAAATGAAAGGCAAACTCATGGGAACAGGAGCATGTTTCCTACTCTTCAAGGAAGAAGCAGTGGGACCCATTAGAAAAAGGATGCAGATGACCCAATACAAATGGACATTTGCAGTGTATTAATCAGGACCTCAGCACTGAAAGTAACCCTTCTGCAAGGGAGTGGATTGCTAGTGGTACTGTGATGGTTCAGGTTGATATAAAGAATCTTTTCAGGAACACTGATGAGAACTAACTGGGCAGAAATCTGACTTGGGATTAAAGTTTAAATCTAATCAACAGAATGCTGGGATTGGCAGTAAGCCATTTGGAAGAAGAGGGTAAAGAGGGAAGATGAGTATGTATGGAATGTGGGAAAGAATGTTACACTAGCTGGTGAGGAGTCCGGCAATGGACAGGAGAGGCACTGTTTGGAACTTAGCCACTGACCCAACTAATCCATTGCAAATAGATTTGGAGAAAATTATTCAAAACGTATGTGGGACACATAGTTTATTCATAAAAATATAAAAGCAGAGAGAAATTGAAGCTGACCCAAGAATAAAGCCATCCCGGAGAAGGTTTTCATGGGTAATGATTCAGATGGACTGAACCAAATCACAGTAAACCTGGAAGATGTGGTAGTCCTGATTGACAAACTGAAGAGTAGTAAATCACCTGGACCGGATGGTATACACCCCAGGGTTCTGAAGGAACTAAAAAATGAAATTTCAGATTTATTAGTAAAAATTTGTAACCTATCATTAAAATCATCCATTGTACCTGAAGACTGGAGGGTGGCTAATGTAACCCCAATATTTAAAAAGGGCTCCAGGAGCGATCCAGGAAACTATAGACCAGTTAGCCTGTCTTCAGTGCCAGGAAAAATAGTGGAAAGTGTTCTAAACATCAAAATCACAGAACATATAGAAAGACATGGTTTAATGGAACAAAGTCAGCATGGCTTTACCCAAGGCAAGTCTTGCCTCACAAATCTGCTTCACTTTTTTGAAGGAGTTAATAAACATTTGATAAAGGTGAACCGGTAGATGTAGTGTATTTGGATTTTCAGAAACCATTTGACAAAGTTCCTCATGAGAGGCTTCTAGGAAAAGTAAAAAGTAATGGGATAGATGGCAATATCCTTTTATGGATTACAAACTGGCTAAAAGACAGGAAACAGAGAGTAGGATTAAATGGACAATTTTCTCAATGGAGGGGGGATGGGCAGTGGAGTGCCTCAGATCTGTATTGGGACCCATGCTTTTCGATATATTTATAAATAATCTGGAAAGGAATACGATGAGTGAGGTAATCAAATCTGCAGATGATACAAAATTATTCAGAGTAGTTAAATCACAAGCAGATTGTGATAAATTGCAGGAGGACCTTGTAAGACTGGAAAATTGGGCATCCAAATGGCAGATGAAATTTAATGATAAAGCAAGTGGTACAAATCCAGGAGCAAATGAAAGTCAAACTCATGGGAGCAGGAAACAGAGAGTAGGATTAAATGGACAATTTTTCCATAAATGCAAGGTAAGGCATTTAGGGAAAAATAACCCATGATATAGTTACACAATGTTAGGTTCCATATTAGGAGCTGCCACCCAGGAAAGAGATCTAGGCATCATAGTGGATAATACATTAAAATCGTCAGCTCAGTGTGCTGCGGCAGTCAAAAAAGAAAACAGAGTGTTGGGAATTATTAGGAAGGGAATGATGAATAAAACGGAAAATGTCATAATGCCTCTGTATCGCTCCATGGTGAGACCACACCTTGAATACTGTGTACAATTCTGGTCGCCACATCTCAAAAAAGATATAATTGCAATGGAGAAGGTACAGAGAAGGGCGACCAAAATGATAAAGTAGATGGAACAAATTTCCAATGAGGAAAGACTAAAGAAGTTAGGACTTTTCAGCTTGGATAAGAGATGGTTGAGGGGGAATATGACAGAGGTGTTTAAAATCATAAGAAGTCTAGAACAGGTAAATGTGAATCTGTTATTTACTCTTTTGGATAATAGAAGGACTAGGGGGCACTCCATGAAGTTAGCATGTAGCACATTTAAGACTAATTGGAGAAAGTTCTTTTTCACTCAACACACAAACTCTGGAATTTGTTGCCAGGGGATGTGCATAATGCTGTTAGTGTAGCTAGGTTTAAAAAAGGTTTGGATAAGTTCTTGGAGGAGAAGTCCATTACCTGCTATTAATCAAGTTGACTTAGAAAATAGCCAATGCTATTACTAGCATCAGTAGCCTGGGAAATACTTAGTTTTTGGGTACTTGCCAGGTACTTGTAGCCTGGATTGGTCACTGTTGGAAACAGGATGCTGGGCTTGATTGACCCTTGGTCTGATTCAGTAAGGCATGTTCTTAAGCAGAGATGCTTACCTGTAAGATATTCTAGAACAGCAGGATGTTAGTCCTAACAAGTGGGTGACATCATCAGATGGAGCCCAACATGGAAAACCTGTCAACGTTTCTAGAAACCTTGACTGGCACACTGAGTATGCCCATCATGCTACTGTCCACGCTGGGTCCGTCTTCAGTCTTGTAATATAGAATTACAAAAAACTAAAATAACAAAGTTGGAGAAATCCTAACTCTGCGGGGTGGCGGGTGGGCTTCCTGAGGATTAGCATACTGCTGTCTTATGAGAACACCTGTTACAGGTAACCAACTCCGCTTTCTCCTAGGACAAGCAGGATGGTAGTCCTCACAAGTGGGTGAATCCCTAGCTACTGGCTGTTCCCAAACAACAGGACCAACTTTCATCAAACCAGGTGCCAATGGGCACAACAATCGAGACACAGGGAGACAGCCTGAACAAGGGGTCTGAGGCAGAAAGAGTTGGGTTTGACAGCTGAAAGAGATTCCGGAGGGAGGATGGACTGACCGAAAGTGCTGTCACGTCGGCCGTCCCAGTCTAGACAGTAGTGCAAGGCGAAGGTGTGGAGAGAACTCCATGTCATTGCCTTGCAGCTCTCATCCACAGGGTCCACTCGCAAGCGGGCCACTGAAGTTGCCATGGCTCTGACAGAATGAGCCTTGACATGGCCCCCAACCTGCAGTCCCGCCTCACCATAGCAGAAGGAAATGCAATCCGCTAGCCAGTTGGATAGAGTCTATATAGCAATCGCAACTTCCAATTTGTTCCTGTCAAAAGAGATGAAGAGTTGTGTGGACTACCTATGGCCTGCTGTCTGCTCCAGACAGAAGGCTAAAACTCTTTTGCAATCCAAACTGTGCAAAGCCCGTTCCCCCTAGTGCGAATGAGGCTTTGGAAAAAAAAAGTAGGTAGGACAATTGACTGGTTTAGATGTAAATCTATCACCACTTCAGGCAGGAAGCTAGGGTGCGTGCGCAGGACTACCCTATCGTGGAAGAGCTTCATGTAAGGTGAGTACGACACCAAGGCCTGAAGTTCGCTGACCTTGCGCCGATGTGACTGCCACCAAGAAGATAACCTTCCAAGTCAGGTTTTAAGTTCACAGAAGTGCAAAGGCTCAAAGGGAGCCTTCATAAGCTGGGACAAGGCCACATTAAGGTCCCAGGACACAGCAGGGGGGCTTAGGGGAGGCTTCAGCTGAAGCAAACCCCTCAAAGCGCCCCACTATGGGCTGCACCGAGATGGGCCATCCATCCACCTCTTGGTGGTAGGCCCCAATCGCATTGAGATGCACCCAGACGGAGTTGGTCTTTAGACCAGCCTGTGAGAGGTGCAGGAGGTAATCCAGTAGCTCCAGTATGAGGCACGAAAACTGATCCAAGCCATGGTGCTCACACCAAACGGCGAACCTCCTCCACTTTAGGACATAAGACTGTCTAGTGGAAGGCTTCCTGGATGCCACCAGAATCAGAGACACATCATCTGAGAGGTCTAGGGGCAGCAAAATTATCCTCTCAACATCCAAGCCGTTAGGGATAAGGCCTGGAGGTTGGGATGGCGGAGTCTGCCCTGATCCCACATGATGAGGTCTGGGGAGGTCCCCAGATTGATCGGCTCCTGGAGGGAGAGATCCTGCAGGAGGACGAACCAAATCTGCCTCGGTCAATAAGGGGCAATGAGGATCATGGTTCCCTTGTCCTGTTGGAGCTTCAGGAGAGTCTTCGACACTAGCAGAAGCGGAGAATACACATACAGGAGGTCCACGCCCCAATGCCAGGCGAAGGCGTCTGATGCTGGTTTGTCGTTCTCCTTGAACAGGGTGCAGAACTGGTCTACCTTACTGTTACAGGAGAAAGCAAAGAAACCCACGCCCAGGGTTCCACAGAGACAAAAGATCCAATCCGCAACCTCCTGCTTCAGGGGCCACTCGTGGGGACGGAAGGAGCGACTCAGGTAGGCTGCCACTACATTTCCATCCCCGGCAGGAACATGGCTCATAGCAGAATACCCTGGGACAGAGCCCAAGACCAGATCTGGACTGTTTCCTGGCAAAGGATATACGATCTTGTGCCTCCCTGCTTGTTGAGGTACCACATCGCCATCTGATTGTTGATCTGGATGAGGACTGCCTTGTTGTCCAGGCGATCCCGAAATACTCAAAGAGTGTATTGGATTACATGGAGTTCCATGAAGTTTATCTGACACCTCGCTTCCTTAACAGATCATCGACCCTGGGTGCAGAGGCCCTCCATATGGGCACCCCATCCCAGGTTGAAAGCATCTGTGGTGAGCACAACTTGAGCGGGGGATGCCTGGAAAGGCACCCCTATCACCAAATTGGACAGATTCTCCCACCACGACAAGGAGTCCTGGAGTGGCAGAGTAATACAGATGCGCACCCGAAGGTCCTGGAAGGCCTGTCGCCACTGAGACTGCAGGGTCCACTGAGCTCTACACTTGTGCAGAAGAGCAAAGGGAGTGACATGGATGGCTGCAGCCATGTGCCCCAACAGACCTCTCAGATGGTGTGCCGAAATCAGGCAACTCTGAGAGGTCATTCTCATCAAAGACAGCACAGTGAGAGTTCGATCCCGGGCTAGAAATGCCCTGGCCTACGCCATGTTGAACCTGGCACCAATAAAGTACAGCTGGAGCGACGGAATGAGTTGCAACTTCGGGTAGTTGACCAGAAACAAAAGGGTCTCCAACAAGAATGGTGTAGTGCAGGGATTGCAATGCCCCCTCCTGGGTGGCACTCTTGATTAGCCAGCTGTCCAGATAGGGGAACACCTGCCCTCTCATCCGCCACATGTAGGCCCTTACCACGGCCAGGCACTTGGTGAAGACGCGGGTGCAGACACCAGGCCGAAGGGCAGAATCCTGTACTGGAAGTGCTGCTCGCCCACCTCGAAGCAAAGATATTTCTGTGCTCCTTTGAGATCGAGGGAACAAAGCCAGTCCCCCCTTCGCAGGAGATGAATCAGGGTGCCCAGTGAGACCATCTTGAACTTTTCCTGCTTCAGGAATTTGTTTAAAGCTCTCAGGTCCAGAAGAGGGCAAAGTCCCCTTGTTCTCTTTAGAATCAGGAAATACTTGGAGTAGAATCCACTCCCTCGTTGCTGTCGCAGCACGGGCTCAATGGCCATTATGAGGGCAGAGAGCTCTTGCAAGAGTACCTCCTGATTCACTGAAGGGCCCCAAAAGAGACAAGGGGGAGAGTCCAGAGGGATGCCCCGAAAGTTCAACCTGTATCCGCGACGAACAATGGACAGGACCCACCGGTCTGAGGTGACGGACAACCATCGGTCAGCAAAGAGCGCTGGCTGAATCCTAGGGGCTCGTTGCCTTGGGTGACCCCTGGGACCAGCCTACTGAGATCTCGCCCTGGTCTCTGGTGGGTAATACCTGCGCGGCCTGTAAAAGGGGCGCCTCAGCCCTTGCTGTGAGTGCATCTTGCCTGAGGACTGTGGGTCCGAGGTGCTGACTGAAAGACGCTGAAGAGTCTCATTATAATCCTTCAGCTTTGCTACTACCTCCTTAAGTCCGCAATGCGCTCTTGCACCTCTGGGATGGAGGTCGAAGGCTTGAAGTCAGGCCATGCGGTGGGCTCCAATGCCTGCTGCAACCACTCTCACCGACATCTCAAATAAGTCAAATGCAGACGGACCTCATGATTGTCACATTTCAAGCTTTGCTGGCCCTCCTTCAAGAAGTCCTCCTAAAGTTGCTGAGGAGGGCGCTCTACCAGATCTTGAACCTGCTTCCAGAGGTTCCTGGAATGCTGACTCATATACAACAGGTAGCAGGCAATGCGGGTTACCAGCATGGAACCCTGGAAAACTTTCCTCCCATGGTGACCAGAGCCCTGTGCTCTCAGCCCAGGGGAGCAGAGGCATGGGTGCGAGAACGCTTTGGCTTCCATAGAGCAGACTCCACCACCACAAACTGTTGCGGTAGCTGGAGACGCTCACACCCCATGGTAGGCTGAATTAAATACATCGCATCAGTCTTCCTATTCACAGGAGGTACCGAGATGGGTGCTCCCAGATCCGGACAAACAATTCCCTGAAGATGTCGTGGACGGGGATAGACATCACTTCCTTAGGTGCATCCACAAACTGGAGGACTTCCAGCATCTTGTGTCTGGAGTCTACCTCAGTCAGGAGCTGGAAGGGAATGGATTCCGCCATAGTCCGCACAAAGCCGGCAAATGTTAAATCCTCGAGAGGGGACTTACACCTCTCCTCCAGAGGAGATGGCTCAGAGGGTAGGTTCTTGGAGTTAGCAGAAGAAGACTCAGAGGTGTCCTCTCCCAACAGGTTGTACGAGGCATCCTCCACAATGAGATCGCCCAGAGACAGCAGTGGGGGAACCCTCATTACGCTCTTGGTGCAGGCAACGAAGGCACCAGAGGTCTGGAGGTACCAAAGGCACCGCAGGCATCGGAGGCACTGAGTGCTTCGATGGACCCAGTAGGGGCTCGGGCAATGCTAGCTGTGGAGTCAGCCTCAGAAGAGGTGCCACCGAGCCCAATGGTCCTCCCTTATCCAAAGAATCGCGATGAGAATGGTCTCCGGAGGCAGCATCAGTGCCCCCCGGGGCATAGAGGGCACCAGAGGCACCGAGAGCAGTTGCATCAGCAGGGCACTGAGGAGCATATCTAAATGCTCAAGCAACGCTGCCAGCATCAATGGTGCTGGTTCCGGCATCGGTGGCGGCCCCAATGGAGCTGGAAGCTCGATGCCTTGTACAGCTCGGCCAACTGTACTCTCTGTTCCAACTTCTTCTTGAATGCTGCCGAGGAGAGGACAGATGGAGGAGGAGCTACCTGGTCTCCCTCGGAGCCCAGAGGGAGACTGGGGTCAGGCACCAATATCAGTAGGGACTGCCTTGGGCTCCAGGCCTCGATGGAGGGCGACAATTCCTCAGCCCGGGGTCGCTTCAGGGGTATCTCGGCCTGTGCCAGTGCCTTCCCGAGCTTGGTCTCATGCAAAGATGGAGACCGATGATGATGCTTCTTCGCCTTCCCATAGTGCTTGGTCCGGTCTTTTCCCCAGACCTGGAAAGGGAGGAAAGAGGTAGGCTGGTGCCCAGTGCCTACTTTGACCTGGAGACTCGGCGGCAGAGAAGACAGCATGGTCCCGGCAGCCACCGGACCCTTCTTCCCTAGAGTTGTCGACAATCCCGATGCAGAGGTCGAAGGACCGGATTGCTTGGGGCCGAACAGCTTCTCCATCTTGTCTAGGCATGTGCAGCAACCCTTGGGGGTCATCTGGGTGCAGAGGGGGGCATCCCCTGACATCGGGAGATTACCCCAAGCACAGGACATAGACCTTGTGGGGGTATGTGATGGACATCACCTGGGGGCATCGGCGAAAGCTCGACGACGCCATGTCAAAAAATAACAGACGAGTGGTTGAAGGTCGGTGGACTCGGGAGGGATGGCACCATTAGGGATCGACTGCAAGGAACATGAAACTCATCGTGATGCCCACTAAGGCCAGGACGATGTTGACGGACTCAGCGCAGAAAAAAAGAGTGAGAAGAACTTGAACATGGAAGTTTGCAAGAAAAAACAGCACAAGCTCCACATCCGCAAGACAATAGCTCCACGGAAAAAGAGAAACTGAAGAGGGACCTCGCATGGATGCGTGGATAGTGGCATGCTGGGCATGCTCAGTGTTTTCCATACCGGGCTCCATCTGATAATATCGCCTGTTTGTGAGGACTACCATCCTGCTTGTCCTAGGAGAAAAGCTAAATCTTGAATAATCTAAATGATGCCACTGCTTTAATCAGATAGAATCTGGGAGAGGGGCTGGGGGTGATCACAGCCAAAAACAGCACAGTTGTCACGTTGTCACTGGCTTGCAATTCCAAAGTTATAAAAAGAAACAGGACTATGTAGAAATCTCAATGCCAAAACATTTTTACTTTCACTGGAGTAGGATTGGCTGCACTATAGGCAAATTGCTATGATTCTCAGTATGAAAATTAACAAAAATAAATTGATTCCATCCCACTTTCTACCCATGCTGGAAATCTGCAGTAATGACGGTATGTAATAAAAACAACATGCATGCACAAAATGTCAGAAGAGAATTACTTGCACCAAGCTTCTGAATCAGGTGAGATGGAATAGGGCTCTGCCGACTTTCCCGATTGAACCACTTATTGGTTGGAGAAAACTGACGAATAGTTAATCGTATTGTATGTGGTTTCCTTCCATCTTTACAGATTCTAAAGACAGAAAAAAAAAGTTAGAGGGGAGTGGACTGCCATTGCCCTGGAAACAGAGTACACACTACATCCTCTAGGAGACAGCAGCAACCATGAAATGGACAGATGTACTGATGAGTTCCTCCCATTCATAGGGAAATACTTAGCATGTTTGATCTAAAGGATGGTCAGAGAAACAACAATTTGTACAATCAAATTTAAAAAAAAACAAAAACATTTCTTGATGAATAAGCATCTTAACTTTAACATTTCTCGTGCCCATTAAAGATGTTTGGAAAAGAACATCTATAAACCAATGGTGAATTCCATGATTCATATGGATGCTATGTACTAGACTGCTGTAATTCTCTTTAAGCAGGCCTCCCAAATGCTTGTTTACAAGCTCAAGCTTTACAAACTCTGCCACTAGGCTTCTCTTGGGTGGACATTATTGTGATCATATAAAACCATTATTGAGAAAGTTGCATTGGATTCCCATAAAGCAATGAGTAAAATTCAAGATCTTAAGACTAAGTTTATAAATCGATTTACAAAAAGGTACAATCTATCTAATTTATGTATACGATTTGCGCCTTCATTTCCTCTTAGGTCTGCGAATCAGGTATTAGTGGAAGTGCCATCTGTTAGGAAGGCCCACTTAACTATGATGCGAAGTAGGGCCCTTTTGGTGGAAGGGCTCGTTCTTTGGAACAAACTCCCACTGGAGCTTCTAAATATTTCAGATTTTAAAACCTTTCATAAACAGTTTATTTATTTATTTAAAATCATATATCCTGCACCCTCCAAAGTTCACGGTGGGTTACATAAAAACATTTACAATATAAATGAGTAATCATCACAATTACAAACGAAAGCCATGGACTCAATAGTTTAGAAGATAATATGTGCATCAAGGGCTAATCAAAGAAGGCTAGGTGCTTGTATTTTGCTTTATTAAATCTTCAAATGCCTTATTGAAGAGAAACTTTAACATTTATTCTATGAAAGGCCTTCGAACATAAGAATTGCCTTACTGGGTCAGACTGAGGATCCATCAAGCTCAGTATCCTGTTTCCAATAATGGCCCATCCAGGTCATAAGTACCTGGCAGGAATGCAAAACAGTAGATAGATTCCATGCTGCTCACACCTGGGATAAGTAGAGGTTTTCCCAAGTCTATACAGTTAATATGTTTATTGACTTCTCTTTCAGGTCTTGTCCAAACCCTTTTTATACTCCAGCTACACTAACTGCCTTTACCATTTCCTCTGGCATGAAATCCAGTGCTTAATTGTGTGTTGAGTGAAAAAGAATTTTCTATGATTGATTTTAAATGTGCTACTTACTAGCTTAATGGAGCTATCCCCTAGTTTTTGTACTTTTTGAAAGAGTAAATAACCAATTCACATTTTTCTAATCTATTCCCCTCATGACTTTATAGACCTCTATCATATCCCCCTTCAGCTTTCTCTTCTCCAAGCTGAACATCCCTAACCTATTTAGCCTCTCCTCATAGGGAAGCCATTTTATTCCAATCTTCTCTGTACCTTTTCCAGTTTATCCATATCTTTTTTGAGAAATGGAGACCAGAAATTCACACAGTACTTTAGGTGCAGTCTCTCCATGGAGTGATACAGAGGTATTATGACATTCTCCATTCCTTACCTAGTAATTCCTAACACTGTATGCTTTTTATTTTTTTATTTTTTACCACTACTGCACACTCAGCTGAGGATTTCAAGATCCTTTTCCTGGGTGGTAACTCCTAATATGGAACTTAACATCATGTAATTACAGTATGGATTATTTTTCCCCATATGCATCACTTTGCACTTGTCCACATTAAATTTCATCTGCCATTTATATGCTCAGTCAGCTAGTTTTGTAAGGTTCTCCTCAAATTTCTCACAAATCTGCTTGTGATTTAACAACTCAAAATAATTTTGTGTCTGCAAATTTGATCACTTCAATCATCATAGCCTCTTCCAGATCCTTTATAAATATATTAAAAAGCTTAGATCCCAGTACAGATCCCCGAGGTACTCTACGGTTTACCTTTCCCCATTGAGAAAACTGACCATTTAGTCATACTCTCTGTTTTCTATCTTTTAACCAGTTTGCAGTCCACAATAGAACACTGCCTCTTATTTCATGACTTTTTTTTTCAGGAGTCTCTCATGAGGGACTTTGTCAAATACCTTTTGAAAATTCAAATACACTATATCCACAAGCTCACCATTATCTACATATTTATTAACTCTTTCAAAAAATTTAACAGGTTGGTAAGGCAAGACTTGCCTTGTGTAAATCCGTGTTGGCTGTGTCCCAATAAATAATGTCTATCTATAGGTTCTGTGATTTTGTACTTTAGAATGGTTTCTATGATTTTTCCAAAGCACCAAAGTCAGGTTCATCAGTTTTTAGATTCCTGGATCACCTCTGGATCTCTTTTTAAGGATTAGCGTCACACTGGCCATCCTCCAGTCACAATAGACAATTTTAATGATAAGTTACAAATTACTAGTAACAGAAACACAGAAATGATGGCAGAAAAGAACCAAATGATCCACTCAGTCTGCTCAGCAAGCTTATGCTTATGCCAATATCTGCAGCACTGTGCAAGTTACCCCTATGCTTATCAGTTTCCCAGACCGTAAAAGTCAGGGCCCTCGATTGCTGATTGAATCAAATTTCTCTTAACCCTTGCCGTGAAAGCAGAAAGCAATGTTGGAGTTGCATCAAAAGTATCAGACTTACAGGCCGATACATTACAGTGCGCTCTGACAGTGCACAGAAAAGCAGTAAAAACTGCTTTTCTGTGCACCCTCCGACTTAATATCATGGCGATATTAAGTCAGAGGTTCCGAAGAGTAAAAAAAGTAAAAAAAAAAAAAAAAAATTAAAAATGGGCCGGACGCTCAATTTTGCCGGCGTCCAGTTTCCGAGCCCGTGGCTGTCAGCGGGCTTGAGAACCGACAATGGCAAAATTGAGCCTCTGCTGTCAAACCCGCTGATAGCCGCTGCTCCGGGTCAAAAAGAGGCGCTAGGGACGCGCTAGTGTCCCTAGTGCCTTCTTTTGCCCGTTTCTACCGCACCACCTAATTTAATACAGAATTGCGCGCACAGGCGAGTGTCCCTAGCGACTTTTACCGCGGGCCCTCATTTATATACGGACTGATACTGAATCGCGCGCCCAGGCCAGTGTCCTGGGCGCGTGTCGGGAGAGTGGGCGCTCGCCGGCTCTCTCGCGACTTTTACTGTATCGGCCCTTATGTTCCTCAGGGGACAGATGTGTCTCCTGCATTAAGGCTATAGAGCTGTGCATTTGACTATCCCCATGTTTATTTATTCTCCAAACCATAAAAGTCGAGGCCCTTGTTGGTTGCTGTCTGAATCCAATTCCCCTTTTCCCCACTGCCGTTGAAGAGAACAGAGAGCAATGATGGCGTTTCATTAACAGCATCAAGGCTTATTTGTTAAGGGTAGCAACTGTCACACCACCAATTTACCCCCATGCACTATTTTCTTTATTTCCATCCTCTAGCCATTAGGGATCTACAGTGTTTATCCCATGCCCCTTTGAACTCCTTCACTGTTTTTGTCTTCACCACCTCCTTTGGAAGGGCATTCCAGGCATTCACCATCCTCTCCGTGAAGAAATATTTCCTGACCTTGGTTCTGAGTCATCATCCCTGGAGTTTCATTTCATGACACCTAGTTCTATTGATTTCTTTCCAACAGAAAAGGTTTGATTATTGTGCATCATTAAAACCTTTCAGGTATCTGAAGGTCTGTATATATATCTCCCCTGCACCTCCTCTCTTCCAGGGTATACAGCCTCTCCCCACAAGTCTTCCAATGCTGACCTCTCGGTCGCTCATCTTTAGACCGCCTCTATCCTGTCTTTATCCTTTTTGAGATATGGGCACCAGAATTGAATGCAGTCCTCCAGGTGAGGCCTCACCAAGAACCTGTACAAGGGCATTATCACCTCATTTTTTTTCTTACTGGTTATTCCTCTCTCTATGCAGTCCAGCATTCTTCTGGCTTTAGCTATCACCTTGTCACATTGCTTTGCTGCCTTCAGATCATCAAACACTATCACACCAAGGTCCCTCTCCCAGTCCTTGCGCATTAGAGTTTCACCACCCATCACATACAACTCTTTTGGATTGCCGCACTCCAGATGCATGACTCTGCACTTCTTGGCATTGTATCCCAGCTGCCAAATCTTTGACCACTCTTCAAGCTTTCTTAAATCACTTTTCATTCTCTCTACTCCTTCAGGCATGTCCACTCTATTACAGATCTTAGTATCATCTGCAAATAGACAAACATTACCTTTTATCCCTTCCACCAGGTCGCTCACAAACAGGCTGATTCAATAAGAAGCGCAGGAAAAAGGGCACTCCGTGCTGAGTGCTCGCTCTCCCACACCCAGCCAACCTCTCCTGGGAGCACAATCCTTCATTTAAATGAGAGGTCATGCTAAAAAGGGAGCACTAGGAATGATAGCGCGTCCCTAGTGCCTCCTTATTAGCAGCAACCCAGGAGAGGTGGCTGTCAGCAGGTTCAGGAAATCGACGTTCAATTTTATGAGTGTCGGTTTTCCAAACCCGCTGACAGCCATAGGTTAAAAAAATGGACGCCATTAAAATTGAGCGTCCATTCTCCTAACCTGATCGGCTGGCACATTTTTTATTATTATTTTTTAAATTTTATTTAAATTTTGGTTTTTTTACATTTGGTTCCTCCGACTTAATATCGCTAAGATATTAAGTCAGAGGGTGTTCAGATAAGCAGTTTTTTTCTGCTTTTCTGTACACCTTTTTGGACTGGCCGCACATTTTACTTTCAGTATCTTGGGTGAATAACTAATAACTTCATGAACATGCATTTGCATGTGATGAGAATTATTAGTTTCAGGGGGGGGTTTGGCCGTGCTAAACCCCTTACAGTACAAGGGGCAGTGGACGCGCGTTGGAAACATGCAATCAAGCGCGTGTTAAACAGGGTGCCGGAGTGCACCTTACAGTATTGACCTGATAGATACTTGAACAGAACCGGTCCCAAAACAGATACCTGTGGCATTCCACTTAACACCGTACTTTCTTCACAGAAGGTTCCATTTACAGTTACACGATGTCTCCTGTCAGTCAACCAGTTTGCAATCCACGCTACTACCTTGGCATCCACTCCCAAGCTACTCATTTTGTTCACAAGTCTCTTATGTGGGACAGTATCAAAAGCTTTACTAAAATCCAAGTAAATCACATTGAGCGCTCATCCCTGATCCAATTCTCTAGTCACTCAATCAAAAAAATCAATCTGGTTTGTCTGACAGAACCTTCCTCTGGTGAATCCATACTGCCTCAAGTGGAGCAACTCACCGGATTGTAGATAGTTCACTATCCTTTCCTTCAGCCGAGTCTCCATTAATTTTCCCACCACTGAGGTCAGACTAACCAGCCTGTAGTTTCCAGCCTACTCTCTGCTCCCACTCATGTGAAGCAGAACCACCACCGCTCTTCTCCAATCTTGCAGCACCACTCCAGTTTGCAGAGATCTGCCAGCACATCTCTGAGCTCCCTCAATATCCTAGGATGTACCTTATCCAGCCCCATGGCCTTGTCCACTTTCAGTTTTCCTAGCTCTTCACATACATTCTCTTCTGTAAATGGAGTTTCGTCTACTCCACCCCTATAACAATCTTGTCAACTAGCGACAGTCCTTCTCCAGTGTCTTCTTTAGCGAACACCGAACTGAATTACTTTTTTAATATTTCAGCCATTTCTTCATCTCTCTCCAATATATCTGAAAATTGTTTTGTCACCTTGCTTTACTTCTTTGGCAATCTTTTTTTCTGCCTGACTTTTTGCTTTCTTGATTTCTTTCTTCGTCTCCCTCAGTTTCACCAGATATTCTTCCCTGTGTTCCTCTTTTTGGGATCATTTATATTTCTTGAACGCTGTTCTTTTTGCCTTTATTTTATCAGCCACCTCCTTTGAGAACCAGACCGGTTTCTTAATTCTTACTTTTGTTTACTTTTCTAACATATAGATTTGTTGTCTTTGTAATTGCTCCTTTTAGTTTGGCCCACTGTTGTTCCACCTCTCCCATTTTCTTCCAGTCTTCTAGTTCTACTTCCAAGTATGTCCCCATTTCGACAAAGTCTGCATTTATGAAATTCAAAACTTGGGTCTTTATGTGACCTCTTGGTATCCTATTTGCGATATCAAATAATACTTTTAAATGAACCTGGTGCTCAGGTGGGAACCCACCCAGACATTAGAGACATTATCCCAGTTAGTGAACACTAGGTTGAGTATAACACCCTCCCTCACGGGTTCCATTACCATTTGTCTGAACAGAGCCCCTTGCAGGGCATCCACTATCTCTCTACTTCTGGTAGATTCCCCAGAAGGGATTCTCCAGTCTATGTCCGGCAGATTAAAATCTCCAAAAATCAATACTTCTCCCTGCTTTCCAACCTTTTGGATGTCTTCGATCAGATCTCTGTCTAGATCTTCCATTTGAGTTGGAGGCCTGTAAAGCACTCCGATAAAAATAAATGTATTTTTTTTTTAAAGGATGGCCCATAATGCTCCTTCCTTACCCCACATTCCTTGCAGTTCAGTTGCTTGGATAGTAATAAATCTACAATTTAATGTTTTAGTTCTTTCAGAATTCCAGGGTATAAACCATCTGGTTCAAGTGATTTGCTACTCTAGTTTGTCAATTTGCCCTAATACATCATCCAAGTTCATTGTCATTTGTTTCAGCTCTTCCGAATAATCATGATTAAATACCATTTCCAGCACGGGTACCTCAAACATCCTCATCAATAAACAACAAAGCAGAGAATTCCACAATAGCCTTGTCTTTCCTAAGTATACCTCTAACCCTTCGATAGATGATCCAACCAACTTCCTCACAGGCTTCCTGCTTCAAAAATATTTTTAAAAGGTTTTATTATTAATTTTTGCCTCTATGGCCAGCTTTTCAAAATATCTTTGTTTCCCTATCAATGTTTTACATCTAACTTGCTAATGCTTTTTTTTTTTTTTTCTATTTTCTTCAGTTGGATCCTTTTTTCAATTTTTGAAATAAGTTCTTTTGGCTAAAATCGCCTCTTTCACCTCACTTTTTATCATGCCAGCAGTCATTTGGCCTTCCTTCCACTCTTTCTAATGCATGGAATACATCTCGTCTGGGCTTCCAAGATGGTATCTTTAAACAATGTCCACACCTGATGTCAACTTTTAACCTTTATTGCTGCACCTTTTAGCTTTTTCCTATTTTCCTCATTTTATCAAAGTCTTCCTCTTGAAAAGTTAAATGCTAGAGCAGTAGATTTATTTAATGTCTTCCCTCTAATCATTAACTCCAGTTTGATCACATTATGATAACTGTTGCCGAGCAGCCTCACTATCATTACCTCTCTCACCAAATCCTGCATTCTACTAAGGGTTAGGTCTAAAATGGTTCCTCCCCCCCCCCCCCTTCCTCTCGGTTTCTGGACCAACTGCTCCACGAAGCAGTTATTTATTTGGTAGAATCTTTATCTCCCCTAGCATGTCTTAATGTAACATTTACCCAGTCAGTATTGGGATAACTGAAATCTCCCATTACTGTGCTGCCAAATCTGTTAACTACTATAATTTGTTAATTTTGGCCAGATGACAGTAATATATACCCACTGCTATACTCTTCCCCATCATGCATGGAATTTCCACCATAAAGATTCTACTGTGCATTTAGTCACATGCAGGATCTTTATCCTGTTGGAATCTATGCCATCCCTAACTAAGCACCACTCCGCCACCAAGTTGATCCACCCTATCATTGCATATAATTTGTCCCACTGGTTATCCTCCTTCCACTAGGTCTCAGATGACAATTAAATCTCTCTTCATTTAGGGGTAGATTTTCAGACGAGCGCGAACAGCCTACTTTTGTTTGCGCTCCAGGCGCAAACAAAAGTACGCTGGATTTTAGTAGATACGCGCGTAGTCGCGCGTATCGGCTAAAATCCTGGATCGGCGCGCGCAAGGCTATCGATTTCGTATAGCCTGCGCGCGCCGAGCCGCGCTGCCTACCCCCGTTCCCTCCTAGGCCGCTCCGAAATCGGAGCGGCCTAGAAGGGAACTTTCCTTTGCCCTCCCCTCACCTTCCCCTCCCTAACCCACCCGCCCGGCCCTGTCTAAACCCCCATCCTACCTTTGTCGGGGGATTTACGCCTCCCAGAGGCCCCCGGGCCGTAGCCACGCCCCCGTACCCGCCTCCAAAACGCTGCCGACACGCCCCCGAAACGCCGCGACGACCGGGCCCGCCCCCCGACACGCCCCCCTCCGAGAACCCCGGGACTTACGCGAGTCCCGGGGCTCTGCGCGCGCCGGGAGGCCTATGTAAAATAGGCTTCCCGGCGCGCAGGGCCCTGCTCGCGTAAATCCGCCCGGTTTTGGGCGGATTTACGCGAGCAGGGCTCTGAAAATCCGCCCCTTAGTGCTATACATTCTAACTCTCCCATCTTATTTTTAGATTTCTGGCATTAACATTTCAAGGTACGTTTTGTATTCGTATATACAACTTTTCTAGCAGTTAATAAGGTTAAATTAGAACATTTTAACTTACTTTTTTTTTTTTAAACTTATAGGCACATGGTCTGCTTTTGCTTTTATTGGAACGCTCTAACTCCTTTGTTATTTTAGGATCATTTGAAGATACCACCCTCCGAACCATGTGCTGCTGAGTGACTGTTGGCTTCCCCCATGTTCTAGTTTAAAAGCTACTCTTTCTCCTTTTTAAAGGTTAGTGCTAGTAGCCTGGTTCCACTCTGGTTGAAGTGGAGCCCATCCTTTCAGAATAGGTTTTCCCTTCCCCAAAATGTTGCCCAGTTCCTAACAAAACTAAAGCTTTCTTCCCTGCACCATCATCTCATCCATGTATTAAACTTTCAAGCTCTGCCTGCTTCTCAGTTCTTGTATGTGGAACATAAGCACATCAGAGAATGCTAGCCTGGATTTCAACTTTCTACCTAAAATCCTAAATTTGGCATCCAGAACCAGAACCTCCCTCCCATACCTTCCTATTTTGTTGGTGCCGACATGTATGACAGCTGGCTCCTCCCCACTTTACAGTGGCTTTCAAAGCTGCCACTGTAAAAATAGCTGGCATGCTCAGCAGCCAGCAACACTGTGTGTAAGACCTGGGAAGGGGGAGGACAAAAGATATTCCACTGATCCGAAAATGCTCTCATCTGGAGATGGAAGGTGAAAAGAATCATGGGGTCCCAGAGGACAGGGGAGGTGAGAAGCATTACTACTGGCACAAATATCCTTTTTGCAAATGTTTGTGGGTTTCCACTTTGGCATTATACAAATACCAAACTTTCTGGTTTTGTGTGGATGCAATATTAGCCCTCTTCCCATTGCGCTAGAGTACATGCATGGTTGATATGTCTATTCAAATAAGAAAATGTAGATTTACAGTAAAATAGTATTTTCCTTCTAAAATTTAACACACATTCTAAAATGGAGGCAACAAGAGTTGCCTAATAAGAATACTGCACAAGCATAGCCTGTAAAAATTGTGGAATACAAGAAGTGGCTGCTGTAAGTTCCCCACCTACCAACAGAAGCAGTTGTTGCAGGCCTTCCTTGCAAGAAGAGCCTGATGCAAACCCATGGTTACAGACAAGTAAAAACACTACTGTGATCCCTTTCTCACTGACAGCAGAAGCAGCAACCAGAGCAGACCCCTCCACTGCTGCCAGTTAACAAGAGATGAGGCCAGTATAATTCTGTGCCAATCAACCATTAAAGAAGAAGAAGTGGAGCTCTATGCAGCCAAGAAGTAAACAGGATGTACTGGTGCCATGCAACCGCCAGCCAGCTAAGGAATAAAGTAACAGATGGGTCCCCTGAAGTCACTCTGAGGGAGCAAAGGTACAGTGTTCTCACTAATCCTCTTCAACATCCAGTCTATGACATCATTCAGGTCTTCAAAAATGTCACCTGTCTGCCAACATATAGCTTTGCATCAAAAGAGGGATAGGTCAAGCTGCATCCATTTCAAATTTCAATGATTTTCTCAACTTTGCCCTACTTATCAGGACCCCGCCCTTATATCCAAACCCTCAGCAGTCTGGGGATGCAACTCAACCACCATTTCACAATGGAAAGCCATGGGGAAAACGTGAATAAGCCCCTTCCAACGGTCCTATTCATGAGACCTGATTTCCTGCACTTCCAGTTGCCTCTTCTCTGACATAATTAGAGGCTGCCTGGGGTCTATAAAATAGCAGTGTTCAGCAGAACATCGCTGCACCAAAGCAGTGCGCTCTTAGGTCTGGATATTGAGGTTCATACTTCACACAAATGCCGACAGTCCCAGAAGATGACATGGGAAAGAAGAGAAAAGGTAACTGCAGATTTACCCATCTGAGACATTGTCACTCCTCTTTCTTCCCAGCCAACACCAGAGGTTTTCAATTTTCAGAGTCAACCTAATATGAGAGTTGAACTTGGAGCTTCGAGTGCCATTCACAGTGAGGCTTATGTTCCCTTAAGTCCTGATGCCCAGAGTCCTCCCACAGGTAGAAATTTTGACTTCTACTCCTTTCTGACTCCAAGATGGGGAGTTTTTTTCTGCTGTGAGTTTGGTGTCATCTACTCCGATGAGGCTGGAAGCACTGAGTCACTTTTGAAAGTAATGTGGCTCTTATTAAAGATAATTATACAGCATATACCCGTATTTCCTCATTAAATCAACCTAATTCTTTATTACAACCTTCATTAAAAAACATACATTACATTCCCTAAATTACCATTCACCCCACACATTCATCCCTAAACAATACATGATACATATACATTAAAACCTATTAACCCCATATGTATAACATACATTAAATACTGTTTTTTTAACACAACTTAAACATTCCCACCCAATTACATATTTTCAATTCCACTCAATTATTTGTGTGGCTTATTTATCACAGATTTTTTTTCTCACAATACTCGATTTTTTCAATATTCAGTTTTCAACTTGCTCTTCACATGATTTTCTCTCAACTCTCCCTTCACTAGATATTCTCTCAATTATTCTCCCGAAAGGAAGCTCCTGTTTCACCCTTCAGTTTCTTCAAGGGATTAGCCTTATAATCGTTCTTCAAAACTTCATCACATGGAGAACATTCGACAATTCTGTATCGCCAATCACCTTATTCATGGAACTGTCATTCCAATCCTATTATTTCAAAAATACCTTAAATGAAGCTCAAATATTCCTTTTACCCTTTATCATAGACAATTCCATTAATACCTGTAGGGTGTATTAAATTTTAATTTTATTAATATATGGTGAAGGTATTAATGGAATTGTCTACGCGTGTATCTTTTAAAATCCAAGGTCGGCGCGCGCAAGGCTGCGCAAAATCGGCAGCCTGCGCACGCCGAGCCACACAGCCTGCCTCCGTTCCCTCCGAGGCCGCTCCGAAATCGGAGCGGCCTCGGAGGGAACTTTCCTTCCACCCCCCTGCACCTTCCCCTACCTAACCCATCCCCGCAGCCCTATCTAAACCCCCCCCCCCCCCCACCTTTGTTGGAAAAGTTACGCCTGTCCAAGGCAGGCATAGCTTGCGCGTGCTGGGCCGCCTGCCGGCACGCAATGTTCCAGTCTAGGGGCTGAGGCCACGCCCCCAGGCCGGCACCACGCCCCCCGGAACGCCCCCGAATGTCGCACCATCCCTGACACGCCCCGCCGAGCCTATTCAACATAGGCTCGGCGCACGCAGAGGGAGGTTGGAGCAGGTTTTCGGGGGTACCCTTTGAAAATCTGCCCCTATATGTATATTGATTTGATCAAAAAGAAGCGCACGTTTTTTTATGGCTGCACAATTCAGATGCCAGTAGCAATGGCTGCCTGATATAATAAACCAGCACTATAGCAAAATAAACAAAAAGAAGTATGATCAAAACATACGTTCATATTGCGCGCCCATAGCAACTGTGGTGCCTGATGCAATAAACTCCTTTGAGCACCCGACACACACAGTTCTCCCTTAGTGTGCCCTTTTTTACGCTACCCCGATTTCCCCTGTATCGGGTGCACAGGAGATGTGGCAGCGCACGTTAGGAAAATGGGTGCTCAATGCAAGCGCCCATTTTGAATGTGCATCTTATTACATTGGCCCCAGAGTGTGCTACTCTACTAGTTACATAGACTCAAGAATCAGATAAGCAATGTATAAGGTTATTCTTTCGTCTTAAAGATACTCAATTTTTGGAGCAAAAGATTGCATTGTTCCCAGATGTAGTTAAACAGAGAAAATTGCTTCTATTGAAAAAGTACAGAGTGATTGGCTTTGAGGCCACTTTTCTACTGAAATTTCCATGCAAATTGTAATGAGAGATACGTCCCATTACAACAGCTAAAAAGGAAGTTAGACAAAAGTTCAGCCGGGGGAGGGGAGGACTACAACTCCCAGAGGCAAAGGGACTGAAGGAAAGGAAAATTGATCATCATCTACTAATTTTCGTTCCTGAAGTACCACGGATCAGTCCAGACAAGTGGGTTTATGCATCCCTACCAGGAGATGGAGGCAGAGAACAAAGCTTTGAGGCAGTGATACATAATTGAGAGTGCCACCTGCAGTCCCTCAGTATTCACCTGTACTCAAGCCAAGATGTCTACCTTAACAAACCCCAATAAACCTGGGGCGAACAGATACTTAAAGGTTGGAGCCCCCTGAAAAAAAAAACAACTAGGCCCTCTTAACCTGTCAGAACGCACATCTAAAAACTATGTACACTTCTCATTACTCTGAACATATCACATATCAGCTCAGCAATATCCAGAAGCGAGGAAGTCTTTTGAAATATGGGGACGGGTCTCTGGAATGATCCGTGGTACTTCAGGAACAAAAATTAGCAGGTAAGAATCAAATTTTCCTTTCCTGTTCATACCCCGATTCAGTCCAGACAAGTGGAATATACCCAAGCCCCTCTTATTCTGGGAGGGAACTCTAAAGACCCACACACAACACACTTTCCCCAAAAAAGTCTCCTCTGACACCCGCACATCTGAGCGGTAATGTTTTGTAGAAGTGTGAAGAGAAGACTACGTCGCCGCACAGCAAAACTCCTATAGAGAAAGCAATTGACAATCCGCCCAAGAAGCCACTCACGCTCTAGTAGAATGTGCTTTCACAGCCACCGGTATTTGACGACCCTTAGAAACACAGGCAGAGCAATTGTTCTCCTTCAACCACTGAGAAAGGAATTTATGACTTCCAAACACCACAACCGAGTGCGTCACACATCCAAAAGATGCAAGTCTCTCTCCTGCGAGGAATCCTTAGACCACTCCGGAAAGGCCGGCAACTCCACCATCCGATTCCCATGAAAAGAGGACACCACCTTCCGTAAGAAAGAGGGGACTGTACACAATGTGACCCCAACATTAGAAATATGCAGAAAAGGAACTCTGCACGACAGCATCTTCAATTCCGAAATCTGCCTGGCAGAACAAATGGCTACCAGAAACACTGTCTTCAACGTCAGGTCCTTCAATATCGCCCTTCTCAAAGGCTCGAAAGGCGTTCCACAGAGTACCCGCAAAACCAAATTGAGATTCCAATCTGGTCACAACTTCTGAACTGGAGGCCGCAAATGCTCGACTTCCTTCCGGAAATGAGCCACAACAGGATGAGAGGCCAAAGATCTCCCCCGCAACTTGCCCCTAAGGGAACCCAAAGTGGATTCCTGAACACGGAGGGAGCTAAAGGTCAAACCCTAGACAAAAACCCTCCTGCAAAAAGGCTAAGATCTGAGGAACGTCCACAGATAAAGGATCCATTTTCCGAAGTAGACATCACGATTCAAAGACCCTCCAGACCCTGGCATAAAACAGAGACGTAGAGGTCTCCGAGCCTGGAGGAGTGTGGAAATAACCAGTTTTGAATAGCCTTTCAACTGCAAACCGCCTCCTCTGAAAAGCCAAGCCGCGAGACCAAAGTGATCCTCCCGATCCGAAAATATGGGGGCCCTGCCGAAGCAAGCGCGGCAGATGAGTCAACCTGACAGGACCCTCTACTACAAGATGCACAAGATCTGCAAACCATGATCATTGTGGCCACTCTGGTGCCACCAGCACTACCATCCTTGGATACAACTCTATGCACCGCAGAACACAACCGATGAGAGGCCACGGAGGAAGCACATACAGAAAAATCCTGGTTGCCAGGGACACACCAGAGTATCTAGACCAACCGAACCGGACTCCCTCCTGCAACTGAAAACCCTTGACGTCTTTGCATTGGCCCACATCGCCATAAGGTCCAACTGGGGAACACCCAAAATGTGAATTCCAGGCTTCTGGGGACAGCTCCCACTCCCCCGGATTTAGCTGCTGCCTACTGAGGAAATCTGCCTGCATGTTGTCCAATCCTGCGATGAACGAGGCCGCAATCCTCTCAAGATGGCGTTCCGCCCACACAAACAGCTGCGTCTCCTGGGCCACTGCAGGACTCCTGGTCCCTCCTTGCCGGTTGATGTATGCCGCCGTTGTCGCATTATCCAAAAACACTCGAACACTGGTCTGTGCGTCCCTGTACCAAAGACAGGAACACCTCCAGGGCTCTGTGCACCGCTCTCAACTCCAGGCAATTGATTGACCAGGATGCCTCTGCCGCTGACCAAAGATGCTGGGCCAACTGTCACAGGCACACCGCTCCCCAACCCTTGAGGCTGGCATCTGTGGTCACCACCGCCCAGTTTGGGGCCTCCAAGTCTACTCCTTTTTCCCAGTTGGCCCTTGACAGCCAACACAAAAGACTGGACTTGGATCCTCGTAGAAGAGGTAACAGCAGATGATACTCCTCGGACAATGAATTCCACCTGGACAAAAGCGCCTTTCTGTAAAGGACGCAAGTGAGCAAAGGCCCAGGGAATCAAGTTCATAGTCGAGGCCATGGAGTCTAGCACTTACAAGTAATCCCAGACCTTCGGCATCAACAGGCTCAAAGACACGTCACCTGCACCTTCAACAACCTGTCTGCTGTCAGAAACACTCTGGAAATTCAGCTAAAGCAAATGTTTGAGGTGTCTATCTTGAGCCTCGGGCTGCAGTGTGGCAGCCTGATGCAGCAGGCTTGTCTGTGCTGGGTTCAGAAAGCACAGGTGTAGGCTTCTACTGGGATGCTCAGTCTAGGGCAATACACGTGCTTGGAGGCAGGAGTGGCCTATGTGGTAGATGTGCTGTATGATTTGTTGCATGCATCCACCAGGCTTTTATGGTTGTGCAATTTGTTGGTGAACCTGTGATCCAAATCCCAGCTATGTAATCTGCCTTTTAAAGGAAGGCTTTTGTTTGCAGAGGATTTGCATCAGCTGATGAAGTCTTTGGGAGAGTCCAAAGGGAACAGTTTACTGGGGGATAAGGGGAACTGAGGTTTCTGTCTGAGAATGACCAGCATGTATAGTATAACATGATAAAACAATAGCATACTACAAGATATATAATCTTCTACAAGAACATTTCTCAGATGAAGGCAAACAAGCTCCATATTGTGCCTTTTAAGCTCACCTTACAACATTACAATTCAGAATGGTTTATATTATAGAAGAGCCTTAGGCAAAACACGAAAGCTGGGGGTTATGAAGCAGACTGGCTGTAAGAGTAACTCTGCACTCACCTTTCTAAAAGGGGTATTAGTAGTTCCTCAATTTTCTTCTTGACTTCAGCTTCTGTGGAACACTTTTTAAAGGAATCTTCATCACTAAGAGACTATAGCAAAAATATATGCAAATGAATGGACATTAATCCACACACACTGGCCACAGATAAAGTATTCAAACTCTAATATCAGATTAGAATTTAGAAGTTCTCTGCTCTATGATCATATTTATACCAACACACCCAGGGCTTAATTTGTAGACAAAAAGGAAGAGGAACTGTGGAACTGAGAAGGGGAAAGTGGAGCAGGGAGTGACCTATATGAGGGGTAAGGGCAGGGCCAATGTGAACTTCTTCTCTCTCTCTCAAATATACTGTCTCTCTCTTACGTACACATGCATGAACATGCTCTTCCCACTTTTCTTCCTTAACCCAGTGATCCCCCAACCTCAACCCCCCACCAGTGCTCAAGCCCCAGACATTCTTCAACTTGATGAGCACTGGTGGGCGAAGGAGGCTGGGGGATGAGGACTGCTAGGATCACTGGGGTAAGGAGGATCACTGGCGTAAGGGTGAGGAAGAAGGTGGTAAAAAGAAATCCTCTCTCTTCCCTTTTCCTTCTCTCTGCTCTGGGGATCCTGGTCCTCCATTCTCCCAAATGAATCCCCCAGTGCTCGTAGGGCCCCCAAGTCTCATTCCTATAGTCCTTGATCCCCATCCCACTGAAAAATTACCTTCTCTAGCAAGTCTCATCCTCCCCCTCCTTAGCCAGGCCTAATCTAAATCAAAATCAGCTGGCTCTTCTCAGCCTTGGAGGATGTGGGAAGACTGCTGTGTACTGCCCACTCTCCTCAGCCTTCTTGGACTGGTGGGGGGGGGGGGGGAACACCTAGAATCCATAAGCATGGTCTGCTCGCTGCCTCCTTGAGGAAGGAAGTAAGACAGCAATATTGTATGCTCTCCTCACTCGCCCTCTCCTATCCCCTCCCCTCATACACTCTTTCCAACCCCCCTCCGATCACCTCAGATAAGAACATAAGAAGATAAAAAATTGCCATGCTGGGTCAGACCAAGGGTCCATCAAGCCCAGCATCCTGTTTCCAACAGAGGCTAAACCAGGCCACAAGAACCTGGCAATTACCCAAACACTAAGAAGATCCCATGCTGCTGATGCAATTAATAGCAGTGGCTATTCCCTAAGTATAATTGATTAATAGCCGTTAATGGACTTATTTACTTATTTATTTATTTAGGAGCTTTTATATACCGATGTTCATGTACTGGTACAAATCAAGTCGGTTTACATATAACCAAAGTAGGAAATTATATCGAACAATAAACATCGAACAATCGAACATTGTGTCAGACAAGAGGTAACAAGTCACAGGTCAAACAACATGAGAACTTATAGATTATGCTGGGAACTTTTGGATGGAGCTGGGGACAACTTAAAGGTTAAACTTAAAATTAAAATTATTACAAAATCAAATAAGAGTCAATAAACAGAGTCAATAACAGAGTCAAAATAACAAATAAATAAAATTAACAATCAAAACAGAGTCGGAAATTACAACCGACTTATTAAACATGGGTGTAGATAGATGTAAAGTAGAGCTAAACAGGGGAGTTAAGGGCTACGGCGTCCGGGTTCTAACATGATGGGGTGTGACATCCAAGAACTTATCCAAACCTTTTTTGAACCCAGCTACACTAACTGCACTAACCACATCCTCTGGCAACAAAAATTCCAGAGCTTTATTGTGCGTTGAGTGAAAAAGAATTTTCTCTGGAATGCCCCCTAGTCCTTCTATTATTCGAAAGTGTAAATAATCAAGTCACATCTACTCATTCAAGATCTCTCATGATCTTAAACACCTCTATCATATCCCCCCTCAGCCGTCTCTTCTCCAAGCTGAACAGCCCTAACCTCTTCAGCCTTTCCTCATAGGGGAGCTGTTCCACCCCCTCTATCATTTTGGTTGCCCTTCTCTGTACCTTCTCCATCGCAACTATATCTTTTTTGAGATGTGGCGACCAGAATTGTACACAGTATTCAAGGTGCGGTCTCACCATGGAGCGATACAGAGGCATTATGACATTTTCCATTCTATTAACCATTCCCTTCCTAATAATTCCTAACATTCTGTTTGCTTTTTTGACTGCTGCAGCACACTGGGCCGACGATTTTAAAGTATTGTCCACTATGATGCCTATATCTTTTTCCTGGGTGGTAGCTCCTAATATGGAACCTAACATCGTGTAACTACAGCAAGGGTTATTTTTCCCTAAATGCAACACTTTGCACTTGTCCACATTAAATTTCATCTGCCATTTGGATGCCCAATCTTCCAGTCTTGCAAGGTCCTCCTGTAATGTATCACATTCCGCTTGTGATTTAACTACTCTGAATAATTTTGTATCATCCAACACCACCTTTGATTCCCTCACTCACACTCTCCTCTATAAAACCTACAGCCCCTCCAACCTGATCACTTACTCTTTTGCTTTCCCACAGCCCCTCGCTCCAATTCCCTTTCCTTCCATTTCATCAACAACTCTCCCTACTGTGGGAATTATGAGCTTTGCCAGTAAGCCATTTCAGGGTTTAACACTAACTTCCCTTCTCCCTGACCTTTGCGCTGAATAAAGCATCACTTGTGCTTAAGCCTCTCTGCCTAGGAGAGGATACCTGACTGTCATGTATTTCTCTGACTTATAATTAACCCTGATAGCCTGAAAGAAGGGCTGGGTGTTCCCTAGTCAGAGGCAGGACAAAGACAGGAGGTATAGGATTCAGCAGACAATGAAATGATCCGTACACCCCCCCTGAGCCAAGCCAATAGTGTGGTGATACGTCTGTTGCTATGTGGAGAGGAGCCAATCACGTGATGACACATCATCTGCTTTTGAATGTATGCACAATAAAAAGAGGACCCTCGTGAGGGCTCACCCCTTTTCCTGCCTGCCATGAAACCTGCCTGATGTGTCTTCTTTGCCTCCATATTCAATACCCTACCCCACATCCCCTCACTCTCTTGCCACTTCCTCCTCCACTAGTGTGTTCATCAGGGGAAGAAACGATGAGACTCAGGAAGCCAGTACAGTAAGCAGTAGTGGGGCCAGTAAATCAACACACCAGTAATAGCAGAAGTAGTGGGGCTGGCAGGGATCCATTCCATGTATATTTGACCTTGGCTATTCTCCCTCACAGTCTCCTCAATTGTGCTAAAAAAAAAAAAAAAAAAATCACACAAAAATCAAGGCCACCCTTGTTTCAGGGGTAAACCACTTACACGTTCTCTGCTATGCTTTGTTTCCTCCAGGGGCTGTGGGGCCAGAAATGATTCATCCTGCTACTGGCTCTATTCCATTTCCACAGGAGAGCCAGAACTGATTTACACTACCAGCTCTACTCTTGCTTCTATGGGTCCCAAAAAAAAGGTGGCAGAATGCTGTTCTGGGATGTTCCACCAGAAATTAAACCCTAGATAACAGACCCAAAAGGGGGATGAATTAATTTAGCCAAAGTTGAAGCCTTGACAATTGATCCCGCTGCTCACAAGCTTCAAACTTGTGCTAATTCAACTGCTCTTTGGGTCCTTTGCTCTGCAGTGTCTGCTTCATGATCACCCTCTCCCCTCTTGTTCCCCACAGGAGAGGAGGGGGAAACAATATTACAGGAGCTAGATTAGAACACACTGAGGTCGATGCAATAAAACCCACTCCAAAATCAGCACTATTTTTTAGCGTTGATTTTTAATACCACGAGTAGTTTAATCAGCAGCCTTGCTCGATGTTATTACATAATGGTATACAAGAACATAAGAAGTTGCCATACTGGGTCAGACTGAGGGTCCATCAAGCCCAGCAACTGTTTCCAACAGTGGCCAATCCAGGATACAAGTACCTGGCAATATCCAAACAGTAAATAAATCCAAACAGTAAATAAATTGCCATTAAGAACATAAGAAAATGCCATACTGGGTCAGACCAAGGGTCCATCAAGCCCAGCATCCTGTTTCCAACAGTGGCCAATCCAGGCCATAAGAACCTGGCAAGTACCCAAAAACTAAGTCTATTCCATGTAACCATTGCTAATGGCAGCGGCTATTCTCTAAGTGAACTTAATAGCAGGTAATGGACTTCTCCTCCAAGAACTTATCCAATCCTTTTTTAAACACAGCTATACTAACTGCACTAACCACATCCTCTGGCAACAAATTCCAGAGTTTAATTGTGCGTTGAGTAAAAAAGAACATTCTCCGACTAGTTTTAAATGTGCCCCATGCTAACTTGATGGAGTGCCCCCTAGTCTTTCTACTATCTGAAAGAGTAAATAACCGATTCACATCTAGACCTCTCATGATTTTAAACACCTCTATCATATCCCCCCTCAGTCGTCTCTTCTCCAAGCTGAACAGTGGCAATTCCCCAAGTCAATTTTATTAATAGCAGTTGATGAACTTCTCCTCCAGGAACTTGTCCAAATCTTTTTTTAAACACAGCTATGCTAACTGCCTTAACCACATCATCTGGCAATTAATTCCAGAATTTAATTGTGCAATGAGTGAAAAAGAATTTTCTTCAATTTGTTTTAAATGTGCTACTTGCTAACTTCACAGAGTGCCCCCCTAGTCCTTGTATTATCTGAAAGTAAAATAACCAATTCACATGTACCCATTATAGTCCTCTCATGATTTTATAGACGTTTATCAAGTTGGCAAAAAATCAAGCAGAAGAGAGGATTGCCAAGGAGATAAAAAATGGTGACAAAACATTTTTCAGATACATCAGCGAAAAGAGAAAGGTCCAAAGTGGTATAGTGAAATTGAAAGGTGGTAATGATCAATGTGTGGAGACAGACGAAGAAATGGCAGAAATATTAAACGAATACTTCAGCTCTGTGTTCACTAAAGAAGACCCTGGAGAAGGACCATCTCTACACAACAAGAAACTGGAGGGAAGTGGAATAGATGAAAATCCTTTTACAGTAGAAAATGTGTGGGAAGAGCTAAAGAACCTGAAAGTGGACAAAGCCATGGGGCCTGATGGGATTCATCCAAGGATATTGAGGGAGCTCAGAGATGTTCTGGCGGGTCCGCTGTGTGACCTGTTCAATAGATCCCTAGAAACGGGAGTGGTGCCGAGAGACTGGAGAAGAGCGGTGGTGGTCCCGCTTCACAAGAGTGGGAACAGGGAGGAGGCTGGCAACTACAGGCCGGTTAGCCTCACTTCGGTGGTGGGAAAAGTAATGGAGTCTCTGCTGAAAGAGAGAATAGTGAACTATCTACAGTCCGGAGAATTGATGGACCAGAGGCAACATGGATTCACCAGGGGAAGATCCTGTCAGACAAATCTGATTGACTTTTTTGACTGGGTAACCAAGGAATTGGACCAAGGAAGAGCGCTCGATGTCATATACTTGGATTTCAGCAAAGCTTTTGATACGGTTCCGCACAGGAGACTGGTGAATAAAACGAGAAGCTTGGGAGTGAGTGACAAGGTGGTGACCTGGATTGCAAATTGGTTGACGGACAGAAGACAATGTGTGACGGTAAACGGAACCTTCTCTGAAGAGAGAGCGGTTTTAAGTGGTGTACCGCAAGGATCGGTGTTGGGACCGGTCCTGTTCAATATCTTTGTGAGCGACATTGCGGACGGGATAGAAGGTAAGGTTTGTCTTTTTGCGGATGACACTAAGATCTGCAACAGAGTGGACACGCCGGAAGGAGTGGAGGGAATGAGACGGGATCTAAGGAAACTGGAAGAGTGGTCGAAGATATGGCAGCTGAGATTCAATGCCAAGAAGTGCAAAGTCATGCATATGGGGAGCGGAAATCCAAATGAACTGTATTCGATGGGGGGGGAAAGGCTGACGTGCACGGAGCAGGAGAGGGACCTTGGGGTGATAGTGTCTAATGATATGAAGTCTGCGAAAACAATGCGACAAGGCGATAGCAAAAGCCAGAAGAATGCTGGGCTGCATAGAGAGAGGAATATCGAGTAAGAAAAGGGAAGTGATTATTCCCTTGTACAGGTCCTTGGTGAGGCCTCACCTGGAGTACTGTGTTCAGTTCTGGAGACCGTATCTACAAAAAGACAAAGACAAGATGGAAGCGGTACAGAGAAGGGCGACCAGGAAGGTGGAGGATCTTCATCGCATGACGTACGAGGAGAGATTGAAGAATCTAAATATGTACACCCTGGAGGAAAGGAGGAGCAGAGGTGATATGATACAGACTTTCAGATACTTGAAAGGTTTTAATGATCCAGCAGAACCAGGGGTCACGATTTGAAGCTCCAGGGAGGAAGATTCAGAACCAATGTCAGGAAGTATTTCTTCACGGAGAGGGTGGTGGATGCCTGGAATGCCCTTCCGGAGGAAGTGGTGAAGACCAGAACTGTGAAGGACTTCAAAGGGGCGTGGGATAAACACTGTGGATCCATAAAGTCAAGAGGCCGCCAATGAAGAGTGGGTGACTCGCCAGAATGATGGCTACTGCCTGGAGACAATACCCTTATTCAATAAACATACACATGGTTACTGTGACTCCAACATCACTCTAAGCTTCAACAGCAAGAGGAAATGTGGAAAAAAGGATTTGCACTCACAAAGACAGGAGTAGCTGGCTTGTTACGGCGGTTACTACCCCAAACCAAATATCCAAATTACTACCTCCACCTTCCTCTATTCCTGATGCCTTTCAACTAGCTTGATCACTCCATTCTTATACTTCACTTCAATGCATATCCAGCATAGTTCTCTGCTTCAACAGCAGGGGAAAAGAAAAACTGTTACTTCACACATCCAGCAGAGCTCTCTGCTTAAACAGCAGGGGAGAAGAAAAAAGGATTCACACTCACAAAGCGGGGAGTAGCTGGCTTGTTACGGCGGTTACTACCCCAAACCAAATGTGCCTGATACTTCACTTTCAATGCATATCCAGCATAGCTCTCTGCTTCAACGGCAGGGGGAGAAGAAAAAAACTGATACCTCACGCATATCCAGCATAGCTCCCTGCTTCAACGGCAGGGGAGAAGATAAACAACCAATAAGGGCTGTATAACATAATCTGGGTAAAAACAAATAAGCATGGGTGTAGCTTGCTTATTGCGGCGGTTACTACCCCTACTACCTCTAACTACTCAAGCTAGATATTTCACTTGGATGCAGCTCCATCACCCGCTCTCTACATTAATGGTGGGGGTGGAAGGGAATTAGAACCAAGAGCTAAGAGAAACAGATAAGTATGAGAGAAGAAATGAGGGAAGCTTGCTGGGCAGACTGGATGGGCCATTTGGTCTTCTTCTGCCGTCATTTCTATGTTTCTATGTTTCTATATCATATCCCCCCCTCGGCCATCTTTTCTCCAAGCTGAACAGGCCTAGTTTCTTTAGCCTTTCCTCATAAGGAAGTCATTCTATCCCCTTTATTATTTTGGACTCTCTTCTCTGAAACCTTTCCAGTACAACTATATCTTTTTTGAGATGCGATGACCAGAACTGCACACAGTACTCAAGGTGCAGTCTCACTATGGAACCATACAGAGGTACTATGATATTCTCTGTTTTATTCACCATTCCCTTCCTAATAATTCCTAACATTCTATTTGCTTTTTTGACTGCTACAGCACAATGAACCAATGATGCCCAGATCTTTTTCCTGGGCGATAACTCCCAATATGGAATCTAACATAGTCTAACTACAATGTACAATACGTTACCCTATGTCCATCACATTGCACTTGTCCACATTAAATTTCGTCTACCATTTGGATGTCCAGTCTTCCAGTCTCACAAAGTCCTCCTGCAATTTATTACAATCCACTTATGATTTAACAACTCTAATGTATTTTGTCATCTATAAATTTCATCACCTTACTTGTTCCCCATTCCAAATCATTTTTAAATATATTAAAAAGCACTGGTACCAGTACAGATCTCTGAGGCACCCCACTGTTTATATTTCTCCACTGAGAAAACTGACCGTTTAATCCTACTCTCAGGTTCCAATATTTTAGTCAGTTTATAAGTCTCAAAAGGACATTCTCTCTTATCCCATGAATCTTTTTAACTTTTTTAGGAGTCTGGCATGGGGGACTTTATGTAATGCCTTTTGAGAATCCAAATTCACTAAATCTACCGGTTCACCTTTAACCACATGTTTATTAACCTCTTCAGAAAAAAATAAATTAGCAGGTTTGTGAGGCAAAATTTGCCTTGAGTAAATCCATGCTGGCTGTGTCCAATTAAATCATGTCTATCTATATGTCCTGTGATTTTGTTCTTAAGAATAGTTTCTACAATTTTTCCCAGCACTGAAGTCAGGCTCACTGGTCTATAGTATGCAAATGAGTCCTACATTAAAAACACACACCAAAAATGCACATTAAGGCCCTGAGGCAGAAAACCGTGAGAAAAACAGGCATTAAAATTGGCACTAATTTAAAAAAAAAAAATGCTCAGACTTCCTACATGGCTGGTAAAAGTGACATGGGCCAACTGCGGTATAACTGGTGTGCCTAGATATCCATTAAATATTCTGGGACACTCTTTGCAGGGTAATAAAAGACAGCTCTTTCCAGGGCCACGTGCTTGGTGGTGTTAGGAGTTGCTTAGAGTTGGTGGTTGGAGTTCTTTTGCAATTGCCGAGGGGTGTCTTTTGTGCTGCTTCTTTTTGCTTCGAGGTATCCATTTCCTTTTATCTTTAGTATGTGTTATTAAGTGAATCTTTAGTTATATCCGTCTAAATTAAACCTGCTTTTTGGCAGGTATAACTTATCTGGATAACTTAACCGGATAAGTGGTGCCACCCTGATCTGCCCACAGCCTGCCCATATTTTAACCAGCAGCCACTAGATAGCAGGATAAAAGACAATTGGTTCTTACTTGCTAATTTTCATTCCAAGAATACCACAGAACAGTCCAGACTCTGTTTTGCATTACTGCCAGCAGATGGAGACAGAGAAAGTTTCACTGACACTGCTACATAACCTAGTGTGCCATCTACAGTTCCTCAGAATTGATATCATCTTGGCTTGGGAACAGGTCAACACTAAGAACCTTGAATGCAAACTCCCACAATGAGCAGGAGGAAGGTGAATTTGCAACCAAATGAAAACTCATTCCCAGAAAATAAGAAAATAAACAGCATGGACAACCACCAACAATTCTGCATTATAAACAAACCATCAGTACAAGTGGCAGACTAACCCCCTCCCAACTGGCGGGTCTCTGGCCTGATCTGTGGTATTCCAGGAACGAAAATTAGCAAGTAAGAACCAATTTTCCTTCTATGTTCCTGATCCAGAATAGTCCAGACTCTTGGGATGTACCTAAGCTTCCATAAACAAGATGGGACCTGAAAAGTCCCACTCTCAGAACAGCCACATCAAAACACATGCAAGCCAGAGCCCCAACATTCAAGTGATGTCTAGCAAAAGTATACAACGATTTCCAAGTAGCAGCCCTGCAAATCTCCTGTGGAGACACCTGTTGTGACTCAGCCCAAAAGGTTGCCTGAGAATGTGTCGAGTGAGCCCTTAATCCCTCAGGCACAGGATGACTCTTCTATATCTAAGTCGAGCCAAATGCCTCCTTTAGCCAACGTGCAATTGCAGCCTTAGATGCCTTACACCCCTTCTCTAGATCACTCCACAGTATAAAGAAGTGATCTGATCTCCGGAAATTATTAGTAACCTTTAGATATCTCAATAAAGTATGCCTCACATCCAAAAGCCTAAGTTCTCTCGCGTGAGGCATGGATGAATCCAAACCCAGAAAGACCGGAAGTTCCACAGTCTATAATAGAACACTGAAATCACCTTTGGCAGAAAGAAAGGTACAGTGCATAACGATACCCCCGACTCTTAAATCAAAAAGATCTCAACACGATAAAGCCTGGAGCTCCGAGATTCTCCTAGCTGAACAAATAGACACCAGAAAATCCACTTAAGAACCAAGTCCTTTATGGTTGCCCTCCTCAGTGGTTCAAATGGAGACTCGCTCATTCCTCTAAGCACCAGATTAGGATTCCAAGACGGACAGATCTTTCTCACCAGAGGATGCAAATTCTTCACGCCTTCCCTCCCCAAAGAAAACATCATGATATCTGGATGCGTAGACAGAGGATATCACTGTACCTTATCTCAAAGATAACCCAAGGTTGCTAACTTACTCTCAGAGAATTAAAGGCCAGACTCTTGATCAAACCCTCTTATAGAACAGTCAAAATAAACACTGTAGCCTGAATGCGCTGCACCCCATTAACTGTACTCCAGGACTCAAACACCCTCCAAATCCTTGCATACACTAAGGATATGGAAGATTGCCTGCCTGCAATAAGGTGGTAATATCTTTCTTAGGATCTCTCTTCTGTCTCAGCCATCTCCGTTCAAATGCCAGGCTACAAGACAGAAGTGAGCCGCCTGATCTAAAAACATTGGGCCATGATGGAGAAGATTCAGCCATGGCCGAACCTCAGTGATTCAGCCATGGCCATGTTGATGAGTTCTGCGAACCATGGTCAACATGGCCACTCAGGAGCCACCAGAATCACGTTGCCCAGATGTTTCTCTATCCGCTGTATCCTCCATGGCCTCCACCAGAGGCCATGGAGGAAAAAGATAAATAAGAACGCCTTGAGGCCATGATAGAACTAGAGCATCGATGCCTTCTGCCCCGTGCTCTCTCTGGTAGCTATAAGAACAAGACGCCTTGGCATTCTGTTTGGTTGCCATTAAGCACACGAGGCTATTCCCATTTCTGGTGAATGAGATGCACAGTTCCCACACTCTGGGGTCTAGCTTCAACAGACTGTGAAAATCCGCCTGAACACTGTCTATCCCAGCGATGTGAAACACCACTAGCTACTCTAGGTGCTGCTCTGCTCAGAGAATCAACTCCTTGGCCTTCTGAGCCACCGCCCAACTCTGGGTTTCTCCCTGTTGGTTGATATAAGCCACTGTCATTGCATTGTCTGACAGGACCCGCACCACTTGGTCACGTAACCATGGTGGAAAGGCAAGTAAAGCGTAACACACCGCTCTCGTCTCTAATCGACTAATAGACCATGACACCTCTTTCTTCGACTATTAGCTCTGCAGCGACTGATCCCGACACTGTTCCCCAGCCCAAAAGGCTGACATCGGTGATGACTATCATCCAATCCAGAACTTCTAATTCTACACCACTCTCCAGACTGGCACAAATAAGACACCATGAAAGACTATCTCTGCCTTCCCCCTTGAGTGGAAGAAGAAGATGAAACTCCTCCAATAACAGATTCCCCTGGGAGAGAAGAGCCCTCTAAAGAGACCACATATACGCAAATGCTCAAGGCACCGGTTCCAAAGTTGATACCATACAGCCCAGGGTCTTGCAAATAGTTCCAGACCTTGGGGCTAACAGGTGTCAAATCTGATCTGCAACTTCAGCAACCTCTCTTCCGTGAGAAACACTCTTCCCTCCAGCGTGTCAAACTGAGCCCCCAGATAATCCAGGGTCTGAGAGGGAACAAAATGGCTGGATTTTCTGAGCTGCCAAAGGTTAGACCCAGGAGAGTGGGAGCTGTCATGGGACCACTGTGCCTCTTCCTCCAACCAAAATCCTTGAGCCGATTGGGACTGACACCCCCCCCCCTTCAACTGGAGAGGCTGGCATCCGTGGTTACTATTACCCACTGAGGCACCTCGAGATCCACACCATGCCTCAAGTGTTTGTGGATGAGCCACCAACCAAGACTGGATGTGGCGGACTCTGTAAGCCATAAGGTCAACTGGAACTCTTGCGACATCGGGTCCCAATGGGATAGCAACGCTCTCTTCAAAGGTCTTATATGAATAAATATCCATGGAATCAGTTCCAGAGAAGACGCCATGGAGCCCAGGACCTGCAAATAATCACAGACCCTGGACACCGCAGCCACCAACAGATTTTGAATTTGAGACTGCAACTTCAAAATTTGTTCCTCCACCAGAAAGACCTTTCCCACTCGGGTATCAAATCTTGCTACTAAGAAATCCAGTAACTGAGAAGGATGAAGGTGAAGGAGAAGGTAAGGTGGCAGAGCTCCTCTGACTTCATGCGAATGAGCCAGTCATCCAGGTACGGGTGAATCAATATCCCTTCTCGTCCCGCCGCCACCACAACCATTACCTTGGTGAACGTGCGTGAAGCTGTAGCCAGACCTAAAGGAAGAGCGCAAAACAGGAAGTGCTTTCCAAGGATCATGAAACTGAGAAACTTCTGATGATCTCTGCGAAACCCTATGTGCAGGTATGCCTCCATCAGATCCAAAAACTCCCCCCGTCGCAGGGCCGTTATGACAGATCATAGGGTCTCCATGCGAAAGTGTGGGACTTTGAGGGTACCGTTCACCTGCTTCAGGTCCAGAATGGAACGGAGGAACTTTCCTTCTTCGGTTCCACGAAATAAATGGAATGGTGGCCAGTCCCCTACTCTGCCTGGGGGACAGGAACGATGGCTCCCAGGGTAAACAAATGCTGGATTGTCTGTTGAACGACCTCTCTTTTGAATAGAGCGCCACATGGAGAGACCATAAAGAGATCCCGCAGAGGCCAAGCAAACTCTAACATAGCAGTGTTCTATGATCTTTACAACCTACTGGTACAATGTGATTTTGACCCATTCCTCGTAAAAAAAAAGTGCCAGCCGGCCACTGATCACTGGGGCACAGGAACGGGTTGGCCGTCTCTCATTGAGAGGACTTGGATCCGAGGAACCCTGGCTAGCCCCATCTCGGCTTCTTCTGTGTCCACGAAAGGACTGAGTCCAGGGTTGGGACCTCCCGAGGATTGCCGCTGGCTTGGCCCTGGAGTCCTGCTCTGGCAAAAATGCCTTTGCCCCTGAAAATGAGAGCAGGTGGGGAGAAAGCTCTGAATCCCCTTAGGCTTGTCCTCCGGGAGTTTGTGGACCTTTTTGTCGCCCAGAAATTTACACAACTGCTCCAAGTCTTCACCAAAAAGAAACTTGCCCTTAAAAGTCATTGCGCTGAGATGAGCTTTGGAGGACACATCCGCCGACCAGTTGCAAAGCCAGAGAAGATGTCTCGCCGAGACTGCAGACACCATTGTTCGGGAGGAGGTGCGAAGGAGATCATACAAGGCGTCCCCCTCCATAGGCCACTACCGCTTCTAAATGCTCGGCCTGCGCTGCCTCCTGAGGAGGAAGTTCCCTGGCGCTCAACAGCTGCTGTACCCAGCGGAGACTGGCACAAAGCATAAAACTGCTACAGACCGTAGCGCGAATACAGAGAGCCGACACTTCAAAATCCTCTTGCGATGTACCTTGAGTTTCCAATCCTGGAGGTCCTCAAGGGCCACTGACCCCGCAATGGGGCTGGTTGTTCTCTTCGTGACCACTGACACCGAAGTGTCCACCTTGGGCACCCTCAAAAGTTCCAGAGTCTCCTCCAGCAAGGGATAGAGCTTGTCCATAGCTTGGCCGACTCTCAAGCCAGACTCAGAAGTGTCCCACTCCTTGATCATAAGCTGTTGTACCATATGGTGAAATGGGAAAGTTTTGGCTGGCCCTCTGAGACCAACCAAAGCAGAATCCACCATGTCCTGACCAAAGTATCTTGAGGGGCTGTGACCCCCAGCTCTACTATGACATGCGGAATCAGAGGGTCTAATTCCTCCCTGAGGAATAGGCGCAGTACCTTTGGATCATCGCCGTCAATGGGAAGCGACTTTTCCTGCTCTTTGCCTTGATCTCCTGAAAGGAGAGAAGGGTCTGCAATGGAATCAGGAGCGGCAGGCGGTCAGACAACCCCGAAGGAGGTTCAGCAGCATTGTCCCGAGTCACAGGGCCCCTGACTTTGTGAATCCCAGTTGTCCCTTGTGGCTCCTGCCTTCTGGGGATCTTTGCAGGCGGACCACCGAGTGGCCTGCGCTGCGGGGGGCATCCGGGCGGGTCTGACTAGCTTCAACCATTAAAAGCATGAAGTTGGCAGTAAATCCCGTTGGGCCCTTAGAACCTCCCTCCAGGGGATCGAGGTCCTCATCCAAAACATCCTCCTGAAGCCCCGCAGGACTCAAGTCGGCAGGGGACAAATTGGGCAGGAGATCTCCCTCCCCCGCCACATGAAGAGATTCCAAAATGGCTGACATTCCCACGCTGAGCGGGAACGGATTGGCTTCGAGGTCCAAAGCCACCAGCCATTTGCCCACACCACAGGCCTTGCCAGTCTTCGCCCCCATCACTCCCAAGGAGTTCTCCCCTCTGGGGAGGCAACGTCCACAAAGTCCGGCACGGGACAAATGCGCGTAGGTCTCTCCACAAGCAGAGTATTGGGACCCACGCAGCATGGCAGCAGGAAAGCGGGGGGGGGGGAGGGGGGATGCCACGAGACAGGAGGGAGAAGCAGGGAGCCTAAAATCCGAAATGCATGCAAGCGCTTGTTTGGAGTAAGGTTGCTAAGAGCAACTCATGCAGGGAGGCAAAGTGACTGCTGACGACATTCTCTCTTTTTTTTTTACCTGACAGCCAAGCACTCCGGCCCCAGAAAGAAGAGAGAGGGACCAGACCGGACCACCAGTATCACCCCCGGCAACACTGAAAGTAGGGGAGCTAGTTAGAGCCACCGAACCTCATTCTTAGAAGCCTGTGATGAGGGGGGATGGTTCCTCCAGGATTTGCCAACCCCCTGGGAAGAATCATAGATCGTTCTTGTGCTTCTTGAGTAGCTGAAGCTGCTGAGGTTGCTTTTGTAATCTGAGAGATTCTCTTTTTTTTTCTTTTATAAAGAAGAAACTAACTACGGTCAGAGCCGCAGGATTTGCATCACCTCCATCTGCTGGAGACAGAGAAATACTGAGGAGAGATAGGTGATGCACCAGGTTAAGAGGGGATGCTCTCAAAGTTTTTCTCTGTCTCCATCTGCTAGAAGGGAGGCAAAACCAACAGTCTGGATTGATTCAGGTACGTACAGGGGAAAAGGGGATACTTCCCTGCTCCACTGGGCTTGCAGATGCAGAGCTGTCAGCTGGTCTCCACACTGCTTCATGGGGGATAAGGGATCCAAACCTACAGATGTCCACCCCACAGACTTCAGGATTGAGCTACCAAAAAGGGTCACCACCTGGAACTGGGGGGGGCCACCAGGACCTCACAACCTCATAGAAGTATCCAGTAATCTTATTCTCTTTATTATATATTTTTCTACTCCAGACTGCAGGTATTATACCATCTACTGGGGACAGAGAATATTAGGGGACTGCAGGTGGCACACTAGGTTATGTGACAGTGCCAGTGAAACTTTATCTCCATCTGCTCGCAGTTAGGCAAAACCCAGGAGTCTGGACTGATCTGAGACATGAACAGGAAGTCCTGTTTAACTGGCTATCTAGTGCTAAATGTGTTTGCAATATTGGGCCCACCGTTTCTAAACATTTATCTTAGGAGTGTTTAACATCTAAGGATTGTAGGAAGAGATTACAGTTAAATCAAAAAACAATAGCCTGAATTCTTGGTGGTTTCAGTCAGAGATCACACGACACCCTTTATTGTCAGATTTACATTGGCTGCCAGTTGATACTCATAGAATATTTGAGATTTGAATGCTCATCTTTAAAGCACTGAATGACATTCTTGCATAGGCATTGAAATGGGGGGGGGGCCTGCAGAGTTCATAGTCCCCCCCCAAACAAAATTCAGCCGACTATTTTCCCTCCTACTCTAGAACTGCCATGAAAGGGACCCTCTTAAAAAATTAAGAAAAGTATTAGTGTCAGTGGGACAGTGCTTGCTGCACTGAAACCTCTCCTACCCACCTGCCTACCTGCCCCAGATCCCCTAAAGTACTGCTAATTAAATTAAACAGGAGGAGACAAGCTTTGCAGGCACCCAGCAGGGGAGAAGAAGGAGGCGCCCAGGTCTCTGCAAAGCTCCTGTCTCTTCCTCCTCCTGTTTAATTTCATCAGTGGTAAGAAGGGATCTGGGGAGGAACAGAAGGAATGACCGTTCAAGGCTAGGGGCGGGAGGGGGGCAGAGGGAGTGATGGAGTGAACTGTGAATTGGGGATAAGGAAGAGAGTGAACTGATCATGAGTGGAGTAGTGGGGAGGGACAGAGTGAACTGGGAATGAGGCAAAGGAGGGAGAGAATAAACTGGACTGTCAGGGGAAGGAGGGATGGTATGAACTAGGAATGGGGACAGGGAAGGGAGGGAATGAATTGGGAATAGGGGAGAAAATGATGAAAAGAGTGAACCATGGATTGCAGGTAAGGAAGGGAGTGAACCATAATGAGGGGGATAGGAGGGAGGGACAGTGAACTGGGAATGGGTCAAAGAAGGGAGAGAGTAAACTGGACTGTGAGAGGAGGGAGGGACGGAGTGAACTGGGGATCACGGTGGGGGGACGGAGTGAACTGGGGATCATGGTGGGGGAAAAAAGAGTGAAACAGGATGGGGCAGGAATGAACCAGGATGAGTGAAGGGATTGGTTGCAGGGGAGGAAGTGAAAGAGGGAGAGAAAAATCAAAGGGGCTTTGGAAAGGGGATAAGGAAAAAAGGGGAAGGAGGTGTGGGGCTGTGGCTTCTTTCCTTCTCCACCACATCCCAATCTTCTCTTCTTCTCCTCTTTCTCCTCCACTCCCATCCCTGGTCCTCTCTCTTTCCTCCTCTTCCACCTCCATCCCCAATACTCTCTTGCGTTCCATCTTCCCATCACTGATCCTTCTTCCTCCATCCCACTCCTAACCCCTTATCTGTCTATCTCTCCTGCCTAAGATTCCTTCATTTCCCTCCTCTATGATCTCCTCTCTTCCTATACCCAGATCCCTTACTCTCCTTTCTTCCCAGACCCAATGCAAGTAATGGAATGACAGTTGGGGGCAGAAAAGGGGGCAGAGTTGGGGGCAAATTGCATGCCCCCCTAACTCTAACCAGAAAGGCATTCCCGCTGCCCCCGTATTTATGTCAGATTATTTAAACATGTATGAACTCATATGGAGTTTCCATTCTTCTAAACGGAGATTATTTATGTGTTCTGATATGAGAGAAGTTCAGCTACAAAGAGCAAGAAATTCTATTTTTTCAGTAATGGGATCATCTTTGAAATCAATTACCAACTACCCTGCACCAACTTAGTGACTACTACTCTTTCAGGAAAGGAATAAAAACTTGGGTTATTTGGGAGGGCATATATATAATCTTGGATCTCTGATTCTGGTAAGGTAGCAGTAATGCTAGAAAATAAGTGATGATGCTGCAATAGGCTGCTTTATTTTGGAATTGAGGACAGGCAGAAGCGTTTGATGAGGATTGTTTTTTTTATGCGACAGTCTATCCCTCATCTGCCTGTGGGCTGTTACATGGGAAAAGACATAACAGCATCAAAGCCTTCAACTATTTATAGTCACAACTTGAATGATGGCCTACCCCAAACCTTAAAACTCCACCATCTTCAAGGTATTTGATCAGTGTTGCTTTCCACATACTATATATGCATTTTTTCCTTCATGATTGTACCTGAGGTGGTCCTGAGGGTGTGATGGGTGAATTGTCCTCTCCGTAACTGAGCATACGAATGCGTTGAGCAGCTGTGGTGCCTAGTTCCTTTTCTAATATTGCAAGGGAACATGTTTGGAGATCACGCACACTGCTGAGACCAAGTGACTTGAGACGCTCAGTGGTTTTATAGCCAATGCCTAGTTAGTGTGAAATTATTCCAGAAACAGTTAAAAAAAGAATTGACAGACATTCATTTTTCATTTATACACATGCATATACAGAATCCTCCAAAAGCTAGAGAATGAGGTGGACAGGGGATTTGTGATCTGTGTCCAACCACTGAAATGAATATGCCCAATAGGTGATTTATTCAACAGTATGTAAATCTATAATCCAAGTCTGAGTTATAAACTCAGAAAAATGAATTTGCCTACTAACATTACTGACTGCATCTCATGACTATTACAGAAACAGAAGAACTGCACATCAGAAAAGGATCTTATATTTTCAAATTGAATTTAACAGCACATGACAAAAAGATGGGACATCCCAATGACCCAGTCCTTAGTGCTATGAGAAGGAAGACTTGTGTTTCATTCTCAGCTCAATATTTTGCTCCTCAAGCACAAAATACCTTTCCAAAGTGTTATCTACTTCAATTTATAAAACAACAATGGCACCTGATGGATCTCTTCGCCCATTCACAGGAGATGATAATATTATTTTATTTGTATTCCACCTTTCATGACCGGTTAGCTGCACCTTTTATGACTGGAGCCGCAACAAAAAAAAGCAGCCACATATATATGACGGCTAAAGAATCAAGGAAATAGTTTGGAAAATATATATTAAAGTAAAGACAGTCAAGCTAGCATCTTGATAAATCTCATTCACTGGGAACTAGGGGATTTCAATTAAACTGTGCATTTTTTGATTATCTCAGTGTTCCACTGTTTTTCCTTTATGAACATATTGTATAGTGTGCAGACTCTAGTGGAACCAATTATGTCTCAGTAAATGCTCTTTGTATGATACCGCACTGAGTTTTCTTATAGTATTTGTCCCATACTACTATCAATGGGGGGGATAAAAAACAGGGAAAATACTGGAGGCTGGACACTGTCACAAGAGATTAAACAAAAGATACAGAAGAAGCTTTAGTGTGCTTTACTATCCTAAATTAGCTGGTAGTGCAATAGAATTATATTGCTTCTTTTTGTTCAAGCCCTTAGCATTGCACATGTCAAACAACGGCTTACCTATTAGAAAACATCTTATCATTAATTTTAAAGTAAGTACAACTTTTGGGACCGAGCAGTAAGAAAAACAAAACAAAACTGAATTTAGCATTTTGGATAGAGCACACAATATTTCCAGCCAAATTATTTATGCTATTTCAGGAGAGATGTTCCATAGCGTTCCCTGGGACCATGTTGAATACAGCTGATCACTCACCAGGTACTTTACTTAGCTGCTCCAGGCTATCCATTATATGCTGGCAGCTTTCTGGCAGGAGAACAGTTTGCTGGTTTGGTTTAAAGGTACCAGACACCAGCTTGGCTAGCAGTTTATTAGAGGCCACTCCTGCACAGCCTGTAAGGCCCAATCTGCTGTACAGTGCTTCTCTTATTTCCGCTGCTATCTGAGATCCAATGGCCAGCTGGATGTGCACATCATCGTTTAAATTCACAGCTGAAACATACAAGTCAAGTGGTTACTGTGCAGTCCAACATGACAAATGGTTGAACTTTAAGAACTTTGAACAGTTCCATACAAGACATTTCATTCATGTAGTGATATCAGAAAAATTCCTACTTGTTCACAGCCCCCAGGGGAGGGAGATCCAGTCATCATGCAATGGCGACACCTAGTGAATTGGTTTCTCTTTTTTTCAATTCACCTTTTGGAGATATAGCCTTCAGAACTGGACAATATTTCAGGTGAATTTCCATTAATGAACTATATAAAAACATTTCCTTTATTTTTCCTGGTAATATCCAAAGTCAACGACAAACCTTTTCTGTTGGAAAAAAAATCAGTAGAACCAGGGGTCACAATTTAAAACTCCAGGAAGGAAGTCTCAGGACCAATGTCAGGAAGTATTTCTTCACGAAAAGGGTGGTGGATGCCTGGAATGCCCTTCCGGAGGAGGTAGTGAAGACCAAAAATGTGAAGGATTTCAAAGGGGCATGGGATAAACACTGTGGATCCATAAAGTCTAGAGGATGTGAATGAAGAGAAGAGGCATGGGGGTGGCTTGTGGGAATGACTGCTACTACCTGGTGATTAATACCCTTATTCAATAAACATACACACGGTTAATGCGACTCCAACATTGCTCTATGCTTCAATGGCAAGAGGAAATGTGGGAAAAAGGATTTGCATTCACGAATATGCATGGAAATAGCTTGCCTGTTGCGGCAGTTACTACCCTGAACCAATTAAGCCTGATCAGAAAATTATTCCTTACCTGCTAATTTTTGTTCTTGTAGTACCACGGATCAGTCCAGACGGTGGATTATGTCCCCCGTCCAGCAGATGGAGTCAGACAAAACTTCAAAGGGAGCTGCCTTATAAACCAGTGCACTCCCTGTCCCTCTTCAGTAAAAGGAATATCAAAGCCATATAGACAGAGAAGAGGATGGATCAAGGAAATCATACACGTGTGAACCATGAATAGTGAAAAGGAACTCGAACAAAACTGATGCCAAGGGACAACTTGCAAAAAGAACGCTGAAAAACAGCCCCACCAAAGAGAGGCTACAACAGTAGTAGATAAGCAGAGAAGACAAGGCAAGGAAGTCTAGCAGTAGATCCCAAACAGAAATCCCAACAATGCTGAGGAAGGGAGTCTGGAATGATCCGTGGTACTACAGGAACAAAAATTAGCAGGTAAGGAATAATTTTCTTTTCCCTGTACTTACCCGGATCAGTCCAGACGGTGGGATGTACCAAAGCTTCCCTACTGAGGGTGGGCCCTTGATAGACCTGCTCGAATGACCCTGTCGCCAAAGGAACCAAAAATGGACGACTGGATATCCAAACTATAGTGTCTAGCAAAGGTATGCAATGACTTCCAAATGGCTGGCCAACAAACCTCCTGAAAAGAAACAGACTGATGCTCTGCCCAGGACGCCGCCTGAGAGCGAAGAGAGTGGGCCCTGATGCCCACCAAGGGTTGCCGACCCGTGCCTATATATGTTGCCACAATGGCTTCTTTCAGCCAGCGAGCAATCGTGGTCTTCGTAGCCTTGGATTCTCTCTTGGGACCATGCCAAAGAACAAACAAGTGGCCCGACAGCGAAAATCATTAGTGATCTCCAGGTAACGGATCAGGATGCGCTTGACATCAAGCTTTCGAAGATCTCGTGGATCGTCAGCGGAGAACGAAGGGAGCTCCATCGTCTGATTCAGATGGAAAGCAGAAACCACCTTGGGCAGAAAACGAGGGCACAGTTCGCAAGGTGACCCCAGAATCCGTGAAACGGAGGTAAGGTTCCCTGCAGGACAGCGCCTGGAGTTCGGAAATCCGGCGGGCAGAGCAAATGGCCACGAGGAAGACCGTCTTGAGGGTGAGATCTTTGAGGGTAGTGGAGCATAGAGGCTCGAAGGGAGGGCCGTCCAAGATTCTGAGGACCAAGTTGAGGCTCCAGGAAGGACAAGGAGCCTGAACCGGTGGCTTCAGATGCTTCACACCCCTGAGGAACTGGACGATATCCGGGTGAGAGGAAAGTGGAATTTCCCCCCGACGATGAATCAGAGATCCGAGGGCCGCCACCTGGACCCTCAGAGAGTTGTAGGCGAGGCCCTTCTCCAGACCTGCCTGAAGAAAGGAAAGGATCTGAGATACCGAAGCCTTCCGTGGTATCGCTGAGTTGGTAGTGCACCAGGATTCGAAAACTTTCCAAACCCAGACATAAGCGAGGGAAGTAGAAGTCTTCCGAGCCTGGAGGAGTGTCGAAACTACGGCCTCGGGGTATCCTTGGCGTCTTAGCCTGCGCCTCTCAAAAGCCAAGCCGCAAGACAAAAGTGATCTGCCTGGTCGAAAAATACTGGTCCTTGATGTAGTAGGCGTGTCAGATGGCCCAGACGGATAGGGCCATCCACCGCTAGGTTGATCAAATCCGTGAACCATGGACGACAGGGCCATTCCGGTGCCACTAGAACCACCGGACCTTGGTGAAGTTCAATTCTCCGGAGGACCTTGCCCACGAGGGGCCAAGGAGGGAACATATAGAGGAGAAGATGCCAGGGCCACAGGAGAACTAGCGCATCCATGCCTTCTGCACCATGCTCCCTTCTGCGACTGAAGAAGCATGGTGCTTTTGCATTGTGGGGGGTGGCCATGAGGTCCAGGTGAGGGGTCCCCCCAACGCTGGATGAGGATCTGCAGTGCCTCTTCGGAGAGCTCCCACTCCCCGGGATCGAGACGCTGTCGACTCAGGAAGTCCACCTGAATATTGTCAACTCCTGCAATGTGAGAGGCCGCCAGTCGAGAGAAGTGGATATCCGCCCACGCCATCAGCTTGTCCGTTTCCAATGAGACATGACGACTTCTCATGCCCCCCTGGCGACTGATATACGCTACCGTGGTCGTGTTGTCCGAGAGAATCCTGACCGCCTGATAACGGACGAGGGGAAGGAAACTCCTCGGCGCCAGGCAGACCGCTCTGGTTTCCAAGTGATTGATTGGCCAAGAAGCTTGAGTCCTCGTCCACTGTCCCTGCACGGAGTTCGTTTGGCAAATTGCCCCCCAGCCGGAGAGACTGGCATCCGTAGTGACCATGACCCATTCCGGAGTGTCCAAGGGCATTCCCTGCGCCAAGTGGAGCAGGTCTAGCCACCAGAGCAGGCTGTCCCTGGTGAACTGCAGAAGTAGTAGTATGGCCTGGTACTCCTGCGACACCGGTTTCCATCGTGAGAGTAACGCTCTCTGTAGTGGACGCATATGCGCAAATGCTCAGGGTACGAGGTCGATAGTGGATGCCATGGAGCCCAGGACCTGTAGGTAATCCCAAGCCGTGGGAAAGGAGAGGCAAGAAAAGCTTTGGACCTGCACCGAGAGCGACTGTGCCCGATCTGGTCGGAGGAAGACCTTGCCCGTCACTGTGTCGAACATCGCTCCCAAGAAGTCCAGCAACTGAGAAGGAGTAAGACTGCTCTTGGCGTAATTGATGATCCAACCGAGAGATTGGAGCAGCTGCACCACTCTGAAAACGCCCAGTGACCCTGGCGCAAAGTCTTCGCTCGAATGAGCCAGACATCCAAATAAGGGTGAACGAGTATGCCCTCTCGTCGGAGAGCTGCCGCTACCACCACCATGACCTTCGTGAATGTTCGGGGGGGCGGTTGCCAGGCCAAAAGGTAGGGTCTGGAACTGAAAGTGCTGGCCCAGAATCTTGAATCGAAGGAATCGCTGATGCGCTATGAGAATGGGAATGTGAAGGTAAGCCTCTGTCAGATCCAGGGAGGCCAGAAGTTCTCCTTGATGAACTGCAGCAATCACAGAGCATAAGGTCTCCATCCTGAAATGAGGGACCTTGAGCGACTTGTTGACCAATTTGAGATTCAGAATGGGGCAGAAGGCTCCCTCCTTCTTGGGGACAACAAAGTAGACTGAATAATGGCCGGCGCCCACTTCCATGGGGGGCACTGGGATGATTGCCCAGAGAGCTAAGAGCCTGTCGAGAGTCTGTCAAACAATGAGCTGCTTTTGGGAGGATGGCAGGGAGAGAAGAGGAATCTGTCCCTTGGGGGTCGAGCAAAGTCCAATGAGTAGCCGTGCCTTAGGATATCGAGGACCCACTGATCCGAACCCACTCCTCGTAGAAAAGAGAGATCTGTCCCCCAAACCTGGGCGGCGGTGAGCGGGTCAGCCTGGCATCATTGTGAAGACTTGGAGGGTGCCCCTTGGGCCATCCCATCCCTTGCTGGTCTGCGGCCTCGAAAGTAATGGGACCAAGACTGAGATCGAGAAGAGGGCGTCCGAGGGGTCATCTGCCTGGTGGTGCGAAAGAGACATTGACTGCGGAAGCGGCTTCTGGAGGCATTGAAGTGTCTAGTATCTCGCGGCCGATCTTCCGGGAGTCTATGCACCGTGTTCTCTCCAAGGGACATGATAATCTGGTCCAGATCATCCCCGAAAAGAAATGTTGAGATTACTTACCTGATAATCTCCTTTTCCTTAGTGTAGACAGATGGACTCAGAACAAATGGGTATAGTATGCTCGTGCTAGCAGTTGGAGACGGATCTGACGTCAGCACGGCTATATATACCCCCACAGGAAGCGTAGCAACTCAGTAATCTTCCTTGCAAAAGCTGTTATGGATGTGTGTACCGACGCTCAGTGAAAATAGTGAAACAGAATTCCCCTGACCGATGGATAGTAGCTGGAGACCGCCAGCATTCCCAACCGGAAGGCGTCGCCACCTGGCAAAGGGGACGCTCTTATGGAAACAGATGACATGGCTTACCTTGAATCGGTGAAACCCATGTACACAGGCAGCTGGGCGGGATGCTGAGTCCATCTGTCTACACTAAGGAAAAGGAGATTATCAGGTAAGTAATCTCAACATTTCCTGGCGTGTAGCCAGATGGACTCAGAACAAATGGGATGTACAAAAGCTTTACTCCCAGCCTGGGCGGGAGGCTGCCTGAGGACCGTGTAGGACTGCCCTCGCAAATGCTGTGTCCTCCCTGGCCTGGACATCCAGACGGTAGAACCTGGAGAAGGTATGGAGGGAGGACCACGTCGCCGCTTTACATATTTCTGCAGGCGACAGCATCCTGGATTCTGCCCAAGATGCCGCTTGTGCTCTGGTGGAATGAGCCTTGACCTGTAGAGGCGGAGACTTCCCGGCCTCTACATAAGCTGCTCTGATAATTTCTTTAATCCAGCGGGCGATGGTGGGCCGAGAGGCCGCTTCACCTTGTTTCTTTCCGCTGTGCAGGACGAACAGATGGTCAGTCTTTCGTACTTCTTGTGTCAATTCCAGATATCTGGGCAGCAATCTGCCTATATCGAGATGGCATAATAAATGCCCTTCTTCAGATTTCTTCAAACCCGCCATGGTAGGCAAGGATATAGTTTGGTTAAGGTGAAACTGTGAAACCACTTTAGGTAGAAAGGAGGGAACCGTGCGAAGATGGATAGCCTCGGGAGTGATCCTGAGGAAGGGATCACGGCAGGACAGTGCTTGTAGCTCTGAGATGCGGCGTGCTGAACACACTGCCAGCAAAAACACCATCTTCAGAGTTAGAGAACGGAGAGACAGGCCCCGAAGGGGTCTGAAGGTGGATCCCGCGAGGAAATCCAAAACAAGGTTGAGGTTCCACAGAGGCACTGGCCACTTCAGTGGCGGACGAATGTGCTTGACTCCTTTCAGGAAGCGAGAAACATCTGGGTGCTTAGCAATAGTCTTGCCGTCCCTCCTGGGACCGTAGCAAGACAGTGCAGCCACCTGAACCTTGATGGAGCTGAGGGAGAAACTCTTCTGAACAATAGGGATTGTGGTCGCATGTGGATTGGTGCCATGAGTGTCGCACCACGCTTCAAATACTCTCCAGATCCTGACGTAGGTGAGGGATGTGGAAAACTTGCGGGCTCGGAGGAGTGTATCTATTACGGGCTCCGAGTAACCTCTTTTCTTCAGTCTAGCCCTCTCAATGGCCAGACCGTAAGAGAGAATTGAGCCGGATCCTCGTGGAGGATGGGACCTTGACATAGAAGGTCCCGGAGAGGAGGCAGGGGAAGGGGCTCCCCTGCCAGTAGTCTTCTCATGTCCGCGTACCAGGGTCTTCTTGGCCAGTCTGGTGCCACTAGAAGAACCTTGCCCCGATGTTTCTGAATCTTGTGGATGATGGCGCGCCCAGCAGAGGCCACGGAGGAAAGGCGTATAGCAGAGTCCCTGGAGGCCATGGCTGAACCAGGGCATCGATTCCGTGTGAGAATGGGTCGCGCTTGCGGCTGAAGTAGCTGGGTACTTGAGCATTGGACCTGTCCGCTAGTAAGTCCATGTCCGGAATCCCCCAGTGATCCACAATCATCTAGAAGGCTGTGGGTGACAGCTGCCACTCTCCCGGATCTAGGCTTTCTCTGCTGAGGAAGTCTGCCGCGGTGTTGTCCTTTCCGGCAATGTGGACGGCGGAGATATCCTGAAGATTCACCTCTGCCCAAGCCATCAGCGGGGCTATCTCCAGAGATACCTGTTGGCTTCTGGTTCCGCCCTGACAATTGATGTATGCCACCGTGGTGGCATTGTCAGACATCACTCTGACTGCTCTGTTCTTCAGTCTGTGAGAAAATCGTAGGCATGCCAATCGGACTGCCTGGGCCTCTAGACGGTTGATGTTCCACGCTGACTCTTCTCTGTTCCACCGCCCTTGTGCGGTGAGTTCTTCGCAGTGTGCTCCCCAGCCGCTCAGGCTGGCATCCGTGGTGAGCAGAGTCCACGTGGGGGAGGACATCTTCGACCCCCTGCTCATGTGGTTGGGCTACAACCACCACCGTAACTGGGTCCGCACTCTGGCTGGATGCACTGAGTAGTTCCGGAAGCGGGGACTCCAGCGCGAGAGCAGGGAGCGCTGAAGAGGTCTCATATGGGCCCTTGCCCAAGGTACCACTTCCAGGGTGGATGCCATGAGGCCGAGAACCTGCAGATAATCCCAAGCTATGGGCCGACTGGCTCCCATCAAGGACCGGAGACGCGTCTGAAGTTTTAACCTTCTCTTGGTAGTGAGACTGACTGTGTCTGCCTGGGTGTCGAACTGGACCCCCAGGTATTCCAGTGACTGGGAAGGCCGTAGGCAACTCTTGCTGAGGTTGACTACCCAGCCCAAGCTTTCCAGAAGGGCGATCATTCTGTCGGTTGCCCGATGGCTCTCCTCTCGTGATTTCGCCCTGATCAGCCAATCGTCTAGGTAGGGATGGACAAGGATTCCTTCCCGTCTGAGTGCCGCTGCTACCACCACGACCACCTTGGTGAAGGTCCGCAGTGACGTGGCTAACCCGAAGGGCAGAGCCCGGAATTGGAAGTGGCGTCCCAGAACCTTGAAGCGTAGGTAGCGCTGATGATCCGGATGGATCGGGATATGCAGGTAGGCTTCTGACAAGTCTAAGGCCGTGAGGAATTCTCCTGGCTGTACAGCGTTCTTGACTGAGCGCAGAGTTTCCATGCGAAACCTCGGGACCCTTAAGTATCGATTGACTGACTTGAGGTCCAGTACGGGCCGAAAGATGCCCCCTTTCTTGGGTACCATGAAATAAATAGAATAGTGTCCAGAATTCACTTCCCATGCAGGTACTGGGATGATGGCTTTCAAGGACAGGAGCCTCGCCAGGGTAGCTTCCGATGCCGCCTTCTTGTGTATGGGACATGAAGATTCCACAAACTTGTCCGGAGGGAGATGATGAAAGTCCAGATAATACCCCTCTCGGATAATGGTGAGGACCCACTGGTCCGACGTAATCTCGACCCATCTGGGGTAGAAGAGGGTTAACCTGCCCCCTATGGCTCCGTCCCCCAGATGAATCGGTGGATTCTCATTGGGAGGCGCGGCCGGGACCGGAACCCGGGCCGGCTCCCCTCTTGCGCTGCTTGGTCTGAAAGGACTGATTCCGGGCCTGAGGACGAGGCGCCTGGTAGAGACTCCTGTAGGGAGTGAAGCGCTGGGAGCTTCTACCCCTGAAGGGCCGTGGAAAGGCGCGCTGGTTCCTTCTGAGCCGATCTTCCGGCAGTCGAGGTATTGGAGAGGCGCCCTATGTGCTGGCTAGTCTATCAAGGTCGCTGCCAAACAGGAAAGAGCCCTTAAAGGGCATTCTGGTGAGGCATGTCTTTGAAGGAGCATCGGCTGACTAATTCCGGATCCAGAGCTGCCTCCTGGCGGCTACGGAGGATGAGATCCCCTTAGCTGTTGTCCGGACCAGGTCAGATGCAGCATCCGTGAGGAACGAGAGAGCTGACTTCATGTCTGCTGCTGGAGCGTTGTTCCTGACCTGTGACAAACAGGAACACGTCACCACTGTGCAGCAGGTTGCGAACCGCAAAGATAGCGCAGCCACCTCACAGGTCTGTTTCAGAATGGCGTCCAATCGCCGGTCATGAGGCTCCTTGAGGGCCCCCCCCCCTTCAACCGGAATGGTAGTGCGCTTAACCACAGCGCTAATCAAGGCGTCCACCTGAGGGCACGCCAGCAATTCCTGAATAGCCGGTGCCAGGGGGTACATACCTGTCAGGGCCCGACCCCCTTTGAATGAGGCCGCTGGAGCAGCCCATTCTAAATCTATCAGTTGTTGTACGGCTTTCAAGAATGGAAAATGGCAGGCTGTAGGACGAAGACCTTCCAGCAGGGGGTTCTGCGCAGAGGGTACTGTAGCGCTGGGACCTGTAATATCCAACTCTGCCAGGCATTGAGATACCAGGTCGGAGAGATCCTCTTTAGGGAAGAACCGCCTCATGGTTCTGTATGGCTCAATCCCTGAGGGAAGTTCCCCCTCGTCCGGGGGTTCGGACTCGTCCGGTGAAACATCAGGGTCCATCTGAACCGGACTGTCTAGAGGCGGGAGATCCTGCCCACGATAAGGGCGTGAAGGTCCAGGAACAGGATCCGCTGGAACTGCAACCGCCGCAGCAACAGCAGCAGCAGGAACAGCAGGGCCAGGACGGGAAGCTGTTTGCATCTGGACAAAAGCATGAATTCCCTTAAAGAGATCCACCCAGGAAATGGAAGCGGTCTCTAATCGCCGGGGTACTAGGTCCCCCGGGATTCCAGGTTGGTCGAGACTGCCCGCTAAATCCGGGGTACTGGGGAACTATCAGCAAACCGTGGCTGAGACGGGTCCTGGCCCGAGGGTCCCACGGCCTCCTCACATTGGGCACAAAGGGAGTCTGGCTCTTCACTGTGCGTGGCTCTAAGCTGGCATGCGGAGCAGAGGCCGAGGGCTTTAATGCCGGAGGCAGGAGGCGCCCCCGCTGAAGACGCTGAGGCGTTCTGTTCCATTGAAAAATATGCGCTTAATGATAAGCGGCAACAATGCACGCTTAATAGAACAGGCGCTTAATAATATGCGACAGCAATATACGCTTAATACAACAGGCGCTCAAAATAACAGGCGCTTAATAATATGCGGCAGCAATATACGCTTAACACAACAGGCGCTCAAAATAACAGGCGCTTAACAATATGCGGCAGCAATATACGCTTAACACAACAGGCGCTCAAAATAACAGGCGCTTAACAATATGCGGCAGCAATATACGCTTAACACAACAGGCGCTCAAAATAACAGGCGCTTAACAATATGCGGCAGCAATATACGCTAACACAACAGGCGCTTAATACACCAGACACTTAATAATATGCGGTTTAGCAATACACGCTCAATGGTATTCAATATGCTCTCAGCAATATGTGGTCAGCAATATACGCACAATGGTATTCAATATGGGGTAGATTTTAAAAAAGTGCGCATTCGCGTACTTTTGTTGGCGCACCAGGCGCAAACAAAAGTATGCTGGATTTTAGCAGATACGCGCGTAGCCGCGCGTATCTGCTAAAATCCAGGATCGGCGCGCGCAAGGCTGCCGATTTTGTGCAGCCGGTGCGCGCCGAGCCGCGCAGCCTGCCTCCGTTCCCTCCCAGGCCGCTCCGAAATCGGAGCGGCCTGGGAGGGAACTCGCTTTCGCCCTCCCCTCACCTTCCCCTCCCTTCCTCTATCTAACCCACCCCCCCGGCCCTATCTAAACCCCCCCCTACCTTTGTCGGGGGATTTACGCCTCCCGGAGGGAGAAGTAAATCCCCGCGCGCCAGCAGGCCGCTAGCGCGCCGAGACGCGACCTGGGGGCGGTTCCGGAGGGCGCGCCCACGCGCCCAGGCCCGCCCCCGAAATGCCGCGTCCCGCCCCCAAAACGCCGCGCCGATCGGCCCCGCCCCTGACACGCCCCCCTCGAAAAACCCCGGGACTTACGTGAGTCCCGGGGCTCTGCGCGCACCGGCAGGCCTATGGAAAATAGGCGCGCAAGGCCCTGCTCGCGTAAATCCGGGCGGATTTACGCGAGCAGGGCTCTTAAAATCCGCCCCTATGCTCTCAGCAATATGTGGTCAGCAATATACGCACAATGGTATTCAATATGCTCTCAGCAATATGCGGTCAGCAATATACGCACAATGATATATATAATATGCGCTTAGTCATAGACAGGCGCCTATCATGGACGCTCAATACCTGAACAAGGCCAACAAAATGGCGCCCTCCACTGCGTGCCGCTTACAGGCCACGCCGCCGATCCTCGTCCCGCGGAGACCAAAAGTAAGAGATGTACGCCTTACCTGATCCTCGGCGCTTCCCGGCTGGAACCCGGGCGGTCTCCGGCTGCGGGGGGAGAAGGCAAGTACCTTTGCCGGGACCGAGGCGCCTCGCTCGCCACGCCCGAGCCTCGCCCGGGGGCTACATCCCTGCTGCGATTCGGCCACCGGACAGAGGTCTTAAACCTCCGGGGGATCCCGGAAATCACCCTGGGAAAGTCAACTGGGGGAGGGACCCCAAGGGTATCACCGCAGGAGTGCGGGGCTCGATGTTGCAGTAGAATTTTAGTTAGAAGAAAGTAGAAAATAGAAAGTAGATTGGAAACACGCTCAGCGAGCGTGCAGGCTCTCCAAACTGCTTTGGAGACGGAAATTACTGAGTTGCTACGCTTCCTGTGGGGGTATATATACCCCTGCTGACGTCAGATCCGTCTCCAACTGCTAGCACGAGCATACTATACCCATTTGTTCTGAGTCCATCTGGCTACATGCCAGGAAATTTCCCTTTAAAAGGCAGGGAGCCCAGCTGTGTCTTGTATGAGGCATCTGCCGACCAGTTGCGGAGCGAGAGGAGGCATCATGCCGAGACTGCCAAGACCATTGATCTGGCCAGAACTTGGAGGAGATCATACAGAGCATCTGCCCCAAGGGAGTTATGGGCTCCAACCGGTCTGCCTGCCATGCCTCCTCCGGTGGCAGGTCCTGTGACGTGAGGAGCGCTGGACCCAGTGGAGTCCCGCTCTTTGTGCCAGCGAGCTACAGATGGTTGCCCGGACTCCCAGCGCGGAAACCCTCTTAAGGTAGACTTCTAGTTTCCTGTCTTGAAGATCCAGCAGCGCTGTGCCTCCTGTCACCGGAATGGTTGTTCGCTTCATGACTGCCGAAACCGTGGAGTCGACCATCAGGACCCTAAGCAGCTCTAGAAAGTCCTCAGGGAGAGGATATAGTTTTTCCATCGCCCTGCTGACCTTAAGAGAGGCTTCGGGCAAATCCCACTCCCTAGACAACAACTGGAGAAAGGTGGGATGGGTAGGAAAGGCCCTGGTAGGCGGGCATAGCCCCGCAAGTACGGGGTCTCCCTTCTTCCCCGAAGGACTGGGGCCCGGCGGTTCCAGAGGGGCTTCAATGTCCAGTTCCTGAAGAATATGTGGGACAAGAGTGTCCAACTCGTCGCTCTGGAAGATCCGCAACACCCTGGTATCATCCCCCTCCATCTGGACAGCAGTAAGGGATCATCCAGGTCAAGGTCTGGTGCGACATCCATCCCCCCTGCAGGGGGGAGAACCAAATGCACCCTGGAGGACCCCTGAGTGACCCCGGAGGCCCCCACCCCTGGGGCCTCTACTCCCTGGGAAACTCCCACGGGAGGAGGGTCAGCCATCCTGGGAACTTTGGTCCGGGGCGGAATCCAGAAGCTGGGACAACCTGGCCAGATAGGCATTGGATGAACAAAGAAGATAGATGCCTGATGTCTTATGAATTCCTTTATTGAAGCGGAGACACAAAATTTGTTCATCCAGATAGGCATTGTGCATGAGAAGCACAAAGTCTGTGGAAAACGGTGGCGGGCCAGGAGGAGGCAAAACAGAGGAGTCCCCAGGAGGTAAAACGTGACCCAGAGGCGGAACCGGTGTCAATACCGGCAGGAAAAGCAAAGAAATATCCTCCGAGTCATCTTCTGGGGAAGCGGGATCAGGGCCTGCCTCTGCCTGTGAGAGCGCGCTGAGGAGCGCGATGCTGAACCTCCCGCCAGCTGCGAGATGCCCTCCCCCCCCCAGGGAGGCACATCATGCAGAGCCCCTCGTGGGAGAGCCTTGACCCGGGCTCCCCGCACATCAGCAAGCCCTCGGCATGACCGGAATGAGGGGGCAGGGAGTCGCGAGGCAATGACCGGCAGTGCCGCGGGAAGGAGCCTCCGCTTACTAAATTACACTGACCCTCAGAGCTGGCCAGGCTCTGCAGAGGAAGGCAACCTCTCTGTGGTAAGCAGTCCCGAGAAATGCGCTTCTTGGGACCGTGGGCCAGATCGCGACGGGGGGGGGGGGGGGGGGGGAAGAGGTTGAAACCTCCAACATGCACCCCCAGACGAGCTGTACTGAAAAAGAAAGCTAAAGGGGAAAAAAGACGCAACTTACCCCACACAGCCCAATGAGAACAAGAAACAATAAGCAGAGAAAGAATACAGATCTGTCTGCAAGTTAAGCCGGTAAAACATTAGGACCCCTGGTTTTTTTTTTCAATGAACTTGATCCATCAAAGAAGCTTGAGAGTAGAAAAGGTAAGAAAACAAGTACTGAAAAATAAATGTACTGGGGAAACAAGAGGTTCCTCTGCTCTTATCTGCTGGAGTCAGAAAGATACTGAAGAGGGAGAGGGAGTGCACTGGTTTATAAGGCAGCTCCCTTCGAAGTTTTGTCTGACTCCATCTGCTGGACGGGGGACATAACCCACCGTCTGGACTGATCCGGGTATGTACAGGGAAACTTCACTTTCAATGCATTTCCAGCGTAGCTCTCTGCTTCAATGGCAGGGGGGAATGAAGATAAGAAGATTTACATTCAGACAACTACCAACAAGGACTGAATTGCATAGTCTGGGTAAACAAATAAGCATGGGAGCTTGCTTGGGCAGGCGTTAATTTATGAGTGTAAAATGTGCACTGCACATTTTACTTTCAGAATCCGGGGTGACTAACTAATAGCCTCATCAACATGCTGCTGCGCTCTCTCTGCCTCACCTCTTTTCTGTCCTGCTCCTCTCCCTTAGGAAAGATGGCTGCCTCCGCTGCTGTTTGCCGACCTCTCCGGTGTCCCCAGACCGGCATGGGCGATTATGTTCGCCATGTTCCTCCTGAGGTCTCCTAGGGTGCGCGTGTTACCCGCACATTTGAATATGTCATGGCGGGAACCTTGGGGGCGTCCCCACCGCATGACGTCACTACCTCCGGGTACTTAGCCTCCAATCTCCAACAGTGCTATGAGTTAGCAAGGATTACGGTCCAGCTAATTCTGACCTCTTCTAAGCTGCCCGCTTGGAACTCCTCGTCCTACCCTCCGGGATATTCGCTGCCTCCTGGAAATTCTGGGTACTCGCTCCTCAAGAGCCCTCCAGCTTCTATCCAACCTCCGGGGTGTGCCTCATTCTAACAACCCAGGACACCCGTTCCTCGGGGGTCTTGTCTGTTTTTCTCTCCAGATACCCTGCCGGAAGGAAGCCCAGGGAGTCGCTCCTCGAGGGCCTATTCACTCCTGTCCTCCTCAGGTATTAACATCACGGACCTTGGTTGCATAGGATAACAAATATTTTAGGAGTCAAATATGAAACATTTACTTACTCTGGTAATTATAAACATGTCCAGCCACTGCCACAGAATATCCAGCATTGTGTGGCTGTTTTAGTCTCTTCTCCACCATCTCAGTGAGGTCAACAAAGTTTTCATCAAATCCAAGTCTTTCGACCAATGGGCTAAATTCTTCCAACAACTCTGAATATAAAAAGATTATTGCTATTAATAACCGGTGTAACTGTATGAGACATATCAAGTACTTTAGACTATCAATAAGATAAATATCAATATACCAAACAATTATACAATTCTGATGAATACTCATGTTTCTGTGTATATAAATTACTAAAAAGTGAATTACTACCCAATTTAGGCCTTTATTCTATTAAGGATTACCTCACCCAAATTCAAACTTAGAAAGCTTTACTACCTGCTCAATCTGCCCGCCCTACCAGAACGAACCTCAAATGCACCTTACAAGTCCCTACACTTAAGACAGCCCGTCTCTCAACAACAAGGACACGTGCCATATCCATTGCGGGCCCCACCCTCTGGAATTCTCTTCCTCCCGACCTCCGCCTGGAACAATGTCCTTTTAAATTCCGTAAACTGATAAAACATGGCTCTTCCACCAGGCCTTTCTGGATTAGCATTTCTTTCCCCCGCCCCACTAAACCCCCCTGTTATCAGTATAAAGTGATCCTATAGACCAGTGATGGCTAACCTATGACACGCGTGTCAGAGGTGACACGCCGAGCCGTTTTTGCTGACACGCGCAGCGTTTTGGGACTATCGAATTTTTTTTTTTATCGGCTGTGCCGAGCCTTTTTTTTTTATCGGCTGCGCCAACCCTTTAAAATTAGTTTTTCAGTATCTCCCCAATGCCCCCGGGCGCAGCGACAGGCAGGGCTGTGGTGAGGCTCACGTCACCACAGCCCAAAGAAAAAGATCGTGTTTGAACACGCTGATGCTCCTCCTCCTTCCTGCCTGTGCAGCCCCGGAAGTAAACGTTGCCGGAGCCGCGTGGGCAGGAAGGAGGAGAAGCATCAGTGCATGCAGAAGAGGAGCTTCGCTTGCGCTTACGGGCCGCCGCGATCCTAGGCACAGGCAGCAATAGTTATGCCAGTCGGTGACAGACATAACTTTGCCATACTGGCAGTATTTAAATCCTGGGATCTTGAGAGCCATGGATAGCACTTAAGTGCTTTTGGGGGGGGTCACCGAAGTGAGAAAGAGTAAAGAAAAGTGAGAACAGATATGAGAGGAGATTCGCATCTGTGAGCTGCGCGGGAAAAAACATAACTAAGCAAGTACGGTAATCACGTGGGAACTGCTGCGTAGAGCAAAGCTCTGTATCTCTTGAGAGAAGTTTCCTCCTCGAGCCGCCCAAAGGGATGTCCCAGACAGCATGGCTATTTCAGCCTGCTTATCAACGGGAAAAACATCATGCCCTGTGCTGACAGAAGACAATTAGCATATGCTCTAGAAAAAGTACCTGTGACTTTGTAAGATATTTCTCTGTAGTTCGTCAGATCCTCCCCACAAACTAAAACCAGCTGAGGGCACTTTTCTTTGGCTTCTCTGACATACATAAGTTTTTTAATCCCAAACTTTCTGGCTTCATAGTTGCAAGTAACAACCACAAATTTCTGCAGAATGCCTGGAAAAAAAAAACAAAACATATAAATGGATTTGATAGTGCAAAATTGTCATCTGTCCCAAACAAAAATTGCATACTTTATTTGAAAGATCAATAATGCATAAAGGTGAGAATCATACAAAAATATTAGCAAAGAATAGAAAGAACAAGCTTGGTAAGGAACAGGATATTCGGAGGACAGAGAAGGGAAGGAGCAGTATCTAGAAGGCTAGGTACATAAATGCTCATAGCTTGGGTAACAGAGTCCCAGACTTGGAGGCCCTAATTTCAGAGGCAGATCTGGATATTGTCACGATCACAGAATTATGTTACAATTCATTTCACGAGTACAACACAGCCATACTGTGCTAGCATCTATTCTGAAAGGAAAGGGTAGGAAGAATGGGGGAAGCAGTAGCACTGTATGTAAAGAAAAGTAAAGGCAATGCAAGAGGTATGAAAAAGTAAGGAAGAAGCACTGTTGGTTTACTTTATAAAAGGAAACAGGACACTTCCATTTTCATATGTATGATCTACAGATCTTTAGCAGAGGCAGAATAGTTGAAGTGTGATGTAGACAAACATCAATAAGATATTTATTTACATTTGTTTCATCATCCATTTGGGACTCTGGATGATAGGGGAGATTGTGTTAGTTGATAACTTTAACCTGCCAGATGTCAACTGAACATTCATCTATACTACAGAATCAGCTAGAAGTATGGAGATTTGGGGTTCCCTACAAGGAGCACGTCTCAAATAAATGAGACTTCCACGTAGCTGCTCTGCAAATTTCTTGGGGCGAGATTTGTTGGCATTCCGCCCAGGACGCTGCCTGCGCCCGTGTAGAATGCTGCCCGAAGACCCACCAGTAAGGGTCTACCACATAACAAGGAAGCTGAACTTATAGCTTCCTTCAGCCAGCGGGCTATGGTAGTTTTTGCAGCCATATTACCTCTCTTCGGACCACTCCACAGAACGTAAAGATGGTCTGACAAACGAAATGCGTTTGTAACCTCCAGATACCGCAGTAAAGCCCTACGCACATCCAACTTCCGCAAGTCTCTCGCGAGGGGATCCAATCGGTCCAAATCCGGAAACGATGGAAGTTCCACCGACTGATTCAAGTGAAAAGAAGAGACTACCTTTGGAAGAAAAGACGGGACCGTCCGTAAGGAAATCCCCGACTCAGAAATCCTCAGGAAAGGCTCCCTACACGACAACGCCTGAAATTCTGACACCCTTCGAGCTGACGAAATAGCCATCAGAAATATCACCTTCAATGTGAGATCTTTCAGCGTTGCTCTCTTTAATGGTTCAAAAGGCGGAGCACACAGGGCTGTGAGGACTAAATTCAGACTCCACGAAGAACAAGGATGTCGAATTGGAGGCCGCAAGTGCTTCACTCCTCGAAGAAAACAAGCCACATTTGGATGTGCCGCTAACACCACTCCTTGAATGGTACCCCGTAAACAACCAAAAGCTGCCACCTGTACCTTTAGAGAACTACACAACCCTTTAGCTAGTCCAGTCTGCAGGATACACAGAATGTCAAACAGTGACGCCCGGATTGGGACTATCTCCCGTTCTACACACCAGGCTTCAAAGACCTTCCACACATGGACGTAAGCTAAGGACGTGGAAGGTTTGCGTGACCTTAACAGTGTAGCAACCACTGCGTCCGAATACCCTTTGCCTTTCAAACGGCGCCTCTCAAAAGCCATGCCGCTAGACAAAAGCAATCCGCCTCTTCCAAACAGACGGGTCCTTGATGAAGAAGAGCCGGGAAATCCTGCAGACGTAAAGGGGCCGCTACGGCCAGGTTGAGCAGCTCAAACTATGGGCGTCTCGGCCATTCTGGGGCTACAAGAATCACCTCCGCTGGGTGACGTTCTATTCAGCGGAGTATCTTTCTGATCAGAGGCCATGGAGGAAACACATACAGCAACACGTTGCTTGGCCAGGGAAGCACCAGAGCATCCACTCCCTAGGCCCCTCTCTCCCTTCGCCGAATGAAGAAGCGTGGGGTCTTGGCATTCTTGAATGTCACCATCAGATCCAGGCTGGGAGTGCCCCACTTGTTGCATATGAGCTGAAAAGCCTCGTCCGCTACCTCCCATTCTCCGGGGTCTAGACGTTTCCGACTGAGAAAGTCGGCCTGAACGTTTTCGACGCCCACCATGTAGGATGCCACCAGGCTGGCCAGATGCTGTTCTGCCCAGTGTATCAACTGCTGAGCTTCTTTCGCCACCAGCCAACTTTTGGTCCCTCCTTGGCGATTGATATACACCACTGTGGTCACATTGTCGGACAGCACCCGGACTGACTTCCCCTGTAGAAGTGGAAGGAAAGCTTGCAAGGTCAAAAATACTGCTCTGGTCTCCAGCCGGTTGATCAACCACCAAGACTCCTGCGGAGACCACTGTCCCTGTACGGATTTCTCTAGACAAACAGCTCCCCAGCCGGACAGGCTGGCATCTGTAGTCACCACTGTCCACTCGGGCATTACCAAGGAAACCCCGCATTCCAAGTTGTCCGAGAGGAGCCACTACTAGAGACTGGACCGTGCCAAATCCGGAAGCGGAAGAAGCAGAAGAAATTGTTCGGAGATTGGATTCCACCGGGAAAGAAATGCAGACTGTAACAGACGCATATGAGCAAAGGCCCACGGCACCAACTACAGGACCTCAGATAATCCCGTAACCTGGGAGGATTTTGGCCAATAGGTCCCGGACCTGACCCTGCAGCTTGCAAATACGGTCCGTGGTAAAGAAAACCTTCCCTTGCTTCGTGTCGAACAGTGCTCCCAGAAATTCCAAGGATTGAGAGGGAACCAGGCGACTCTTTGCCAAATTGATCACCCAACCAAGCGATTTCAAAAGCTGCAGCACTCTGTGAACCGCCGACTGACAAAGCACTTTGGATTTGGCTCGAATTAGCCAGTCGTCTAGGTAAGGATGTACTAAAAGACCTTCCCTCTGAAGCTGCGCTGCCACCACCACCATTATCTTGGTGAAAGTCCTGTGAGCGGTAGCAAGTCCGAACGGCAGAGCCTGGAACTTATAATGATGACCCAGGATGAAAAACCTGTAGGAACCTCTGGTGGGCTTTCCGGATGCCTATGGAGATATGCCTCCGTCAGGTCCAGCAACACCAGGAACTCTCCCTTTCTTACGGATGCAATTACTGACCTCAGAGTCTCCATGCGGAAACGAGGCACCCAAAGGCATCTCTTGACTCTTTTTAAATCCAGGATGGGCTGGAAGGTCCCCTCATTTTTGGGAACCAAGAAGTAGATGGAATAGCAGCCCTTCCTCTGGTCCGCAGCCAGAACTGGCATAATGGCGCCCAGCTCGAGAAGTCGCTTTTCCTCGTACGCGCACGGGGAAACCAGGAACCTGTCCCGAGGCCGGCGTACAAAATCTAAGGCATAACCTTGACTTATCACGGTTAGGACCCACTGGTCAGATGCCAGTTTGGTCCATTCCTCGTAAAAAAAGGGATAGTCTGCCCCCCACGACCGGCCCTGAAGAATGGACCAGCCTCATTCATTGCGAGGATTTGACTCCAGGGGAAGACTGGGAATTACCGGGTCTACCAAACCGGCGACCTCGAAAGGTCTGCGACCATGTCTGCTGTCTGTCTGAACTTTGGCAATAGGAAGGACCTGCTGACCTGGACAGGCGAAACCTCCGATTTCCCCAGAAACAAGACTGAGCAGCAAAGGAGGCCCTTGACCGGGGACGATCCTCTGGCAACCTGTGACCCTTATTCTCGCCCAGGGACTGAATCGTGTCCTCCAATTGCCTTCCAAAAAGTAACATGCCTTTAAAGGGCAACGAACCGAGCTGAGCTTTTGAGGAAATATCCGCAGACCAATTTCACAACCACAGAAGTCAGTGAGCAGATACGGCTGAGACCATGTACCTGACCAAAGTCTGTAACAGATCATAAAGCGCATCCGCACTGTAAGCGATCACCACTCCCAGCCGACCAGCTTGGAGAGCTTCACCCTCCAAAAGATCTTCTTTAGCCTGTAGTTGCTGCACCCAGCGAAGGCCGGCGTGTAAGGAAAAGCTGCTGCACCCAGCGAAGGCCGGCATGTAAGGAAAAGCTGCTGCACATCGCCGCACACACTCCCAGAGTGGAAACTTCGAAAATCTTCTTGAGTTGAAGTTCCAGCTTCCTATCCTGCAAGTCTTTAAGGGCAGTCGCCCCAATCACTGGAATGGTGGTCTTTTTGGTGTCCGCGGCATCCACCTTGGGAACGCGAAGCATCTCTAAAGCTTCCTCTGGCAGAGGATATAGCTTATCCATAGCCTTGCTCACCTTCAATCCTAGCTCTGGGGTATCCCATTCCCGGAAGAGTAAGTCCGTTACTGAAAAATGAAACAGAAAAGAGGTGGTGGGGCCCATCAGACTCAACAAAACCAGAGCCATAGTCTCTAGCTGAGTTACATCCAGCAGTATTTCGAGACCTAACTCCTCCAAAATCGCGGGAATAAGCCCCAGTTCCTCCTTTTTAAAGAGACGGACCAACTTCGGGTCGTTCCCTCTGGGATCCGCAGACTGCGTCCGGTTGCTGATCTGCATCCCCATCTACCCCTGTCGGGGGTTTGGGCTGCAAATCCTGGTCCTCGGAGGAGTCCGAATCAGTATGCTGCACTACAGACCTTAACTGGCGTTTAATCTTCACCCCATGGACTTTGACCTCTTTTGAGCGGATTTGCGGGTGCCTAATTCGGAAAGCTTTTCCTCAGATTGCTTCTTGCCAGATTTCTTGGCCTTAAATTCTGAGGAGAATGAAGATGAAGAGGAGTCGTCCAAAGCCCCTTCAGGGCTATCCTCTGTGTCAGGAGTCTGGGTCTGCCGGTTCTCCTCCCAACAGGGCCCATTTGTTGCGGGGATAAAGCTGGAGGCAAAATCCCCTCCCCCATCTCGGCACTCGTGGCTTCCCTAAATGTGCCCAAAATGGCCTCCGTTTCCGCGGGAACGCACTCAGCGGAAACAGATCAGCTAAAGTAGCTCGCGATGCAGAAGGACCCAAGGAGGCCTTGCGTGTGCACCATGCCGACCCTCCCAGACCAAAACGGGGAGACATGCAAAGTCCATTGCAAGATAGGTGCGCGCGGCAAGTTGAGCTCTGGGACTTCGCAGACAGCCGAAAAAATACAGAAAATGCGGTGAAACTAACACAGACCCGACCGGCTGCAGCAAGGAGGGAAGAGTCAGCATGGAAAAATAAAAAAAAATGTGTTTTTTGTGGGCTGTTTTTTTTTAATTACCACAGAATGGACATGGCAGACGTTCTTAGGTCCTACACCTTCTGGGGTGAGTGAGCTGGGCTCCCCAGTATCACACCCAGTTCCCCTCAGGACCTCACAACCCTCTGGGCAGCTAAGGAAATTCGATTCCTCTGTGTCTTTTTTTTTTTTTTTAAACTAACTTTAAAAGTAAAGTAACCAACCTCTTCTGTCTAACTTCCTATCAGCCCTTACTCTTTTTCTTTTTTTTACACTAGAGAATCAGAACAGACTGTAGGTTTTGCACCTCCACCATCTGCTGGAGACAGAGAAATACTGGCGGACTGTGGTGGCACCTCAAGGTATAGGGCAGAGTTGTGAAAACTTGTCTCCATCTGCTGGAGGAGAGGCAAAACCCAGGAGTCTGGACTGATCCGGTACGTACAAGGAACATCATGTAACTATAGCATGGGTCATTTTTCCCCATATGCATCACCTTGCACTTATCCACATTAAGGGGTATATTTTAAAAGGTGCACGCAGGAGTAGAACAAATCTACTCCCGATTTTATAATATGCGTGCGCTGCTACACGCATGTTATAAAATACAGGGTCGGCGCGCGCAAGGCTGCGCAAAATCGGCAGCCTGCACGCGCCGAGCTGTGCAGCCATCCTCAGTTCCCTCCGAGGCCGCTCCGAAATCGGAGCGGCCTCGGAGGGAACTTTCCTTCCAGCCCCCCCCCCCACCTTCCCCTATCTAACTCACCCCCCAGCCCTAACTAATTATCCCCCTACCTTTATTATACAAGTTACGCCTGCCTAACTTGCATGCACCGGCCGGCTGCCGGTGCGCCATGTTCTGGTCCGGAGGCCTCGGCCCCACCCCAGAACGTTCGCTGATGACGCACCGGCCAAGACGCGCATCTCGGTGCTTGCGCGTGCCACTGAGCCTATGCAAGATAGGCTCAGCACGGGCAGGGGGTGGAAGGGGAAGCTTTTCTGGAGTTGCGCGCATATCTTATGCGTATAACCTTTGAAAATCTGCCCCTAAATTTCATCTACCACTTGGATGCCCAATTTTCCAGTCTCACAAGGTCCTCCTGTAATTTATCACAATCGGCTTGTGATTTAACTACTCTGAATAATTTTGTATCATCTGCAAATCTGATTACCTCACTCGTCAAATTCCTTTCCAGATCATTTATAAATATATTGAAAAGCACGGTTCCCAGTACAGATCCCTGAAGCACTCCACTGCCCACCCCCCTCCACTGAGAAAATTGTCCTACTCTCTGTTTCCTGTCTTTTAGCCAGTTTGTAATCCATGAAAGGACATCGCCACCTATCCCATGACTTTTTACTTTTCCTAGAAGCCTCACATGAGGAACTTTGTCAAACGCCTTCTGAAAATCCAAATACACTACATCTACCAGTTCACCTTTATCCACATGTTTATTAACTCCTTCAAAAAAGTGAAGCAGATTTGTGAGGCAAGACTTCCTTGGGTAAAGCCATGCTGATTTTGTTCCATTAAACCATGTCTTTCTATATGTTCTGTGATTTTGATATTTAGAACACTTTCCATTATTTTTCCTGGCTCTGAATTCAGGCTAACTGGTCTGTAGTTTCCAGGATCACACCTGGAGCCCTTTTTAAATATTGGGGTTACGTTAGCCACCCTCCAGTCTTCAGGTACAATGGATGATTTTAATGATAGGTTACAAATTTTTACTAATAGATCTGAAATTTCATTTTTTAGTTCCTTCAGAACCCTGGAATGTATACAATCTGGTCCACAAAAATAAAATATTGCCCACAAAATAAAATACTGATGACATTTGTGACTGGACATGACATATCATTTACTTCTGACATTCATAGAAAGCTTGGTTAAATAAAAAGCCCTTAACCTCTTTCCTGAAAGCTTTAATGCAGACCTCAGAGTGAATGTCATTTGGAAGACTGGTCCAAAGTTCTCGCCCTGCGATGGAAAAAGTACACTCTCTTGTTAAATCAGATGGTCAAGTTCATCTATTTTTAACCCTCTTGCCCTGGAATAATTCTCCAGTGTATTGCACTGGGGCACTGTAGCATGGGAAAGGCAGCGTGTGCAGTTGGGACCCGATACAGGAAAATTAGTTCTTACCTGTTAATTTTCGTTCCGGTAGTACCACGGATCAATCCAGACCATGGGTTGAGCCTCCTTTCCAGCAGGTGGAGACAGACCAAAACTGAAAGGGTATCCTATATGAGGACAGATCCTACCCTGTAGCCCTTCAGTAGAACCATTGTCAAAGCAGAGAAGATAAATACCATGGAACAAGCAAGTAACAGAAGAACTCGAGCAAACCACAAGAGAACTCTGAAAATATTGAACAAGGAACAACAGGGAATAAATGAATGAATGAACTCCGTGCATGGACACTCTTGCATGAATGCCCACCATCATCACATGGATGCTTCCGGTGCCTCCAATGAGGAAATACATAGCATAAGGATCTTCGAGCAGACAGGATGATAGAAAGGGAAGGGCGCCTGGATTGTTTCGTGGTACTACAGGAACGAAAATTAACAGGTAAAAACTAATTTTCCTTTCCCTGTATGTACCCGGACCAGTCCAGACCATGGGATGTACCAAAGCTTCCCTAGACAGGGTGGGACCTTGACAGGCCCCTCAAAGTACCTGCCGCCCAAAAGAATCAAAAACTGGCACTTGACCATCAAGGCGGTAATGTCGAACAAATGTATGCAGAGACTTCCTGGTAGCTGCCCTGCATATCTCCTGCGGGGAGACAGACTGACTTTCCGCCCAGGAGGTCGCCTGAGAATGCAAGGAATGGGCCTTGAGGCCCTCCAGGACCGGGCGTCCCTGACAGATATAAGCCGACGATATCACTTCCTTCAGCCAGCAAGATATCATAGTCTTAGAGGCCTAGTTGCCCCGGTTGGGGCCACTCCATAAGACAAAGAGACGATCCGACACTCGGAAGTCATTAGTTACCTCCAGGTAACGCATGAGAATGCGTTTCATATCCAGACAGCATAGGTCACCTCCGCCAGGGCTTGCAATGTCTGCAGAAGAGAACGCGGGGAGCTCGACCGACTGATGGACATGAAAAGAAGACACGACCTTTGGTAAGAATGACGGGACCGTCTTGAGAGAGACCCCGGAATCTGAAAAACATAAGAAAAGCTCGCGGCCAGACAACGCTTGGATCTCAGACACCCGTCTGGCGGAGCAAATAGAAACCAGAAATACCGTCTTGAGCATCAAATCCCTGAGAGTGGAATGGCGAAGAGGCTCAAAGGGAGCCCGACAGAGCGCTAGAAGCACCAAGTTCAAACTCCATGAGGGACAAGTAGGACGCAACAGTGGCTTCAAGTGTTTGACCCCTTTGAGGAAACTGACAATATCCAGTAAGACGCAACCGCATGGCCGTCGAGGCTTCCCAAAAGAGAACAGAGGGCAGACACCTGAACACGGAGTGAGCCAAAGGAGAGACCCTTAGAGAGACCTCGCTGGAGGAACGAGAGGACGAGCGAGACTGGGGCCGAGCGCGTCGTAACGCCCGCTTCCACATAGGCCAGCTCAAAAACCTTCCAGAACTGGACATAGGCAAGGGAAGGAGAAGTTTTGCGGGCCCGCAAAATAGTGGAGATGACATCCTCAGCGCATCCCTGCCGCATTAGCCTTCGCTGTTCAAAAGCTAAGTCGCAAGACAGAAGCAATCCACCTGGTCGAAAAATACAGGACCTTGACTAAGAAGGTGCTGAAGATGGCCTAGGCGAAGAAGACCGTCTGACGCCAGGTTGACTACATTCGCGAACCACGGTCTACGGGGCCACTCGGGAGCTACAAGAATGACCGGGCCTCTGTGAAGCTCTATGCGTTTGAGCACTTTCCCTATGAGGGGCCACGGAGGGAACACGTACAGCAGGACATCACTTGGCCATGGAAGGGCCAGCGCATCCACCCCTTCCAAGCAGTGTTCCCGCCAGCAGCTGAAGAACTGGGAAGCCTTGGCGATGTTCAGAGTTGCCATCAAGTCCAGGTGCGGGGGACCCCACCTGTCGATAATGAGGGACATGGCGTCGGACAGCTCCCACTCGCCTGGGTCCAGGCGCTGACGACTTAAGAAGCCGGTTTGAACGTTCTCATTGCCCGCTATGTGGGAGGCCGCGAGGCAGTCCAGGTGGTTCCACCCACTCGAGAAGGCAACTTTCTTCGAGGGCCACCAGTCGACTTCTGGTGCCCCCTTGGCGACTGATGTATGCCACGGTGGTAGAATTGTCCGAGAGCACCCGGACCGCCCGTCGCTGAAGTAGAGGGAGAAAGTCCTTGAGTGCTAGATGAACCGCCCAGGTCTCCAGGCAGTTGATGTGCCAGAGAGACTGGGCTGGGGACCAGTGCCCTGCATGGTCCGAGACTGGCAAACCGCTCCCCAGCCGGATAGGCTGGCATCCGTCGTGACTACCATCCACTGCGGGGTCCGAAGGGAATTTCCACGGAGGAGGTGCTTGAGAGAAAGCCACCATTGTAATTCGCTGATGGTAGAGTCTGAAAGCGGGAGCTGCATCTGAAACTGCTCAGATACCGGCTGCCAATGAGCCAGCAAGGCTCTCTGTAACGGTCGCATATGTGCAAACGCCCAGGGGACCAGGTCGATCGTGGAAGCCATGGTCCCCAGGACCTGCAGATAATCCCACGCCGTGGGGAGAGGCATGGAGAGGAAGCCCTGGATCTGATCCATCAACTTGAAAGCTCTCGAGTCCGGGAGAAAGACCTTTCCGGTGCGGGTATCGAAGCGAGCCCCCAGGAACTCCAAGACCTAAGACGGATGGAGATTGCTCTTGGAGAAGTTGACTATCCAACCTAGGGACGAGAGGAAAGCGAGTACGCGGTCCACTGCCCGACGGCATAGGGTCTCTGACTTGGCCTGGATTAACCAATCGTCCAAGTACGGGTGGACCAGGACACAGTCCTTCCGGAGGGCTGCCGCCCCCACCACCATCACCTTGGTAAACGTGCGTGGTGCCATGGCAAGACCGAAGGGCAGGGCCCTGAACTGGAAGTGCTGACCCAAGACATGGAATCGGAGGAGCCTCTGACGTTCAGGCGGATCGGTATTTGCAGGTAGGCCTCCGTCAGATCGAGTGAGGCCAAGAACGCTCCGGGATGGACCGCCACTATCACCGCCCGAAGGGTTTCCATCTGTAAATGGGGCACTTTGAGGGCCCTGTTGACCCTCTTGAGATCCTGCACCCTGAGGAGATCATAGAGAGTATCAGCCCCATACGCAATCGCGTCTTCCAGCCTGCCTGTTCCGCCTCTGCAGACAGGAGGTCCTGGATGCTGAGTAATTGTTGAACCCACCTGAGGCTTTCCCGCTGCACGAGACTGCTACAGACTGTGGAGACAGAACCCTTAGCTCCGCCAGGACTGCAGGAATGAGGGGTTCCAACTCCTCCCTCTGGAACAGACGTACCACCTGAGGGTCATCACCCTCCAAAGAAGCCTGTTTCCCTTGCTCCTCATCCATGCCCACCCCCCCCCCCCCCCCCCCCCCCCGCGGGAGAGGGAGGAGAGGCTCCTGCAGCCTCACTGCCCGGCACATGCGGAGTGGCAGACCCTCCTGAAACCACCGTGCCTTTTAACTTCGCGACCCTTAGAGACGCGGGAACATCGGCATGCTTGGCTACCTTGGGGGGCAGTCCCTGCGTAGGTCTGACTGGCAAGGCACCACCTTGCAGAGACCTGGGAGCCAAGAAGGCTTTATGCATAAGGAGGACAAAATCTAAAGAAAAGGAAACAGAATCAACATCCTAATCTGAAAAAGCAGGGTCCTCCTGTAAAAAAAACCTGATCCTGAGCTGCATTCTCATCAGGAGTTGCAGGGACTGGATACAATGTTGGAGGAAGCGCCCCCTCCCCCACAGGCCTTGCCTGAGCTGCATGACATGTGCTTAAGACATGTGCTTGCTTAAGATGACTGCTGTCCCTGCACTGAGGGAGAAAAGACCAGGTCTGAGCTCCTGCGGAGCCTGACATTTTTGAGCTCCACGAGGCTTGGCTGTTGCTGTAGACCCTGAAAAAAAAGAGATGCCCACTCCCCCTGGAAGGCACCTCGAGCAAATTCCAGTCCTAGAAAACCACACGGCCGATTCCTCACATGCTATACACCAGGATGGCCGCGGCATGGTGGGGGGAAAAACGGCTCACAAAACCCAAAATTGGCCAAAACACGGCGATTCAGGTGGGCAAGGGTCCTGGATTGCAGCTGACCAAAAAGAGGAGAGGTAGAGGAGAGTGTGAGGGGCTCAAATTGGGGGGGGCGGGCATCAGGACCTCGGAGGAAACCCCCCCCCCCCCCCCCCCCCCCGGTAGGCAACATGAACAGAGTCCCTCTGCGAAAGCCTGACCGAGGAATCCCCGCAGACTAAACACATCTGAGATCGTGGCATGCTGCTGTGTGGGGGAGGGGCAGCACCAAGATAAGCTGAGCTGCTGGTGCTGAAGGAGCGGAGGCACAGAATGAACTGTGCATGCTCTCAATTCACTCTCTCAAGCTGCAAAAGTAAGGAAGGCAGGAGCCTTCTGTTAATGTTATCAGGGACTCCTCTAGGTAAAATCACCTTTTATTTAGTCTTTGTTTTTTTTGTTTTTTTGTTTTTTTTTTACAAATGTCCCTGTCAGCAGTTACACAAACATGGATCCCAATGAAGGGAGAGCAGTACAGAAGAGAAGGAGAGAGGGAGCTGCACAGGGGGAGTGACTGGCACCACCGATTTTCACCCCTGCAGCCGAGGATCTCCGGGAAAAGGGAGCCTAGGCTATATAAAACAAGAGGCCAAGCTCCCCTAGGCCCCAGCAAGAGTGAGGAGACAGGGACTGTCTCCTGTGAAGGATCCACAGAGTTCACACTTTTTTTTTTTAAACAATAACTCAGAAATACTTGCTTGATCCTAACACGATAGACACACAGAAGGAAAAAACGCCCAGAAGGGACAAGTAGAAGTTAACAGGGAACCATGTTATATGTAAGGGCTCCGCCCAAAAGTTCTTGTTTTTTGTGAACCGATGCGATGTGCGAACGGATATTGGTATAGAAGAGACTTTAAATAAATAAATAAAATAAATAAATAAATAAATAAACCACAGGGTGAGCTGTTCCACCTGCTGGAGATAGACAAATACTGAAGGGCCTCAGGGTAGGCTCTGTCCTCATATAGGATACCCTTTCAGTTTTGGTCTGTCTCCACCTGCTGGAAAGGAGGCTCAACCCATGGTCTGGACTGATCCGGGTACATACAGGGAACTCTTGTTGGATTGCTGTGTTTGCACAGCCTTTAAGGTGAACCACATGGGGGAACGGTGACAATGGAGTGCGGCTATGGGGGGATGACAACAATTATGGAAAGAAGTCCCACAGCAGCCTCTGCTTAAATCTTTATTGACTTAAGTTGTGTGTTTTGTCCTCGTGTGAAACACATTTGTGTTGAGGGCCAGATTTATGTGAACTGAATTTCTTCAATATTTCAAATGTCCAGAATGACCCATATGATGGAATAAATCTAACTGCTTTATGGATGCATATTTTGAAGCTCGCCTTCCCTGCTTAGGATATCGAATTACATGCAATCTCTCCTTTTGAATTATATTTATACCATTCTTGTCTATGCCATGTCAGAATCTACCTTGATTCCCCATGTTACAAATCTTTACATTACTCCCATATATAGAAAAGTCCTATGTTTTTGCAGAGCAACCCATAGCTACTACTATGTTCCCAAATATAAGAGGTATTCCTTCTTCTCTTTTCCCTATTCCATCTCTTCTGATTTCCACTACATCTACCTTCCCCTATTCCACCTTTTCCCAATGTTTATGTCCGCTGCCTTTACAACTGAAGTCATCCGGGGGAAAACCAAGATGGCGCCCTGAGAGGGAGTGAATTTGCGTCGCTCCGGACCCACGATCTAATATTTCAAGCTTATAACGCTATTTCCTTGAAATTTAATGCCTCATAAGCGGAAAGGCAAGATTCGGGTCTTTCCACCCGACCCTGATAATGCTGCCGGTCAGCGTCTAATAACTGAATTCTCCCTCCAAATGCCGCAATTAGGGCTACAATCCCCGTTGGTGAGCAGGCGGGAGGAGAGCCGTACTCACCAGGGGAGTTATCATTGAGCCCTCCTGACCTCAGGACGCCGGTTAGAGCTTTGCCCCCGCTCGTCGACAGAGGAGCTGAGTCGCAGGCTGATGAAGTCATCGGGCATGCTCAGCTGGGTGGTTCAGACGCCGAACGAGCGGCAGGAGAAATCCTGGAGCCCCGAGGGACTGAGTAGAGGAATGGAGAAGGCTGTGGATGGACCCAGAACAACGGGAGAAGCGAGTGGACTCGAGAGAACCGGGGTAAGAACCCTCTCCCAGCAATTGAATAAACCGGCTGTTATTACCCTGGATAATATCTGGGAACTAATGGTGAAAATGTCTACTAAACTAGATAATCAAACCCTGAAACTGGATGAAATAGCGACTAAAGTTGGTGTACTTGAACAGGACACTAATCAAAAGTTTTTGGAGCAAGATAATTCTATTAAGAAAATAAGTACTGATATAAAACACCTCCAAGACATTAATGTTTCAATGGTCTCAGAAAGGATTTCATCTTTAAGAAGAATTGAGTCAATAGAGAATTATGAGACATTTAAACCTGAGACTGTTGAATTTTCCTATAATTGCAGGGGAAATACCCTTGCTTACTTTTAAAAAATTTGTAATGGAGGTTTTGAAGATTCCACTAAGTGAGATACCAGCTACTAAAAAGTTTTTTTTCTTCCAAAGAAAAGTAGCACGCCGATCAGTTTTCCTTCTCAAATGTCAGAAGTTCATAATCTGACTGATTACTTAGAAAATTCTAATGTTGAAATTATTGACCGTGCAGTGCTCTTTGTGACCTTCTTTGAAGAAACAGCTGTATCTTTGATAATGAAGAATTATTTTAAAAATATAAATGTTTCCTTTTTCGGAGGTCCTGTACGGATATACCCCGACTTAGCCAACTCTACGCAACAGCGTACAAAAGAATTTCTACTTATGAGATCTGAGACCATCGCTGCAGGGGGTAGTTTTAAATTATGCTACCCCTGTAAATGCATAATACAACTGGCCAGAAATACATATATTTTCTTCTTACCAGCCCAATTGAAGGATTTTTTATCTGGTAGGAGACCACCAGAGGAGATGTAGTGAGGTCTATTTGAAAAAGCGGTAGTTACAGGGCTAGTAATTTGTAACTGTTTTCTTTCTTTACTCCTCGCATAGTTTCATTCCCCCCCAGTATTTCCTATGTAATAAGAAAACAATGTCTGTAATGAGAAAGGTTTGAATTTTGTTTCTATGTTAAGGGCAGGTAAGGCCCAATATTGTGATTATAAATTCTGTAATTTTCAATACAATGATCTATTGTATATTATTGCAAAAATTGAGAAATAAATAAATAAATAAATAAATAAATAAAAACCCAACTGAAGTCATCCAAAGATGTCCTTCCTGCATGATTAATATCAATACCTAACCACTTCATACACACCCCACCATCATGTACAACTCTCTTGGATTTCTGTGCCAGAAATGCATGGCTATGCTTGCTTGTATTAAATCTTAGTTGCCAAATTCTTGACTACTCCAAGTTCTCTTAGATCATTCCTTATTTTTCTATTTCACGTGGCGTGTTCACCCTTCTACCGATTTTCATAGCTGCAAAAAAAAGACAAACCTTTCCTAGTAATGCCTGTCAGTTCTGCACTTGTTTGTCATATCTGCTTATTTATCTGTGTATTTTGATTCATTTTATCGTGTATGTTACTTTGTAACCTGCCCCAAGCCTAGGAGGGTTCAGATAAGAAATACTCTAAATAAAAATAACCCCTCTGCAAAACTTAACCCATTCATTTTAGGTTTACAATGTTCTATGGATTTGGATTTTCTCTGCAAATATGAGCTTAAGAGATACTGTAAACATTTCCTTGCCCCAGAAAGCTTACAATCGAAATACCGGATTCACCAAGGGTTTTTCCCATAAACACAAAATGGGAGAAAAGCCTTAAGGAATCTGGCACTAAGTTTGTGACTGAGTAAATGGAGAGCGATGTCACAGGGTCCCAAAGTCACAATTAGAGTCAGTGGCAGCAGTGAGCTTTCATCTATGGTTTTCCTGATTCTCAGCCCACTAGGTTACTCCTCCACTCTTTCTGGATAAGTACTCGAGGGGAAGACAAAGTTCTTATAGATGACCTCTTTTGACATCAAGGGTTGCTCATATGGTTTTGTAGCCATCAGCCTTTTCTCTTTCAACATTTCCCATTGGCCCATAAAGATCCATACATTCCTCCCCTCCCCAAATACACACACACACACATTGTAGCACCAGTCCAGTACGTCATGGGAAACTGTATTCTTGTAGCTGCCTATACAATGAAATAAAATAAAGTGATTCAATACAACAAACTCACCTAAAGGCTTTCCTCTCAATTCAGGGTTACGGATCATTTCCACTTGTGCATAAAAACAATCCATATCGATATGCATGACGACTCTGTGTGCAGGATTTCCTCTGCTCACCACGTTGTCAAGCACCACTGCAGAGAATACAAAAATATTTATTTATTTTGGACTTTTAAATAACGTTGTTCCATAGTTTATCACAAGTTTACATAGAGCAAAATTTAAAATTTGAAAATACAATACGATCAAATAAAAAATCAAGATTAAAAGAGTAAAATATAGTAAAAACAAAGAAAGTTTACAATGGAAATAAATAGTAAAAGGCTTAAATAAACTAAAATAGGAACAAATGGTCAAAAATTTAACAGAAAACCTATTAAAAATAGCCCATCCTGCCTCGTCCAATTTAAAAAGCCAATCAATTTCTCGCTCTATTAAATTCATTCACTTGTTATTGCAGTCTTATCATTCCTTTTCATCAAAAGCTTTTTTGAACAACCAGGTTTTTAAATGTTTCTTAAAAGCAACCAAATCTGCTTATTGCGTGCTACAGTGAAACAACCACCTATCAAGCTGTTGATCCCATCATTACCACTCAGTTCCAGCACAGCTTGAACCATGTGTGTGTGTGTGCTGCTGCATCTTTGTTTAGTAAAAAAAAGCATTGCAATCCATCTCATACCTGTGGCAATTTTTATTTGACTATTTCCCAAGGAAAAGAAAGTTTATAAGTTTGCTGTGTCTGTGCATACTCCTAACTACCACCAGATTTAGGCCTAGATTAACTAAGCCGCGATTTTTAATCTCGGAAAGGTCAAAATATCACCTGGCCGGGGGGGGGGGGGGGCGGCACAATATTTTCAATATTTTGCTCCTTCCTGACAAAATATTCGGCATTATTGCCACGCTCTTTTGTATTGCAGGAAAAGTCCATGATAGACAAGAACACAGCTGGGGCCTCCTAAACCCGCAATGCTGGCCCCCTAAGCACGGGGCCACCATTGCATTAAAGGACCATGCAGCCCAGCATGAAATCCCCCCTCCCCCCAAAATGTTAATACAGCCACCGGCTTGAAACGGGATCCTCCTCTAAGTATAATAACACACTGGAATAGAGATTTGCATCTAGACCAGAGTATTGAGAACTAGAAGAGAATATGGAAATATGCACACCGAATATCAATATGTGGCCAACAAGTGGATTTTATGATTAAGCCATTCCACAGAATAAACAGATGTCTGGTATTTTATTCTAAAATTCTTGGAAGAAGCTTCAAATCTTTGTTGGAGAGGTTGCGGGCAAGCAGGTACCTATCTGGATCTGGGGTGAGCTTGTCCTTTTGTGGAGGAGTTCTGGAGACAGCTTGGACTGATAAAAACGAAGAAGAGGATCGGTATAAAAAGGACTTTTATTAAATCTTGCCCGACTCTGACCGAGTTTTGCTCTTCAAGGAGCTGCCTCAGGGGCTACTGTATGAAAGAACTTTAGATAGTCAATACTATACTCCATGGCGCGCCGCAGTTTTTTTCACAGTTTTGCTGCTGACAATAAGTACAAGTATTGGTATTGAAGCATTCGCAATACTAGCATGGCTTCAAGCATAAATACACTTTTCATACTAAGTTCGCAATGTGTGAAAAAAAATCAAGCGTCAACACCTTATAATTTTCAAAAGCAGTGTGCTCGTGGAGGTATTAACAGATGTGCTTGACAAGAATATACCGTATGTATTACCTGTTTTCTCATTGACTGGAATCATTCTATCTAGGTTCATGGTAGGTTCATGGTATCCACAATTTGGAAATTCACCCCTATGCTCGACTATTGGGGTAGACAGGTGCATTAAATAGCATTAGTAGAAAAGCTTACATATCTGCCCCGTAGGCTACAGCCTATTTGTGATAGGGCTAAAATGTGAGAGAAGGATAGGCATTGATTTTAATGGGCATGGGTGCAATACACCTCATATAGGTTTGAGAATTTTGGAAATGTATATTAACACAAGTGTTGGTATATCCACTGGGAGTGTTAGCTCTCTAGGTATGTATAATTACTGGCAAATCAAGCAAGCATTACATATTTCGGAGATGCTTATAATCAATCGATGTTCTGACCATAAAGATTTATATACTGTAACAGAGATAGATTTGAACAGAAGAAACAAGGTCGGTATATGGAAAACTTTATTTTCACGTAGATAAGCAGCTGAATTAGCCATACTGTCTGGGTACGTCCTCTGTGCCACTAGGTGGCGGAGCAATCCAAGTATGGTTAAGTCTTTCAGCTAGGCACTCCCTCTTGTATATCGCTCGCTCTCATAAATCTCTAACTTAAAATCAGCCACAGTATCTGAGAATTAGTGTTGCCAACGTATCGCTCATTTGTTAAAGGGTTCTATGGTGATCTGAGAAACTGCAGACCGGCAAACGATGTCATTACCAGGCAAAATGGTAGAAGCTATTATGAAGAATAAAATTACTAGCCATCTGGTTAGACATACATTATACGGCAGAGCCAACACGGATTTAGCAAACTAAAATCTTGTTTTATAAATCTTTTAGATTTTTTTGAAGGGTTAACACGTGGACAAGGGTGAGGTGGCTAATATAGTATAGCTAGATCTTCAAAAAGGATTTGACAAAGTCCCTCATGAGCAGCTCTCAGTCAATGTCCTACTGAGGACTGGTAACTGGTTAAAAATACGAAATGGTGTAAGACTGACAGGTCTTTTCTCTCAACGGAGAAAGGTGAATAGTGGCAAGCCCCAGGGATCAGTACTTTTAAATATATTTATAAATGATCCGGAAATGGGAGTGATAAGTGAAGTGATCAAATATTGGTCTTTTCTGTCATCATGTTTCTATATTTATTTATTTGTTTGTTTATACTCAATATTCAAACAAATGAGAAATACCAACTTTCTCACTAAATTTTCAAAGTTGTATTTATAACTCAGGGAATTAGTATCAGAATGTTTTGTGCTCAATCCTTTAAAAGCTTTTAATAGCCACAAAAACAGACACATTGAATGGGTGTTAATGAGCACATTGGGTTTTGGAGCCACGAGAGGAGGTGATGGAAGTAACTGGAGTTTACACAGAACATTTTCAAAAGGTAAGTGATTCAGTAAAGTAATGAGTAGTTTTAAAATAATATTAAATAAAAATTGTGGTTTAATGGGAATTGGTAAATGAGGTCAACAACTAAGTGCTGTTTCTACCATGAATATGGTTGCAGCCCTGTAAGGGCAAGAGCCTAAAGGATTGAGCACAAAACATTCTGATACTAATTCCCTGAGTTATAAATACAACTTTGAAAATTTAGAGAGAAATTTGGTATTCCTCATTTGTTTGAATATTGAGTATAAGCATACATGGTGAGGAAATATTAGCCCTAATAGTAGGTTTATTTATCTGTTAACATTTATTTCTGTGTTTATAATTCTTAACATTCTATTTTCTTTTTTGACTATTGCTGTACACTGAGCCAAGGATTTCAAAGTATTGTCCACTGTGGCTCCTAATATAGAGCCCAGCATCATGTAACGGTAGTTTGGATTATTCTTCTCTATATGCATCACTTTGCACTTGTCCACATTAAATTGCATCTGCCATTTAGACAACCAGTCCCTCAATCTTACTAGGTCCTCTGGAAATTGCCTACCATCAGGTTGTGATTTAACTACTTTGAACAATTTTGTGTTATCTGCTTACGGCACATTGTTGCGCCGTCGCTGCTCGATGCCCTCACTCCGCCCTCTTTACCTCTGTGGCGACTCCCTCCGGGTCTGATGGACTGTTGGCTGCCGCGGCATATTCTTGCCGTCTCTCTTCGGTGCCCCTGAACCGGCACGACGCTGTGGATCCGCCATATTGCCTGATGACATAGGGCGCACACGCACTCCAATTGATGTACTAGCAAGGGCGCGAACCTCGGGGGCATTCCCCTGAAATGACGTCATCCACTTCCAATATAAAAGGTCTCAGTATTCGCTAATGAATTGATTTAGCAAGGGTAAGGATTTGGATAAGGATTTCTCCAAGCTCCTCGGACTTACCAGGGGTAACACTCCTCGGGGGCCTCGCTCTATTTTCTTTATTTCAGATTGCAGATAGAACTGGTACTCGCTCCTCGAGGGCCCATGTTCCTGAATACTCTGAAGATTCTCTACTGCCTGGAAGCTATCGCAGATACAGACATTTGTGAGTTACCATCGCTCTCTCAGATCTTTCCCTGGAACCAGGTACTAGCTCCTCGAGGGCCTAACCCTTTCCAGTTACTGAGCTTCCTCAAGACCTTATGTGAGTTTTGTCATCCAGTTCTGGCTAAGAACTGGATGACTCACTATCTATAGTTTCTCTACAGCTCAGCAACCCTGGGATCGCTGTTCCAGTTCCTAAGGGACTTCAGTCCTGCCGGGCATATCAGCTCACTACTGCCACCTCTGGTGGTTCTACTAACCTGTCTAATAAAAGAATTATCTGGGCCTGTCTCCATAACCAAGCCTAGCCAGTGGTCCCTCTTAGGATATCCTCCTGGGGGCGCAGTCATCTGCCATCGGCCCAAGGATCCACCTATCTACATTCCTCTACAAGCTGAGTGCCCTCTCCAGGCACTCCGCTAACAGTTTGCTAACTCCTCCCTTCTCGAGGAGTAGTGCATAACAGATTGCTATCTCCTCCTACCACGGGAGCCGAACCATAACAGTTTGCTAAACTCCTCCCTCTCCAGGAGCTAGTTCATAACAGATTGCTAACTCCTTAGGAGTCATCACTAACTACTATCTGCTTGCTCCTCCCATCAGCATAGCAGATCCTAACACATATCCAGTCTGCCCATCCACACCAACTACTCAACTTAGAAAAAGAAAAACATAACGGCTGGAAAAGACTGCGCACCCACCCTACTAATTTAGCTTTACAAATCCCAACATACTCTCAGAGATCCATGTTTATCCCATGCTTTCTTGAAGTCAGATACTGTTTTTGTCCCCATCACCTCCATTGGGAGGCTGCTCCATATATCCATTACTCTCTTTAAAAAGTACAGTGCATTCAGAAAGTATTCATACCCCTTCTCTTTTTCTATATTTTGTTACATTACAGCCTTATTCTAAAATGAATATGCATTTTTCCCTCTTCAATCTACACACAATACCCCATAATGACAAAGCAAAATCAGATTTGTTGAAATTTGTGCGAATTAATTTAAAAAACAAACAAACCAGAAATATCACATTTACATAAGTATTCAGACTCTTTCTATGACACAAAGTTAAGCTCAGGTGCAATCTTGTTTCCATTGATATCCTTGAGATGTTTCTCCAACTTGATTGGTGTCCACCTATGGTAAATTCAATTGATTGGACATGATTTGGAAAAGCACACAACTGTCTATATAAGGTCCCACAGCTGACAGCACATGTCAGAGCAAAATCAAAGCCACAAGGTCAAAGGAATTGTCTGTAGACCTCACAGACAGGATTGTGTCAAGGCACAAATCTGGGGAAGGGTACAAAAAACTGCTGCAGCATTGAAGGTCCTGAAGCACATGGTGGCCTCTATCATTCTTAAATGGAAGAAGTTCAGAGTTGGGGTGTGTGCTGCGACTGCGATCTTTGTTGATATGGCGGAGGCCTGTATTAGAAGAATGGCCTACAGGAGCAGCTAGTATAAAATGGTTTCCGATAGACTGGATAGTGACGCTTTGTCAATGTTTGATCAATGGATGATGTGAGTGACAAAACCGCCACACTCTGCTTTGAGCTGGGATACCGTTTCCTGATGCTTCTCTCCGAAAATGGTATCCCTTTTACATAGAAGGTCTGCTAGTTTGTCATGGACCTCCTCGCGAATCACACTCACCTGGAGCCATGCATTCTAGCCGCGATGGCTGCAGCTGAAGTGGGGCAGAGATATCAAATCCTTTGTAAATTGTGAGGAGTAGATTCCGCAATCCCTTTTAGTTATTTATTTTATAAAATAAGTTATTTATTTTATCCCCATACAGTTCTTTTACTCCTCCCCATTCATCTTTTCTTCCTCTCCCAGTTTTTATACCCCTGTTTTTTGTAACTGCTCCCCCCATGCACCAGTTTTGTTCTACTGTTCGATGCACCCCTTGTTTCTATGTAAACCAGCATGATGTGACCTGGTCATGAATGCCGGTATATAAAAAGCCTAAATAAATAAAAATGTCTGCTATACCTTGTCTCTGTGGAATATCATCTGTAGGCTGTTGTGCATCAGACTTCATTTTTTGAAGACATTCGTACAAATACTGCGTTATGTAGAACTGGTGCTGCTGGATCTTAGAGTTGATCATTGTACCCTGGAACAGTGGTTCTCAACCAGTGTGTTGCCACATTTCCCGGTCCCCCGATGCTCCCCCTACCCAAGCAAAATAGGACCTCTGCCCGGGTTTAACATACCAATAGCCCGGGCGGAATGCAGCAGAACAGCTGGAGTCAGCAGCACCGACATGATCTCTCTTAAGAGAAACATGGGGGTAACCTGTGCGGAGTGGCATAAAGAATTATTCTTCTTTAACTGTGCCCTTAACTGCAATGACCCGGAAAGGAGCCAACGCTTCTACATGGTCTGCAGAGGCCATTTCTGCGTTCGAGGATTTAAAGACTGCCTTTTCCACCGAACCATGCCTGTGTCATCCAGGCCCCAACAAGCTATTCAACGTGGAGGTCGATGCTTCTGATGTCGGTGTGGGGACTGTATTGAGCCAAACCAGAGACTCCAAATCCTTATGTCCCTGCTCCTTCTTCTTGCGACGTTTCTCTCCGGCAGAGAAGAACTATGGGATCGAAGATAAAGAGCTCCTGGCTATTAAGTTGGCATTCGAGGAATGGCAGCCTTGGCTCGAAGGCGCTCAACATCAAATTACCGTGTTTACGGACCATAAGAATCTAGAGTATCTCCGCCATGCGCATCAGCTTAACCATAGACAAGCCAGATGGTCCTTATTTTTTAACCGTTTTGACTTCGCGCTCAAATATCGCCCCGGAGACAAGAATACCAGAGCTGATGCCTTGTCACGGTCCTTTCTCTGAGGATGTTCCAGAAGAACCTGGATATTATCCAGGTTCTTCTGGAACATCCTCATCCTGGATTATTCTGGAACATCCTCATCCTGGTTCTTCTGGAACATCCTGGATTATCCTGGATATTAACCTGGATATTATCGACCCGAAGAAAGTTATCTTGGCAGCTACTCATACTGTGCCCGCTGGTAAAACCATCGTGCCTAAAAACCTCAGGAAGAAAGTGCTCTATTGGGCACACGATTCCAAGCTGGCTGGCCATCCTGGTCAATGCCATACCCTGCTGAAGTTACAGAAGTATTATTGGTGGCCAACTATCAAGGAAGATACACTCTCCTATGTAACATCTTGTGCCAAGCACAAACCTACTTCTGGCCAACCGTAAGGATTGCTGCAACCGCTTCCAGCACCGGAACAGCCCTGGACGCATATCGCTACTGACTTTGTAGTCAATCTTCCCCTCTCTGGAGGTATGAATACCATTTGGGTCACAGTCGACCGCTTCAGCAAGATGGCCCATTTCGTTGCGCTGCCTGGCTTACCTTCAGCCTTGGAGCTTGCGAAGTTCTTCATAACCCACATCTTTCGCCTTCACGGCCTACTGAAGCACATAGTCTCGGATCGAGAATCACAGTTCACGGCAAGATTCTGGAAGGCTTTGTGCAAGCTTTTCGACATCTCTCTAGATTATACATCAGCCTATCATCCTCAATCAAATGGCCAAACAGAACGGATGAATGGGACCCTGAAACAGTTCATTCGGGCCTATGTGAGTTGCCGTCAGAATAACTGGGCCAAACTGTTACCATGGGCTGAATTCACCATTAATTCTCATCCAGCATCATCCACTGGATCAACACCTTTTGAAGTGGTATATGGACGTTCACCATCACCGCCACTTCCACTGAAGCTCTCAGTGACATCCCCAGTAGCTCAATCCACTGCTGATATATCCATCAATTATGGACTCAGGTGAAAGAAATGCTACTCAAAGCGAGTGATCGAGCCAAAAGGTTTTATGACACTCACCATTCCAAAGCGCCTGTTTTTCAACCTGGTGACAAAGTCTGGTTATCCACTAAGCACCTTAGACTGAAGTTACCCTCCACTCAATTTGCTCCTCGCTATGTTGGACCATTTCCAATCCTCCGACGTCTTGGCAACATCACTTACAGTCTGAAGCTACCACCTGGATTAAACATCCACAACGCTTTCCATGTTTCACTTTTGAAACCACTCATTCTCAGTGAGTTCTCTTCCAAGTCTCAGAAACCATCTCCCATCAATGCAGAAGATGACCTAGAATACAAGGTCAAAGCCGTCCTTGATGTCCAAAGACGAGGCAAGACTTGGGAATACCTTCTTTCATGGGAAGGCTTTGGCCCCAAAGAAAATTCTTGGGAGCCTCTGGCTACTATCCTTGACAAAGAGATGCTCCATCAGTTTCATCTCTCGTATCCTTGGAAACCAAAACCTGGTACCCACAGAGGAGACCGCCCTTTGAAGGGGGGTACTGTTGCAACCCTCACTTCCCGACGGCTTCACTCCGCCTACCTTTCCTTTTTTTGGGGCTCCTCCTACTCTTCACGGATGCCTGGCTGCTGCGGTGTCCGCCTGCCGTCCTCAGACCAGCTTGGGCGCTGCTTCCCGTCATGTCCTACAGGTACCTTAGGGCGCGCGCCGCGTTGCCCTCATTCTTATTTCCTCATTGGCGTGTTCCTCAGGGGCATCCCCCTGTGATGATGTCACGCTGCCCGGATATTTAAGCCTACAGTTTATTGCTAGCCATTGAATTAGCAAGGGGAATTCTACGGATGGGATTCGCTCTCCGTACCCAGCTACTCTGCCTTTCCAACTTCTATTGGACTCTTTCTGCTAACGGGGTAACCGCTCCTTGGGGGACTCTTTGCTTCTTTCAGGTCACTATCAGGTAAGCTGTACTCGCACCTCGAGGGCCCATGTTCCCTGACCCACTGCCTGCATCTATCTCATCTTCTACTTGGAAGAATTTGCTACAGACACCATCAGTGAGTACTACTATCATCCACTCCTCAGAGCTGTCTCCCCGGAACCAAGTACTTGCTCCTTGAGGGCCTGCCTCCGTTCCAGCACCAGTGTCATCTCCTACGTGGAACCGCTGTGTGAGTACTTTGCCAACGAGTCTCTCTGCTTCCAAGGATCTGGTACTCACTCCTCGAGGGCCAGCTCTCCCTATTTCGGGGCATCTCCATATTTGGGACTCTGTGTTCTATTGTACTAATTTCTCAGTTCTCTCCACTACAGCACTGCTATCGGAGGAACCGCTGTTCCAGCGCCCTGGGGAATACTAGCCCAGCCGGGCTACATCTTCTACTCACTACTGCCACCTCTGGTGGTTTCTCAAACTGTCTAAATAAAGAAATATCTGGGTTTGTGTGTCCAGAGCTGAGCCGGATGTGTGGCCCCTCACGGGACTTCCCCCATGGGCGTGGTCAGCTGCCATAGTGTCCAAGGGTCCACCCAAACCTCACTAATTATAACAGTGTGTGAGAGACTGGTCAGGGAGGCGACCGGTGTGTGCATGTGTGAGAGACAGACTGGTCAGGGAGGCGACCGGTGTGTGAGAGACAGAGACTGGTCAGGGAGGCGACTGGTGTGTGCTTGTGAGAGACAGAGACTGGTTAGGGAGGTTACTAGTCGGTGAGACACAGATACTGCGTATGAGTGACTGGTTGTGGGCGCTAAGGAAGAGGACTGTGAGGACAGAGCTTCAGCAGCCACTGCTGCTTCTGGTGTGTGCTATTGGCCTGCAAGGGAAAGGAGCAGGAGAGTTGCTCGAGAGGGTAAGTAATGGTGGCTTTTTAAGTTTATTTTTCTTGATTGACTGCCATTTTAATTATTGGGTATTATGTGATGCATCTGCTGTTTTGAAATATTTTATTGATATTTGGACAGTTTTTAATAATTTTTATGTTATTCTGTTCATCAGCTGTTTTGTAACATTTATTAGTATAGTTTTACAATTATTTCTGTGTGGGGCTCTATAACAGCTTGGCTTGTTCTGTTTTCCTAATAGGAAGTGTATTAGTGTTTAGGGCCTGGTTAAATATTTGTAGTGTTGCCTTTTCATAGATAGGGTTGTTACTCTTTGAGTGAGTTCCATAATCCAGGTATAACTTTGTGTGGGTTAGTTTGTGTGCATTATTGCAGATCCTGGGACTATTTAGGTGCTACATTTCTCTTTTCATTTCTCCAGGTTTGCTCTGAATGCAGAGTGGCTGTTTTGGTTTTCCATTTCAGTTTGTCTCCATATTTGTAATTTGTGGTAAAGGTCAGTTCTGGGTGTGTGACCGAGGTGAGGTCTTTTATTAGCATGTAGGCATTTGCATCAATCTTATTTGTTGTGTTTTCTCAATAGGACATGCATTAGTGGTAAAATTACTGTCTTTTCATAAGGAGGGGTATTGTACTTGCAAGTAAAGGGAGTTTGTTTTGCTTTTACTGAGATGTCATCAGAACCAGTATATTTTTTTTTATGGTATGGGTAATGTCCTAGTTCTGCTCTGCACCCATTTTTGGGGGGGTCGAGGTTACTGAGGAGGCAGAATGTATATTTACATTTAGCCCCGAGACAGTCACATGTTCAGTGTGTTACACATGTGAGAACCATCTATCAGGTGTGTCCCGGCCGAAAAAAGATTGAGAACCACTGTACTATACTAATGATAACAGTCATCCATGACCACTTGGATAGTTATTTTAACAAGAACTGAAATTTTGGGAATATGTTTTCTCTTTTTTGTGTATAATTTCATGATATCAGTATAATTTTGTGATGTAAGATGTGGATGCTATCTCAAATGAATATGAGAAAGGGGATATTATGACAGACAGTCCCCCACTGCCTGGGGCAAACATGTAGCAATAATCTGCAGAAACTCCTCCATGGCAGACCTCCAACAGACCAGCCTCAAGTCAGAGAGCAAGCTACAGGAAGCAATCAGTGCTAAGAAGCAGCCACAATAGGAAGCCTGTAAATACACTCAGTCTTGCTGAATCAAATTTAAATTGTTATAAGGCCATGAGAGTCTGGATTCTGCCAAGCACATATAAAGCACAACCTTTAAGTGCTGAGTGTGTGTAAATATAGCTTCAGAAGTGATAGTCACTCTGTAAAGTGCACTACTATCCAAGTAACTGAAAAAGCACTTGTATTAATTTTAAAATAAAATCATCTAGCTAATCAAAGCAAATATACTTCACTTTAATTGTATTTCATCCCTTAAAAAACACACCACCGTTTAAAATTGTAAAAGATGCTCCATGGTTAACCACTCCTATAGTTGTGAATCAAAGTAAATCAGAATGTGCGGTGGCTTAACCATCAAATCCCCTATACAGCAAAGAACGACATATGTAAAGCGCCAAGAGGACCCCAGTAAGGAAAGTCTTAAAAATAGGGAGCATGACAAAAATAGGAGATATGCGCCTTTTATTTATAAAAAAAATAAATAAAAATGTTTTAGAAGAAATAAGACATACTGATTCTTTAAATAATAGGCAGTGCATGAGTGGTTCCCAGACCTATGGTTTCAGGTCTGAAATGTAAGCGATTTGGGCGATGCATTGCCACCGAGGAAAATAACAAAAGTGTAATCCAAATTGATTTGGTAATCCTACTTCCACCCACACCTAAAGCTGAGCCAATCCAGTTGTGAAACACTATCAATATTAAAAATGAATATCAAATTTAAGGCAACACTTTGCAGATGGTCACAGTGTTTCAACTTCAAAATACACTGCACTATTCTGAGTAAAAAAAAAATGAAAGAAAGCGCAACACAAAGAAAGGACCTTAGCGGCTATAAGAGCCCTTCACTGCTGGTTCCTGCTTTCTCAAAGGAAAGAGGCCGTGCGCAGCATGGGCGGGAACACTGCTGGCTTCCCCGCCAGCCAAGGGCCGGACACTTCCGTCCCTCCCCACACAGACGAGCCAAGTCCAAGGCCCGCTTCCGGTCTCCGTGCCATTCCCCCCCCGCGCCGATGGCAATTTGCAGCACCTGGGAGCCGAGCGCTCCCCGGACAGACGTCCTGGACAGCCTCCAGCCAGTCATCTTCCTCCTCCTGCTCTTCGTCGGGCGTCTGCGGGAGCTCCATAAAACCTCCCTCGCGAACAACAGGGACGATAGCCCGGCGCTTAGTCAAAGGGCCTTAACGAGGACGCAGCACTACGCAGTTCCCCCTTTCCCGCGTCAAGGATTCAATTGCCTCCCCTCTCGCCCGTCCAAATTGCAGCGCAGCCAGCGGGAGAGAAGGGAGGGGAAAGGAAAGCGGCAGCCGAGCCGTCCAATGAGAGCGCTGGAGGCGGGGCCCGCGAGATCCTGCCCGGGGCTTTGTTACTTTTCTTTCCTGCTCTTTCATTTGCGTGAATTGCTTGGCTGCGTTGCCAATTTGGTGATTCTATCTCGATCTAGCGAATTTGTTTAACCCGACGGAAAATTTAAAACTGACCGCGACTTGAAGCTAATTTAGCGGGAGGGACAATCTAATTACAAATTAGGAGCCTTTTCGCTGCTGTAAATTTTCCCTTGGGGTTCCCTACTTGGAGCACGGCTGGAACCAAGAATGTACAAGCGGCCGAGATTTCCCCTGGCTAGAGCTTTTACCCTGGCCTGGCTCCAGTCTCATTTCTCATTCAACACAGGCTCTGCCGGTTCGGTGTCTCAGCGGGAGACGCTTGAGGAGTCCGATAATATGAGGGCCAAGCTCTCTCTGCTGGAAAGAGAGCCAATCAGCAAGCAAAACAAAAAACAGGCGCGATAACTTTTTTCTAATCATCTTATGGCAGACTGACAACAGCAAAAGGAAGTACGCAAGACAAGGCGAGGTTAGGTTTTTATCATCAGCACTGAAGAGGAATCACTGTTATCTGCAGCACCACATATGTGTGCTGCTAGCCTAGCATTAGAGGTTTCTGTAAGCTCGAAGAGGGGCAGTGGGCCCACCTAGGACAAAAGCAGTGGCGTCAACGAGTTTCCGAATAAGTGGAGTTACAAAGGCAGCATGAACCTAACTTTCAAGGATGGGGCGGGCAGGAAAAAGTTGGGGTGGGGAAGGGGGAAAGGACTGGCAGTGAGTGCAAGAACTTTATAAGACGATGCTGTGGTGCCTGCTGGAGGAATGTAAGCACTCAGTGAATGCATAAGTAAAGGCACAAGTGTGAGCTGTTTCAGAGCGAACGAGTGATTAAGTGGATGTGTATAAAAGTAGGGGGGGGGGGAGTGTCAGAGAGTGATCAAAAGTGTGTTTGATACACCCCTGCCAGTCTATAATAAACTCAAAGGTTCGCAGCTATGCTGGAGCCATCACATAGCAACATTGTTCGATTTATTTTTTACCCCATCTGGAGACCTTTTTACAGTTAATCTAGTGCAGGGGTGGCTGACTCCACTCCTTTGGAGCCACCAGTGAGCTGGGTTTTCGAGATGTCCACGGTTAGTATGCATGAGATAGATTTGCATGCAATGGAGGCAGTGCGTGTGGGTGTCTCTCATGCTTGTTTGTTGTGGGTGGCCTGGAGGCTGGTCCTGTTTCTGGCTTTTGGGGACTGGAGTTGGTCACCCCACTTTAATGACTCGGCATGTAAGACTTAGCAACATTAACTATTGGCAAGGGGCACCAGCTTAGCTGTTTTGAAGGAGCAAAGTGGGACTTTCCTGGGTCCGGTGGCCTCATGGGGGGGGGGGGGGGGGGGGCAAGTATGGCTGTATCAATACCAGGAGCCTTATATATGTTGCCGCTGTGGAACCAGACTTAGGATCAGTTGAAGGACTTACATCGAGTCTACAAGGCACAGGCCTTGCACTGCCATAGTCTGAGAAGTGGTAGCTGGGATGGATATGACCTTGTGTCGCTGAAGGCCAGATTACCCCCGCAATGGACCTCAGTGGCACAATACTGGAGTGGATCAATGCTGTTACTGGGTGCCCCATGGGTTGGGCACACAAAGATGGGCTATGGAGCCCTAACTGATGATAACTTTTGGCTGCTTGGCTGAAGATGGAGTTGATTTTGATCTGGTGAGGAGGCTAGGTTTGGGAGGCAAAAATGCATTTGGAATGTGATGCAAGATAAGTTCATTTAATAGAATGGTTAGTACAATGGTTGTATTTGCCTCATTTAATAATAAAACTGCTGCCATTTGTTCCCCCTTCCTACCTGCATTGTGTATGATTGGTCTTTTGTTTACATGGAGGTTCACATGGGGCCAGTGCTCTGCTGTAGGAGGACATGCACACCTCGCTTTTTCTTTTCCTCCCCATGCACTGAGCAACTCCATCACTTACAACTCTCAAAGCAACACTTAACCTCAGTAGCTTGAGCTTTCTAAATATCATCTTTCCTGTTTGGTTTCTTTTCTGCCCTTTTTTTTTTTTGTGCTTTTTTGTTTTCAAGCTTTCATTTTTTTTCTCTTTTATCCCATTTTGACAAGCATTATACCAACCTACTTCTGGAATAAAACTAAAATGTGCATGCTTTATATCATGACAATTTTTTATGCATTTCTTTTTGTAATCCACTCTTCAGTTCATAATATCCTACCAGACTTTGCTGTTAGCAGTGTGAGCAGAATGTGCCTTTCTTCTGGTAGTATTATATGTTGGATGGAGCGGGGAGGAGGAGAAGCAGCTCAACCCCATTGCACCGTGGCAATACCTACGGGCTAGATTTGATGCCCATGTTTTCAGGATTCCAAAAGAAGTAGTGGTGCATTGACCCCAGCTAAGGATTATCCAATAACTGGACTAGAGGAAACTGGGAAGAGATATAGATAAGAGGAAAAAGTTCCCTGGGTAATTGCATATGTTTTTTGCACTAGATCACAGCTCTAGTTCTGACTGAGCTAGAGCCCCAACTAAGCAGTAAGAAACAAGGTAAGGTCATCAACTCTTCCCTTCCCCAACAACTGAGTTTAACTCTTTCCTGCTCTATCTGAGGCCCCACCCAACTCATCTGCTCCCTGCTACAGTTTAGACCTATGATCAGGCCTCCTGCTTCCTCTTACTGTCTTTGGGGAATGGCTGCCATCACCATGGCTCACTTGCCTGTTGGCTCTACTACTGCATCTGTTGCTGTTTGGCTTTGTGAGTTCAAGCCATGTGGTGCTCAGACTTTTGTACTGTTATTGTGAGAACAATGTAGGAATATGGGCAAGCTTCCTGGTTCAAAGTCACAAAGTTATGTCAAGGAGATGGAGCTGGAATGCAGAGAAACTAGAAAGCATTGTGAATGCTCTGGAAGAAAAAGGAGAGAGCAGCGTGTTTAACTGATAAATTCCATATTTATTTTTTTTTACACGGGATGCTTTTGGGAGATGAGGGGTTTATTGGTCTATTAATTTAAACAAATATGTATATAGGTGTAAAAAAAACAAACCAGTGGTAGTGGGGAATGCTGCTGTTTATGGTAGTTGGTTTTGGGCAGCAGAGTCGAGGGAAAGCTGGAGGATAACCCCAAGGTGCCATTTTGACCCTGTTCGGCTGTGGAGAAAAGCAGAGCCAAGCCAGATCTTGAGAAAATGCTGTGGCCTAATTTTGGCTACATTTCAAACAGGGGCATCCTTTGGGAGGTCAGGCAAAGGCAGTTGGGCATAGCAGTTGGTTACTACTGCAGAAGAAAAGCTTTGTTTTAGTGTTTATAAGCCCCCTATTAAAGACATGAAAGTGGTGATGAGGCCAGAAGTAACCCGAATCACAGTACCATCTGAACTGTGGCCGTGCTGGGAGCGTGGAATGAGGCAGAGGCAGTGGGGACCTCCTGCTGAAGAAGTTCCATAGGGTGAAAAATACTCTAGGAAATACCTGGAATGGCCAAGACAGTTTAGAGAGAGGGAAAATGTTTGCTGGTCCCACTGGGAAAAGGTGGAGACTTCCAAAAAGAGGGAAAAACTATTTTAAAGGTGCATAGTTTAAGCATGAGACATGCTGTGAAGAGGCTTTCAAGGTCATAGGCCAACTGGCTCACGTACAGGTTGACAGTTGAAGAGAAACTGTTGAAATGAAGAGAGAAAAAAAATGGAGAAAAATTGTTTTTTTATGTTCAGGGCCTCTGGTCTGTGATTCCACAGCCCCGGGTTGGGCTACAAAATCCACGTCTTGTGGATTTGCTGATCTTTGCAGATTTGCCGCAGGAGATCAGGGCCCTGCCAGCAACATAGTCCAAGGTCCTCCCTGTCTCCCTCCCCCACTTCAGCATCAGCATGGCAGGCCGCTTCTTCCTCTTTTGCCACCTGGGATTAATTTAAGCTTTCACCCATGTGGTTGAACAAATAGTCTCATGGTTGAAACTGAAAGCAGTTAGGCGCAGAGGGGGGTGCAGAGAGAGAGAAAAATGCAGGATGATCAGAGGGGTGTGAAAAAAGGGATCCCTTCCCCCTAACATCACTGTGAACCCAATCCCCCACCCCCTAAAAAAGGAAAACTAATAAATTAGTTGGACATAGAAATGTCAGAAAAGGACTTTATAAAAATAAAGTAAAAGGAATATGAGGGGCTTTATAGTAGTCAAGTATTCGGAGAACCAGCTAATAGCTCGTTTCTCCTGTAGTTTCTCTCTCCAGATACCCTAGCGGAAGCAAGCCTAGGTACTCTCTTCTCGAGGGCCTAACTGTTCCATTCTCCTTGGGTATTCTGCACCACAGACCTCAAGTCCTTCTTCCTGCTCGATTGCAACAGTGGAGATATCAACCTGGGCTACAGCTACCAACCAGTGAGTACCTCATCTCTACAGACTATCTACTTCACCTTAACAGATTCTCGGCATACTCCGCTTGCGGACCACTACCGGATCTGTCTCCACCCTCCTCGCTACTGACAGGGTTCTCGGGTTACCCCGCTCAACGGACCACTATCGGACCCACGTCTTCTACCAGGGTGAGAGCTACTCAACACCAGAAGATTTTGTGTTTAGTCTGGAGTCATTCTCAGAGGTACCAGGAACAACAGAGACTGTCTGCTTCTCGGACAGTACCATTTGCTGTACAATAAAAGCTTTATTCCACTGTGTCCGCTTACACTACGAGATCAGCCTATCGCTATGCTTCCCCAAAGGGCCCTTCCCCATGGGAGGAATCATCACCACAACGACCAAGAGTCCACAACCATGCCACAAACACAACAGATGACATCACCTGAGCCCTGTATATAAGGCAGGGCTCAACTCTTCATTCCCCACCTTGGCAATTGGGTCGACACTATTGTGTACAAGTTTGCCACTGTCTCCTCGCTTTGTTCCAGCATCTGTCTGTTCCAGTCCTGTCCCAGCATCCTTCTGTTCCAGTCCTGTTCCAGCATCTGTCTACTATGTCTCTCCAAGTAGTACCCTCGGACTGATTCTCTGGTACTGACCGCTGCCTGCCTTCGGACCATATTGCCTGCTGTCTGGACCTGACCTCTGCCCATCTCTTCGACTACTCCCGACCTGACTTATGGAACCCGACCTCTGCCCGTCTCTTCGACTACCCTCGGACTGACTTCCTGGAACCAACTCCGCTTTGGCTGTCCATCCACGGATTGACCTTCAGAATTGACCTCTGCTACTCCTTGACCATGCCTCCTTGAATCTGACCTTGCTCCTAGCCTTGTCATTACAAACTCTATTCTGGCCCTCTGTGATTCCTCTTGTCTGCTGTCCAGACACTGACCGTGCTCCCCTATTCTTGGGCACACCTTTGAACTTTCTCTCTGGGAGAACTTCGGAGGCCCACCTAAGACCAAGTGACCCGGGTCATTACAGGCTCCACCCGGGGGACCTCAGGTTTCCAGTGGTGAAGCTCCAGCTAGTCTCTACTTCCTCTTGTGCTCCGCCTCTTGGTGGCAGGTGCCTCCTGGTCCCATCCAGGGAGCCGTCCTCCCCTGCACCAGGCCAAGAGCGCTACACAATGGATTCATGAACAGGATCATCTTGGCCTAAAACTATACCATGGGTATTGTCTTCACCTAAGGAGTCTGCTCTATCACTATTACCATCATTATCTCTACTGTTGAAGCTAAGGTTGGGCACCTTTTATCATGCACAACGTGCAGCCAGTATGAAATTTCCTTTTCTTTCCTTTCATATCTCAATACAGTGGTAAACTGTCCAAGACTTGCAATAGATGTGTAAGGATCCATTGGTTCCTACCTTATCCATGTTGTCCCTAGCTTAAGCCCTAAGTTAGGTATTGGACAGAAGTTGCCAGACCATCTCTTGCAGGCACCTCTTGTGAGGATGCCTTGGACTGGTCAGCCTGTTTGCTTAAAAGCAGGCAGAGCACAAGGCACAGTGTGGTATTTTTGTTAAGAATTTCGATAAAGAAGGAGAGTTGCTGAAGTTATTCCCCATTCTGGGTCAGACTCATGGTCTGGCAGGAGAGCGGAGAAGAGTTTGGGAGAGTTTACTTTGAGCAGATGTTTTGAATTTTGGTGTGGCCCCGACCTACCTAAGGAGGATTTGCACCCTTGCCTTGGGAGATCAGGATAAGGTGTTTCAATTCCCTTGTCACTCAGCTAAAGAGGGACAGCAGTAACCTGACAGAGAAGAAGAGAAGTATTTTTGCAGAAAGTTTTGTTCCTGTTGTTTTGGGAGACATTTTTGCCACCAGTTTCTGTCCACGAGAAGGAGAAGGGCATTTGTGTTCTGGTGTTTTTGGGACTCTACTCAAAAGGTTTCCAGTGACATCAGAGATAGACTCGGGAGATCCCAGCCCACACTAGGAGCCCACTTTCAACCATCTAGAGGGCTGGGTGATTTTCTATTGCTTGCCACCATAAAGGACACTGGCTCAGCAATGCAGGTCACAGGTCATCAGAACTTTCTGATATTTGTTTTTGTGAGCATGGATTGAAGACTTGGTTGCTGATTGGACTACAGAACATTTATTTTGGACTATCCCACTAGAGTGCCCGGCTTCTTTAGTCAGAATACAAAGCACCCTAAAGCAAGTGTTGTGGGCCTGGACCCTTCAGCCGAGGTGAAGTTGGTTCATCCTGTACTCCTTGGGGAATTCTGTGCAAAAAAATGTAAAATTCTCCGCACAAAAACTTAAAATTCTTGGTGAGGGGCGCCAGGAGACGAACATTTATCCACAAAATGAAGACCAAAGCTGGGCAGATAGTGACTTTGGCTGCTGACATGGGAAACGTGTTTTGCTGTTTTTATGAATCGCTATATTCAGATGACTTACACCCGTCCCCGACTCAAGAACAATAATTCTTTTCAGATATTGTCCTCCCCTTGCTGTCCGACTCTCAACAAGATTTTTTAAATCAACCTATCCAAACATATGAAGTTCTTCGAGTAATCAAGGAAGTTGCCAAAGGCAAAGCACCAGGCCCTGATGGATACTCGTATGATTTTTTTTAAAAATACTACAAGATCCTATCACGGTCCCCCTAACCGAATACTACCAGGCGGGGCTTGAGAGCCAAAGGTTCCCGGATGAATTTAACAGTGCGACGATCATCGTCCTCCCGAAGGAGGGGAAAGATCCGTACCTCCCGGCTTCTTACAGGCCGATTATCACTCCTTAACAGTGACCTCAAGATCTTGGCTAAGGTCCTTGCGGACTGACTGAACAGTTTGTTACCATCACTCATCTCCGAACACCAAGTAGGCTTTGTTCAGGGCAGGCTGGCTACAAGTCACGTTTTGAAACTGCTGACGGCTATGAAACTCTCACAACAAGCAGCCATCCCATCTTTAGCCGTAGGATTTGACTCCGAGAAGGCATTCGACAGAGTGTCCTGGCAATATCTTTTTTCGGTTCTTAACCGATATGGCTTCAAAGGAGCCTTTCTCAATTATATTGCTCTTTTGTATGATCATCCATCCTCCAGAATCCTAATAAACGGCCAACAGTCTGAGAAATTCTCCCTGCAGAGAGGGGTGAGACAAGGCTGCCCACTATCCCCCCTACTTTATATCTTGTCCATTGATCCCTTATTGTGAAAAATCAATGATCACCCCGACATTCATGGCTTCAAGAGAGGAGGGATGGCCTTTAAAACAGCGGCTTTTGCTGACGACGTCTTAGTCTTCCATACACAGCCGCTTTTGTCACTACCGACTCTTGGACATTCAATCCCACTTTGGAGCTTCTGCCGGCTTAAAAATCAACAGGGCCAAGTCGGAAGCTCTGGACATCTGCGACTCGGTGCGACCCACATGGCACGACTCTTTCCCCCCTGAAATGGGCAGCAGGTCAATTGAAATATTTAGGTATTTTCATTCCATCAGACCTAGATAACTTATATCGCCTTAATGTTCACCCGAAGATAAAACAAATGACAGCCTTGCTAGCAAAATGGGCTTCCCTGCCCTTATTATGGGGGCGGGTCCACTTATATCAAATGGTACTCTTACCAAAATGGATGTATACCCTCCAAATGCTTCCTGTGTGGCTAAAGAGGCAGGACCGTCAGGTGATTGATAAATCTCTATCCAGCTTTTTGTGGGGAGGGAAAAAAGCTAGAATATCGCTATGTTCTCTACAATTGCCAGAGAGAGAGGGTGGTCTTGGTTGCCCTAACATTTTCTCTTACAATGTAGCATGCAACCTCCGATTTATCAAAGACTGTCTATTTGGAACGACATTTTTCACTCCTTATGCTTATCTTAAGGAATGGTATGGGGTTTCATCTTTAAATGGACTGTTACATGCACAATCGGACGCGTTACCTAGAGAACTTAGATCACACCTATTTTTACAGACCTGCCGGAGCACATGGAAATACATATGTAAGAATGCAGGATTTAGACATACAACTACACCCCTGCTAAGTATTGCCTATAACACCCAGTTTACACCAGGTCAGGGACCTCGATATTCACCAGATGGCAGGAAAAAGGCTTAGTCTATCTCTTTCATATGGCACATAGAGACACGGGCATAGTTCATAGCTTCCAAGAACTTCAGGCCATGTATAAACTCCACAATTCTGACTTCTTTGCATACCTGCAACTACGACATTTCATAGATTCCGTTAGCAAAGACTTGCCACATTGGCTTAAAAATCAAACGCTCACTAATCTCCTGACCTCTACATCTAAGAAAGGTCCGACTATCTCTGCCTTCTACAAAGAAATAATGGAGAACTCTGACGTCACTGCTCTTACTACACTTTACCAGAACTGGAAAACCTGGCCGGCGTTACAACTGTCCTTTCAGGAATTCAAAGTTACCTTTGCAAACATTCGTAACCTTACTACTAACAAACTTCTACGAGAAACCCAATACAAGTTTCTGTGGAGAGGGTATATATCTCCGGCTCTGGCATTTAAGTATAAATTGTGTTCCTCTCCAATTTGTTTGAAATGTGGCGCCAATCCAGGGTCTCTTACTCACTGTTTCTGGGACTGCCCTGAGGTCACGACATTTTGGCAGGAGCTTATACAAGTTTGTGAGAAACTTTGGGGCCACTCCATACCTCCTAACCCTAATATATGGCTATTTGGCTCAACCCCAGCGGATTTCACGGTTGATGATGACCAGCTACCATTCATATCAAAAGCTGCACTAGTCAGTAAAAAGATAATTTTAACAGAATGGATGTCTGAGCGCACTCCACACCTAGATCATTGGTTCCTGAGAATGCTAAATTTAGGAACACATGAGTATCAAATTGCCAACAACTCAACAACTAAGTGTAGAGCATCAATGCACAAGATCTGGGACCCTTTTTTTTCATATCTAAGGCCTAAAACGAATGGGATGTAATTCCTTCCAGTATCTTACTTCCGTAACGAATCACTGCGATGGTATTTCTTTCCTTCTAGTTAAGGCGTTAGACCCTGTTGGGGGGAGGGAGGGGAAGAGGGGAGGGAAAGAATTTGGGTGTAGGGAATAGATGCTGATAATATGTTTGTTTGTTAGCCGGTGTATTAACAAATAGAAATACTAGGGTTATAGTACAAAATTGTATTTGTGAAGTATCCACTGGACTTGCTAGCTGCTTAATCTAATCTTCAGTGGCACTCAGTAACCACGTTTTTATGTTTTTCTTGTTCATACTTGTTGAAATATATAGAGTGTGTACTACTCTGTTTCGCCATGTAATAATATTACTGTTCTTGTTGGGTTATCCTGCTGTACTATTATTTCACAATAAAAACATATAAAAAAAACCCAAAAACTTAAAATTCTGCATACTTTATATTGGTCAAAATAACACAATATACATGACAGTCTTTTGAATAAATAATTTAAAATGTAATACAGAGAAAAGTTATCACTTAAAGATGCAGAGTTTTAAATATTTTGCGCAGAATTTCCCTAGAAGTTCACTGTAAAAATGTCTCTTCTACTCTCTCTCCCTACTCTCCTGGCCAAACTCCTTTCACTTTGCCCTCTCAGGCCCCAACTCCTCCACCTGCCACTATTTCTCCCCTCCCCCTCTAGGCTCAAACCGTTCCACTTTATCTCCACTCCCAGAGTTTGACCCCTTTCTCAGTACTGCCCCCACACAGACTTCCTCTGTCACTCCCTCTAGTGTACATACAGACCCCTCATACAGGCTCTCTCTCTCTCTCTTGCGCACGCACACACACACACCTTCATTCAGACTCCCACTCCCTCTCCCGCACACACCTCCTCCTCCTCATAAAGGCTCCCTTTCTCTCTTGCACACACACCCACCAGGCTTGCTATGTCTCTTACACACCTCTGTACACTAGATCCCTCTCTCACTCACACATCCCCTATACATTCTCTCTCTCTCACACACACACATCTCTTCACAAAGGGTCTCTCACACATACACACATCCCTTCACAGAGGCTGCCTTTCTTACACATACATACCCCCTCACAAGGCTCCATCTTTCACAAACAAGAACCCTCAAATGCACACAATCCCTTTTTCACACACACCAGCTCCCAATCCCTCACACATGTTCAACTCCTTCACAATCTCCTCACATAGGCTCCCACTCTCTGGCACCCACACCTACGCACCCTCACACATGATCTCTCTCACCTCGCAGGCTTGTGGTCTTTCGCGCGCACACACATACAAACATAGACTCACTCTCACCAGGGCCTGCTCCATCTTTGCCACAAGCGGGATGGCCTTCACTTGCGGCACACCTGAGTCTGCCAAATTCTGCACAGAAAACAGAATTTCTGTGCAGCTGCGCAGGAGGGGAATTCCATGCTCCACAGTAGCACGGAATACCCCCCAGGATTAAACCTGCAGGGTGAAGCTCTGCAGGTCCTCACCATCATCTGGCAGAAATGAATGAGGTAGAGGCCCAGCTGGTGCTTGTCCTATCCCAACCCTCATAGGTTGAGCCTTCCGGTGCCAGGGCTGGCAGGCCTTAGGTTGGGGCCTCTGCTGAGGAACTGGAGATCCATAAAGATGGTCGGTTTTCAGGCCAGGGTCTGAGACAGGCAGAGATCAGACATGGTTGAAGAGCAGGCAGTGGTCAGTGGCAGGTGGAGTTCAAACGTGGTCGGAGAGCAGACAGTGGTTAGTGGCAAGCAGAGTTCAAACAGAGTTCAAGGCAAGCTGAAATCAGAATTGGAGATTCATCCAAGTGAATGAAGGACGAGTAGGCAGGCAGGGAGGCATGGAACAGCACAGGCAGACAGACAAGGCAACAGAAAACACTGAAGCACTGAAAACTGACCACAGAAGAAAGACAAGGAACACAAAACACCAGGGATCAGGAACTGTAGAGACTAAGATAAGAAACTGAAGAAACAAAGACCAGGAATACTGAGGCAACTCGCTCTACTAAACAGTAGTGGACCTATTGCCGAGACAAGGAGGAGCTGTTGCAATGGTCTTTTATAGGCCTTTGATAGTGAAGCCATCAACGGGGGCCCCTGGTCTTTTCCCATCACAGGCCCTTTAAATGAGTCAATATATTATAATGACATATAAAGCAATTATTCAAAAATTCTTTATTAAATACAAAACATCGATTCATCAGATATACATAGAATTAGTTCAGGAACAATATATACCCCACATTATACATAAAACAAACATTCATACATCCATTCATACAAAATTTAAAAAGAGAAATTACAACACTTCTTTGTTAAATATCCTTTGCTTTTCTACAACACTCCCAACATGTTTCACTGTAAAGGCTTCTTCAGGGGAGTATACATCCAGTTCACACAGTTAATGTTCCCGAATGTTTAAATAAGGCATTTCCATGTCACTTCTTCTTCAAAACTTATAGTTCTTCTAATTATAAATCATACATGTGTATCCTTTCTACAAAATATTCACATTTAAATAAATTTTTCATTAAACTTACTTCTCAAAAAAACATTATCTATATCTATATATAAAAAAGAGTAGCTATATATATATTTATTTTAATTATTTTATTTTAACATGTTTTATATACTGTATATTCAGTTTTGCCATCATAACGGTTTACATTAGGAGAGTGACATTAGAGATTTAACAAATACAATTTAAAGATAAAGTTGGGTAGCATTGGGGAGGTAATGGAGGGGTTAGATTATAAGGGACAAAAGTTCTTTGAGCTCTGTTGTTGTTATGAACACTGCCCGCGGAGCTAACCCCTGCGAGCAGGCACTCACCTTCCCCCCATGCTGCTCCCGACGCGGCCGGACGCTGCCGAAGTTGGGCCTTCCCATGCGGCTGGAGCCGCAGACTTGCCTTCATCACGCGGCCCGGAGGCCGCTCACCTTGCCTTCTTCACCGCAGCTGAAGCCGCGGATTTCTTTGCGTTTCTTTGCGGCTGGAAGCCGCCGCCATTATCATCTTCGCGGCAGGAGGACACATCCCCAAGCTTGATTGGCAGCTGGAGCCGCCCTTGGGGCTTGCCTCCAGGCCCAGCTCTGCATCTGCGTCCTCATCGTCGGTGCAGGACCGCTGTCCACGGTCCTGCACAGCACTGCTTCCTTCCTCCTAGGCGCGCGGCCGCGCCTCTCTTCTGAATTTAAAGGGCCCACGGCCGGATATGCCCTGGGCCCCACCTTTATGACTGTTTCCTGCTTCAGCCCTATTGAAGGGCTGTTCCTGTATTTCCTCGTTGCCCTGCATCGGAGTGACTTCAGTCCTGGAGGCTCCTGCCTGCCAGAGCTCCGTCAGGTCTTCTTCGTGGAGCTCCTCGTCTCGTCTCATCTTGTCGTCTCGTCATGCCATGTCTTGATTGCCTGAGGTCTCCGTCCAGGTGTCCTGGTGTCTCATCTCCTGATGACTTGCTTCCTGTTCGTTCTTGCTCTGGAGCCTTCTGTTCTGCCGGCCGTGGATCTCTGGGTGACGCAGCTTCGTCATGGGAGATGCCGGCAGTGGACTGGTGTCCTGTGCTCCTGAGCCATCTTGTCCTGCCAGCCTTTGTGGTGCTTCGGATGACATCTGGCTCTGTCGAAGTTCTGCCTCGGCTGGATTCTTCCCTGCACTTGTCCTGCTCTCCTCGTGTTCCGTGACCAATCTCCTTGGGCTGTGTAGGGAGCATAGTGGGACAGGGTGGTCCGCGACCAGCCCATTGGGTCCAGCCGTGAAGGTGGGCTGAGTAGGGCGCCCTGAGAAACAGTGCCAATGTCTACCTGCCCAGCTTCTTGTCTCGTCTGGACTTTGTCAAGTTCCTCGTCTTGCCTCTGATGCCGTTGCATCAGCCCTGGTGTCATGTCTTCAACAGCCCTGGTGTCATGTCTTCGCTTCAACCCTCGTCTGTGATGCAGTCGCATCAACCTTGTTGTCATGTCTTCGTGTCAAGGCCTCCGTCTGCCCTCATCCTCAGGCTGGCCTGCTGCTCCATGCCGATCCAAGCGACAGGTCTGAAAGGGCTTTGAACCGTCGGAGGACCGTTCTCCTACCAACATCATCTTGTTGTTGGCACTAGGAGCTTGCAGGCCCAGCAGAGGGTAAGACTGTGTCTCTGCCATCCTGGGACACGACACCAACCCTCGGTTCTGTCCTGGATCCGTCTGTGGTCGGGCTGAGGCCCATGGGCACACTAAAACAACCCGTTGTAACAGTTGTAGAGTTCATGGTTTTATTGGTCCAATCTAAGTTGATAGGGTGGTGTCTCTGTTTTCTTTGGAGTTGTCTGGTTGGGAGTTTGTTGATGTTGGTAGTTAAGATAATCTGAGAAAGCTCTGGTAAAAAGCCATGTTTTTTAAGTCTTTCTTGAAAGTTTTGGTGTCAAATTGAGTTCTTAGATTTAGGGGTAAGGAGTTCCATATATATAAATATAACTACAAACCTCAACTCCTGATCCTGAGATTTTAGGTACGTACACGGAGAAAATACTGTCCTTCAATTTTCACATATTTCGATTCTGAAAATAGTTAGATTTTACCCACAAAATTAATGTACTACACAGACCACTAAAACATACAATATACTTCATAAAACTTTGAGGGAGAAGTTTAAAACTTACCACAAATGTATAAGAACAACCCGCATACTTTACACGTACATTACGTCAAACCTTTCAGCTGTTCAAATCAAACCACCACATAGACTTCCCAAGTTAGCCTTAAAGGGCAAAAGAGCCAATCAAATGGCACCAATTCAAAAACACGCCACCCAATCAACTCTCTCATTTAAACCTACCGGTGCCAAAGTTTTTAGAAAAAATATCCATTGTTGTTCTGCCCGTAATAGAATCTTATTAATGTCCACATCTCCTATTATTTATTTGTTGAACCACAAAAAAATCGCAAATCCTCCACCAAGTGCTGATACCGATGCCAATGTTCTAGCAGCGGAGCTTTTTCCACTACATTCTGATTTCGACTACAATGTTCGGCAATACGTGTTTTAATTTTTCTAGAGGCCTTCCCCACATAAAACAAACCGCATGGGCATCAAACAATATAGACAACTGACATTGACTGGCATGTTGTTTTTGATTTCAAAAAAATTTTTGGTCCGGATATCAGGTGAGCAAAATGCTCTACTGATAAAAGAAAGTTTACATACTCCACAGTTGTTTCACGGACCATGTCCTTTAAATGAGTCAGCACTGGGCACGTGTGTGTCCTAGGAGGGTCCAGGACGAGTGGCGGCAGCAGAAGTAAGCTAAGCACAGCAGCCTGCCACGTGTCCATACGTGGGCCTACCCCAGCATTGCAGTTTGTTCCCTCAGGCTCTGAGCTGGAGGTAAGTGTGGCAGCAAGCCCGCAGACTGCCAAACACAACAGCAAGGACAACCTAAGCATGAGCACCGTGGAGAAAGAAAACATAAAGCAATTGAGAAACTGTTTTGGTCCCTATCCCTGTGAGCTTAAGGCCCTGGAGGTTGAATCCTCCTCCCTGCAGGATAGAACCCTGGTACCACGGAGCCTTCAGTGGACTGAATGGATTGGGAGTGGAGAGACAGTGAGTTGGGTGAAAAGAGGTCCCGGGGACAACAGTGTGCGCCTGCTTTCTGGGAGATCTCTGAAGAGGGAGTTACAGATGTTACACAATGGGGTAACAACGCTTAGGTACTCAGGCAGACTTGCCAAAAGAAATTTACTCTAGTCTCTCCCCTCAGAAATGCACTGTAATTGTTAATCACGGACACTGCTGCTGCTTTTTCAGGTTGCTAAAATCCAGACGGGCATGTCTAAGTAGAAACTAAGGGCTAGATGTATTAAAGATTTCTTTTGTTCCATTTGGGCCTGATTCATTAAGTCTTTTCTACCATTCTGTGTCTATGGAGAACACAGTTTAGTTCATCTGGCCCTAGGTAAGAATTAGTGTTAGGATTCGTAGGTTCGTGGGCCCTTGGCCCGAGGTGAGGGTTGGTACCACCTGTGAGGAGGAGCCCCACAGGTCCCCACTGTCGGGAGGCGAGATCAGCTGTGATAGGAGATTCAGTAGTGTAGAGGAATGGAGCAGCCTGCGTCACTGCCACGTGATCGTACGTGCAGTAAAGGGAGTACTGTGGGGGATCCCGAGGAGCGGAATGAGAGACACAGTATACTCGCTGAACTGGAGAGGCATGTACCAGAGCAGGAACCTCTGAGAGAGAGAGAAGCACTGGGCAGGCTCCGAGGAGCGGGGAGCGTGAGACAGGAACTTCTGGAGGTCTGCAGCGGAGAGTGACCTGCGGGGTGAGTCTCTGCAGCAAGAAAGGCTCTGGCATGGTGATGTAGGCCAAGCCGCGGAGCGAGGAAGCTCGGGTGAATCTCTGCAGTACTGACGAAAGCAACCCCGGGGAGCGGGGCTGCGCACGATGGAAACTCTGGCAGAGAAACGAGAGCACTGCCCTGAGTAACGGGGGTGCTGAGTTGAGTCACTGAAGCAGAACTGAAGCGCTGCCCTGAGGAGCAGGGAAGGGCAGGCACAGTCTCTGTGGAGATCGTAGGTGCTACCTGAGAAGCAGGGAGGTGCAGGTTCCGTCGTTGTAGAACGTAGGCACTGCCCCGAGGAGCAGGAAGCCCGGGTCCAGACTCCAAGCAGAAGGTGGTTCCAAGGGGCGACCCTGGGGAGCAGGGAGGCCGGTAGGCAGGAGCTCTGGGAGGCGCAGGGTTAGCCCAAGGAGTGGGGGAAGCCAGGAGAACACCGCAGGGCCCCCGAGGAGCGGGTACCCGAGCAGAGTCCAGAGGCAGGTAGGACCGATAGAGGAACCAGGGGTCCAAGAAGCCAGGAGTAAGTATCAGTAGCGAAGGAACTCATTGCCAAGTCAGCTAGCAAGGGGCGAAGGTGGTGCTTAAGAATCCCGGCCTGTTGACGTCATCAGCCGGAGTCGCCCCTGAAGTTCCCGCCCTTGGGTCTTCAAAGGAGAGGTTGGTGGCGCGCTGTGCGCCTAGGAAGGCCCGGAGCCGGCGTGGGTGGTGGTGGCATCCCGGACGGCATGAGAGGTCCTGGGAACCCACAGGAATGTGGCGGTTTCGGCTAGCCTCAGCCAAGAGTAGGCCCGGAGACGAGAGCAGAGCAGTACATGAAGTGAGTTGCATCGTGCGCAACTGTCTACAACCAATGGTCATAACAATTAGTACCTTAATGTAATCCACTTTGAAATGCCTGAAAAGCAGAATATAACTTAAATAAATAAGTAAATAATCTGAGGCAGAAAAAAATTATGAAGTCCATATTCAAAACTAAGCATTTAAATGGATAACCTGGAGTTAGATGGATAACTCACAAGTTATCCATCTAAATAGCTTGAATATTAACCTCGATGTGACTTTGGGAAAAACATTCAGAGGTCCATGTTTAAATGGGTTTGTCTGAGTAACTTTTCAGTTATTTGGACAATAAAAAACTTTAATTGAACATTCCTCCCCCCCCCCCCTCCCAGCAGCTACACTTTTACCCTAGTAACGTTTTACCTGGGTAAAATTTCATCCGATAAAAAGAGGACGAATGGGGGACAGGGCTTAATTTTAGCAGGGTAGCACTGAGATTGAGCACCATCCAGCTATGCAGTTAAGCCTGGTTGGAAAAACTGTGGCCTATTCAGCAGCAGAATTACCCTCCTGATTTCTCACCTAACTCCCCAATCCCTGCACTGCTGAATATGGGCCTCTCCTAGTTCTGGGATTTTAGGACACTTCAGTAACAGGTAGAATGCCCTCCATTTCAGGATTTTGACAATTCTAAACAGCATGGCAACATGCAAGAGACGAGCATCAACCAAAACATGCAGCAAGTTAATCCCAGACGGTATAAAAATGAACTCTTTTGGAGTCTGAGCCCAGTGACAGAATTGTTACAAAGAATGGGGTCTGATTTATATATATAAAAAATAAAATAAAAATACCATTCACATTGGAACAAAGTGGGAAGGAGTTTCTTTCTTTAAAGAACTTACAGTCTAAATGGGTGGAAAGGGTATGAAATGATATGCTAGGAAGGGGTATGTTGTGTGAGCACTTTGATGATAAACCACAATTAGAAAGGCAAGGATCACACGAAATGGGAATTCTGACTCAGTGTGATGAGATAATTGGAGATGAACAGCTGGCGTGCTGTAAAGAAAAGGGAGTTCCAAAGCAAGGGTACAGCAAGTTTTAGAAGTGACTGTGCATACGGATGACAAAAACAAAAGTGGGAGAGAGGATGAATAGAGAGAACCAAGGACTGAGAAAGAACATAAGAACATGCCATACTGGGTCAGACCAAGGGTCCATCAAGCCCAGCATCCTGTTTCCAACAGTGGCCAATCCAGGCCATAAGAACCTGGCAAGTACCCAAGAACTAAGTCTATTCCATGTTACTGTTGCTACTAATAGCGGTGATTATTATATAAGTCAACTTAATTAATAGCAAGTAATGGACTTTTCGTCCAAGAACTTATCCAATCCTTTTTTAAACACAGCTATACTAACTGCACTAACCACATCCTCTGGCAACAAATTCCAGAGTTTAATTGTGCGTCAAGTGAAAAAGAACTTTCTCCGATTAGTTTTAAATGTGCCACATGCTAACTTCAAGGAGTGACCCCCTAGTCTTTCTATTATCCGAAAGAGTAAAAAACCAATTCACATCTACCCGTTCTAGACCTCTCATGATTTTAAACACCTCTATCATATCCCCCCTCAGCCGTCTCTTCTCCAAGCTGAAAAGTCCTAACCTCTTTAGTCTTTCCTCATAGGGGAGCTGTTCCATTCCCTTTTCTCTTTCTTGGGTAGTAGAGATCTAGGCGTCATAGTGGATAACACATTGAAATTGTCAGTTCAGTGTGCTGCGGCAGTCATAAAAGCAAACAGAATGTTGGGAATTATTAGAAAGGGAATGGTGAATAAAACGGAAAATGTCATAATGCCTCTGTATCGCTCCATGGTGAGACCGCACCTTGAATATTGTGTACAATTCTGGTCGCCGCATCTCAAAAAAGATATAATTGCGATGGAGAAGGTACCGAGAAGGGCTACCAAAATGATAAAGGGAATGGAACAGCTCCCCTATGAGGAAAGACTAAAGAGGTTAGGACTTTTCAGCTTGGAGAAGAGACGGCTGAGGGGAGTTATGATAGAGGTGTTTAAAATCATGAGAGGTCAAGAACGGGTAGATGTGAATCAGTTTTTTACTCTTTCGGATAATAGAAAGACTAGGGGGCACTCCATGAAGTTAGCATGTGGCACATTTAAAACTAATCGGAGAAAGTTCTTTTTCACTCAACGCACAATTAAACTCTGGAATTTGTTGGTTGAAAAGTGCAAAGACTCTGGAATTTGTTGGTTGAAAAGTGCAAAGACCTGGGAGGAAAGAAAGAGAAACCTGAATTTAATGCAGACCCCCCCTCAAAGGAAACCAACAGATGAATTTAATAAGAAGTTGCACTTATTTATTTTTATTTATTTTTAATTTTTATATACCGACATTCTTACATCCGATGTAAATCACACCGGTTTACATTAAACAGAATAGCAGGAAATAAATTTCCATAGTCTAATACAATGAACATTTCTAATTAAAATTGTTAACAAGCGAAAAGAAAAGGTAAAGAATTGGAATAAAGGTTAAATTACAGAAAAATATAAAAGATTTTCTTTTTTTTTTTTTTTAGAAGCACAAGGGTTGCACGAAGGGGTGCACAAAGGGGAGAGCCCCTTTGTCACGCCCCTTCGGTGCGCGACGCACGGCGCGAGGTGCCTGATGGTGAGGCGCTCTTCAACCGTCGCCATGGCTCCCAGTGATGTCAGGGGGGGCGTGGTCACACATCGCATCGCAGTCATTCATTTTCCTCACCTCCTGCTGTTGGTTCCGTATCTTTTTTCCCCCTGCCATTCAGTTTGGTGTTCAGTTCTCGCGGGGGCCCAGAATGGAGGGTGGCCTCCCCGCTTGCCAGCGCTTGATGGTGAGGCACTTTTCAACCATCGCCGGGGCTCCCAGTGACGTCAGGGGGGGCGTGGTCACACATCGCATCGCAGTCATTCATTTCCTTAGATCTAAAACTGCCTACTCCCCAAGACGTGCACATGTGGCATCTGCTATTTGTGAATATGCATGGATCTGAATAAAAAATACCTGTCAGAATCCTCATGTTCCCCCTGACTTGTCCTGAAAATTTGGTGTAGATAGGACACTAATCAAGAAATGTATTAAATAGACACAAACACTAACATAAGCATACACACACAGATCTTGTCTTCTTTTCTCTCAGAAAGTATGCCAAAAAGAAGTCCAAATAGACATATCAGAAGGAGAAAATTTTATTCTCACAACTCTGATCTGGATGGATTGTGAGAGAGAAAAGTGGGAAGGCCAGACCTGTGAGAACGGTACAGTAAATGAAATGGAAGCAGATCAAGAGTGGAGGAGTAGCCTAGTGGTTAGAGCAGCAGGCTAAGAACCAGGGAAGCCAGATTTCAAATCTTCTGATCTTGGGCAAGTCACATTGTGTCTAGGACAAACTTAGGGCCTGGTTTACTAAGACTTTTCTCCCATTCTGTGTCTATGGGAAACCTGCTTAGTAAATGAGGCCCTTGCAGGCTGATGCAATAAAACCATATGGTAAATGGGCACTTGTGTTGAGCGCCCATTTTACTAACGTGCGCACAACCACCTCTCCTGGGCGCCCCTTGCAATAATCAAATGAGCTGCCACGCTAAAAAGAATGAACTAGGAGAAATTCTGCGTCCCTAGTGCTCCAAAGCATTGGGCGCCCAGGAGACATGGCTGTGCACAGGTTAGGAAAATGGATACTCAAAATGAGCGTCCGTTTTATCCCGCTACTTCAGAACTTCATAAACTGGCTGATCCAATGTCACTTGAGAGAGGACACCTTGCATACTTGCATGAGGAAATGGCTGGCAGAAAAATTAAGTAAACCGTTTCATGATTTAAGGAAAAATAGCAAAATGGACAAATTCTTGTCAGTTTAGTTATGATTACTGCCTGCGGAGCTATTTCCCACGAGCAGGCCTTTCACCTTGCTGTGCTGCCTGTTCCTCGATGCGGCTGGACGCCGCCAACACCGGGCCTTCATTGCAGCAGGAGCTGTGGACCTTGCTTACCTTCAGCGGCCAAGAGGCTGCCGCTGCTGCCATACTCCTGCGGCTCGGACCGCCGCATTCGGGGCCTTCACTCGCAGCTGGGAGCCGCGAGCCAGCTTGCCTTCAGCGGCTGGGAGCCGCCTACACCTTCCTTGACAGTGCTAGCGCGCTCTAGTGCCACCCCTTCCTGTCTCCCGCGGCAGGGACACCGCCATCAGGCTCTCTCTGCTCCTGCCTGTGTCTTTGCGGTGGCATGGCTGCTCTCCAAGGTCCTGCCCCCTTCCTAGGGGCAGGCCCGCGTCTTCTTCCCCTTCTTAAAGGGGCAGCGTAAGTGGGGTCCTCCTGGCTCCACTGGAAGTCAGCTCCACCTGGTTTCCTGTGCCAGCCCTATTTAAGGGCTTCTTCTCCACTTCAGCCTTGCTTTGCATTGGAGTTCTTTGCTCCTGGAAGTCTCAACTTCCAGCGCTCCATCAGGTCTTCGTTCTTTGTTGGAGCTCCATGTCTCATCTTGATACTCTATATATATTTGTAAATTTTGCTCATAAGTTTTGTTTGATTAGTTCCCGCCTTTTTTCTCCCCTCCTCATTTGTTCATATGTTAATTCGTTATATCTGTTCGATGTAAACCACCATCCCAGGTGCCTGTTTCAGTTACACTGTAAACCGATGTGATATCCCTGATGAACGTCGGTATATAAAAATTTTAAATAAATAAATAAATAAAATCTTGCTTCCTGAGTCTTCGTTGCTTCCTGTCACTTCCTGATGTTCCAGACTTCCTGATGTTCCAGACTCCTGGCTTTCCACTTCCTGATGTTCCAGACTTCCTGATGTTCCGAGGTTCCGTTCCTCCTTCGCTTGTTCCAAGTCCTCTTGACCCTCTAGCTCTTTTGGTTCTCCAGATGACACCTTGTTGGGGTAAATCCGTCTCGTTGATTCCTGTTCTCGTCATTGGAGTTTCGTCTCAGCTGGATTCCCTTCCTGCGCTAGTTCCATTCTCTGCGTGGTCCGTGACCAGCCTCTTCAGGTTGTTAGGGCATGCCACAGGGACAGGATGGTCCATGACCAGCCCATTGGGTCCGCCCGTGTCGGTGGGCTGTGTAGGGCACCCTAAGAGATAGTGCCAATGTCTGAACCTTCCAAGTTCCTTGTCTCGTCCAGAGTCTTCCAAGCTCCTCGTCCATATCCAGAGTCTTCTCATCCATGTCTTGAGTCTTCTGTGTCACAAGACCTCTGTCTGCCCTCATCCTCAGTCTGGCCTGCTGCTTCTTGCCGATACCCAGCGGCAGGTCCGAAAGGGCTGAGAACGGTCGGAGGACTGTTCAGTAACCAATATTGCGTTGTTGGTCTTCCAGAAGCATGCAGGTCTAGCAGAGGGTCAGACTTTGTCTTCGTCCATGCTGGGACATGCCTCGCCAACCCTCGGTGCTGTCTTGGATTTGTCTGGGGTTGTGCCGAGGTCCAAGGGCACACAATATCCTCAAGTTGGGATTGCTCTCCTAGCGGTCCCTCTCACAACATTTATTGCTGCAACAGGCCGAATCTGCAAAATAAAAAAGGCTTTATTTAAATGGGAACCACAGAAAGCAGTACTGTTTTGGTTTTTAGTTGAGTCCTTGATGTGCGATATGACTTAACGCCAGATCCGGGGCTGGCATTAAATTTGCTGCAATAGAAAAGGTGCATTAGCCGAGCGGTGATTTTCTGCATTGTGGTAATAGCTAATAGCCTCATCTACATAGCATTTACATGCAATGAGCACTATTAACGATGCTTGAGTTTGGACACGTGTTTTGAATGTGCTCATCCTTTTATTGCCTCAGGTGTTAGCCTCGTGCGTCCAAAACAGACGTCCAATCGCTTGCTAAGCTGTGCGCTAGGCTGAGCGCACTTTATTTTATTGGCCCAATTGTAAGATCTCTGGGGGACAAGGAAATATCTACTATATCTGAACATAAGTTGCTGTGAGCAAAATATAGACTGAGGTTTTGGAAATGCAAAATATAGAAAGGAATGGATCTTGAAAGAGGTGACAAGAGATTGAGCAAGGAAGGAGAAATTACTACTTACCTGATAATTTCCTTTCCTCTAGGAAGGGCAGACCAATCCCCACAAGTCGGTTATGCATCTCTACCAGTAGATGGAGACAGAGTAAAAGTGGACATCACGGATATATAGCCCTGCCCTGACATCATCCTGCCAGTATTCTCTGAAAAAACAAAATGTGGACAAATTGATTATACTTGAACACGATTATGAACAATCAGTCACTCATGCTTCCAACCAATAAGGAACTTAGTTCAGCCAAAAGAGTGAACAATCCCTAACCTGAAGGCTGGTTAAGCCATTTTCCAGTCTTCAAATGAAGAGCAGGAATAACACTCTGAAATGTCCACACCTGAAAGGCGAACTAATGACAAAATCGGAAGCCGAGGGTGGGTCTGAGATTGGTCTGCCCTCCCTAGTGGAAAGGAAATTATCAGGTAACTAGTAATGTCTCCTTCTTTTGCAATCCCCATGACTGCGATGTACCAAAACTACACCCAAATAGGGCAGGAGGATGCCCGTGATCCAGTCAATACTGCCTGCGCAAACGCGATGTTCTCCCGAGTTTGAATATCCAAGCGGTAATGCTTAGAAAAGGTGTGTAAAGATGACCATGCCACCACTTGGAAAACTTGACAGGAGACAAATTAAATTTCCGCCTATGATAATCACCTGAGCCATCGTTGAATGTTGTCTAATCTACTTCGGCAAAGAAATCTCGGCATCCACATAAGCAGTTGAGATGACTTCCTTAACCCAAGTACCATAGCAAATGACGCTGAATTAAAAGGTATGCAAAAGACGATACTCACTCTCATCTCTATCCCTGCCCAAAGTGGGCAGGGAAAGAGATTGATTCAAATAAAACTCTGAAACCACTTTTGGCAAAAAGGAAGGCACAGACCAAAGCTGTACTGCACCTGGAGTTATACATAGGAAAGGCTCATGGCAAGAAAGAGACTACAGTTCAAAAAGACCAATAGGCAGAACAGATTGCCCGCAGAAAGACCATCTTCAAGGTAAACAGCTTCACGGAAAAGGCCACGCAATGGTTGAAACTGTAGGGAATTATGAGCTAATACAGTGGGCCAGCAAGTCCTACTCACTCAGCCCTTTCACTTCCCCATCTCCAACATGCAGGGCACAGCAAGATCCAACTGCCGTGAACTCTAAGCTTGTAGACAGCCCCCATTGCTTAAAGACAGGATGTTTGTCTGCATGCACGCAGCTGCTTGCATAGCAGCCCCCGAAACTGCTCTAGACACATCCCTACTTCCTCTTATGCAGCTGTCACACTTAGGCAGCTAGGTTAGCACATCTCAACTGCCTCATGTCCAGCTTGTGACATCCCCCCTCCCTGCCTGAATACACTGTTCGCTTGCAAGTACTCAGCAAAAGGCCAGGACAAGACATATATGGTATAAACGCTGTAGCAGCCAATAATATGATGGGCATGTATTTACAAGAGCCAATGATGTTATGGCACATCTGTATGCTATGTATTATGTACAATAAAAGGAGAGCCCCGGTGGGTGGGGGGAGGAGAGAGATCTGACCTTCCCGGGAGCCTTCACCACGAATCCTGCCTGATGTGTCTTCATTGCCGCAACATGAAACGACGGACCCGCCAAGAAATTCAGGACCAGATAAAGAACCCACAGAGGCACTGGTAATCACAAGGGAGGCCGAAGATGCTTAACTCCCTTCAAAACCCAGGACACATTGGGATGGGAAGAGAGAGGCCCACCGTTGACTCGGTCCCTATAATAAGTGAGAGCTGCTACTTGAACCTTCAAGGTTTTAAAGGCCAACATTTACACAATCCTTGCGGTAAAAATTCCAAAATCAAAAGAATATCCAATTTGAGATGCAGAGAACCTCGCTCCAAACAGCAGGCCTCAAAAATCCACCAAATTCTCACATAGACCAGAGATGTAAAAAATGTCCTGGCCCCAAGCAAAATAGAAAGCAAGCAGGTGAATCATGCCTCAACCACCTAGCCCTTACAAGGACCAAACTGTTAGACAAAATTGACTCAGATCTTTGAGAAGAATGGGGGGTGCTGTTCTGCCGGCGACTGTGATGGCCGCATAAAATTGGGCTCTCCCTCCCAGATCTAATTACTGCAGCTCGCACCCAACCCGAATCACAGCGACTACTTCAGATTGTTGGATATTCGTCCCTGAAGAGGATATTATGGCGGCAAAACGGAAAACAGCCGATTTGAAGCAGTTTTCCTTCTCCAAACTCCCACTAAAGCTGGCGGAAGTGCCCGCGGACAGGCTGGAACAGGCAGCCACGGAGGGCCCCGAGGTAAATTTGGCAAAGCGAATACAGGCGCGGTAAGCGCGGCAAGTGCAGAAATCGAACTCCCTGCGCTCATCACACAGCTGCGGGACGAAATTCAAGGGTGGTCTGTAGAATTCCGAGTGGACCTCAAGACGCACAAAAAGGAACTTTTGGCCTCCATATCAGATCTGCGTGAGGATTTTGCGGTGCTTGGGCAGAGGGTCGATGAGGTGGATCTCAGAACTGAGTCTCACGCGGCAGCACTGAACACGTTAAACAAACAACAAGATCACTTGGAAACTGAATTTTCAATGATGCAGGACAAACTTGAAGACCTGGAAAATCGCACCAGGAAGTGCAATATTCGCATAAGGGGAGTACCAGAATCTCCTGCTTACTCTAATGTTTCTGCAGTGGCTGAGCAGATCTGCAGCTTTATACTGAACGGAGGCGTAATCTCTAATAATGAGCCGGAGGAGCAACCCGCAGGCATCAAGCTTGAGAGAGCGCATAGAGCCCTAGGACCCAGAACTGATGCCAAACCGAGAGACATAGTGCTATGTTTCCATAGCTTTACCCAAAAAACTTCAGTTCTGGATGCCGCAAGAAAACAAAACGTCTGGATGTGGGAGGGCCACTCTATAACCCTTTATCAGGATTTAGCCTCTTCAACGCTACGAAAGAGGTATGAACTGAGAGAAATAACCTCCTTTTTGCATAATGAAAACATCAGATCTTTGAGAAGAATGGGTCCCTGCCTCCACAGAACATTCCAAGGAGGCAGCCGGACGGGAATGCCCAGTAGCAATCTCTGCAGATCAGTATACCACAGCCCCCTGGGCCAATATGGAGCCACCAAAAGTGCAGTTTTGGCCTGACTAGCAAATTTCTGGGAGATCCTTCCTAACCTAGGCCAGGGCAAGAAGGCATATAGCATGCTGCCCCGTGACCACACCTGCATGAGGCATCAATGCACAAGGTTCAGATCCTGGCAATGATTGAAAAACCACGGAAGTTTCACATTGCCGGGAGTTGTCAGCAATTCCCAAAAGTTTGATTAGCAACTTTGTTGCTAGAACTTCGGTATATAAAACTGTTAAATAAATAAATAAATTCTAGGTATAGACGGCCGCAGCACTCCACTATGAGCTAAAATGCTTCATCCACTAACTCCCTTTCTCCAAGCTTTTCCTTCTGAGAAAGTTGGCACTCACTTTGTCCTTTCTGGCAATGTGGGAAGTGGACATGTCTAGGAAATGCTGTTCTGCCCAGACCATGAGTGCATCTATCTCCTCTGATACCTGACTTCTGACGCCAATCTGATGATTGATGTAGGCCACAGCTGTTGTATTGTCTGACATTATCTAGACCGCCTGAGCCTCTAGACCCGTGGCAAAATGCAAGCATGCAAGTCGAACTGGCCATGCTTCTAATTGGTTGATGCTCCACTGCCATTCCTTGACATTTCAGCAACCTTGCACCATCAACTCCTGACAGCTCTACAACCCAGAAGGCTCACATCTGTCGTCAGCACTAACCAATCCAGCATCTCCAAGGAAACACCCTTTTGGAGATGATCCATCTGCAACCAACATTCAAATGTACGCTCACGTCCAATGGTAAGAGAAGCCTCACCACATAATCCTGCGATGGAGGACTCCAGCAGAAAAGCAACGTACATCGAAGAGACTGCATATGCATTCACACCCAGGGAACAACCTCTGATGAGGCTGCTATCAACCCAGAAACTAAAGATAAGACCACACTGTTGGGTAAATTGTCCTTATCAAGGCTGAACTTGAGAGATCAATTTCTCTGGCAGAAACATTCTTCCCTGTTTCATATCAAAATGAACACCGAGATACTCCAGAGTCTGAAATGGCTGTAAGTTGCTCCTGGACAAGTTCACCACCCAGCCTAGATCCTGCAGCAAGGAGACCACATTGCGAGATGTCTGGTGACTTTCTTCCATGTTCTTGGTTTGAACCAACCAGTTATCCAGAAATGGGTGTATTAGGATGCTGTCCTTGCTCCAAACTCTCGCTAATACCACCATGACCTTGGAGAAGGTCCTGGGCACAGTGGCCAGCCCAAAGGCAAGTCCTGAAAATGATAATGACGTCCCAGAATGGCAAACTTCAGGAACCGTTGATGTTCCTGATGAATGGGAATATGCAGATATGCCTCCAACAGAGCCAGAGACATGAGGTATCCCCCTGATTGCACCACCATTATGTTGGAGCACACAGTCTCCATTTGGAAATGGGTGCCTCACAAATGATGATGGACTCCTTCTTGACTCCGACAAAATAGATGGAATAGCGGCCCGTATTTTGTTGCGATTCAGGAACAGGAATTATAGCCTTCAGATCTAATAGTCTTTTTCAACGTAGATTCCACTGCTACCCTCTTCTGAGGGAGTTGGATCACAAAAGCATCCAGAGAAATGCAACAGAACATAGAGCATAGCCATCCTGAATCACTTCTAGGACCCGTTGGTCCAATGTAATCTGGATCTACTTTTGAGAAACGGAAGAAAGGCAGCTGCCTAACTCCTGCACCAGCCGGAGAATCAGTAAACCTTAAATGGGAAGATTGAGAGGTCTGCCCTCAGAGCCCGCATCCTTCTAAAGCCTTCTGGGGTGAAAGAACTAAGACCTAACAAAGAAACTGGGTCTCTGAAAGGAAGCTCCCCGATAAGGCCTGAAATCTTGAGAACAGCCAGTAGCTCAAAAAGTCCGTGAAGCCAGCTTCTGATCCTCCGGCAAATGAGGGACCTGAGCTTCCCCCCATTTATTTGCCATCTTTTCCAACTCACTGCCAAACAAAAGAGATCCCTTAAAGGTCAGTTTGGTGACATTGGACTTAGAAACAGTGCCAACCATTTGCTCAGCCACAGAAGATGTCTAGCCACTATAACAGAAGTGCAAACAAGGTCATATCCCACATCAGCTAGAAAGGCCACCCCAAGACCTCTTCGCCATCTCAAACCGGTCCCTCCAGACTTCTGAGAGAGATGCAGAGTAGCTCAAACACCAGGGAACAACAAGCAGCTATTGGTAAATTCAAAGGCTTACTTAAGGACAGCTTCAATCCTTCTATCCCATAGAGCTGCACCTTCTGCAACAGATATGGTGGCTCACTTAGTGACAGAACACACCAAGGCATCCATCTTTGGGAAACGCAACTGCTTTCCAGCCTGTGGATCCAAGAGATATAAACACAACAAGGAGCATCCTCCTTTAAAACTCGCCTCTGGCACAGTTCATCAAGGTCAATCAACTCATGAATCTCAACCTGGAGGGGATTGAAACATGGAGCATTGTGGAGAGTGACCAATATGGGATCCTTCTGCACACATGAAGAGACAGTCCCAGCTTCTCCAAGGTCTGAGAAATCAGACCCGGCAACTCAGCTCTATGAAAGAAATGGAAAAGAGTTCTATGTGGCTCTAAATCCGGGGGATTTTCACCATCCTCAAGAAGGGAGCAACTCAAATCATTATCACTGTTATCCTGATCCATTTCCACTCAAACATTGTCAATGACTGTTGCGCCATGGCGTTTGCATGCGGTGGCAGACGCAGGAGGATCTTGACTATGTGACTCTGATTTAGGAGACATTACTGTCTCTGCAGGGTGCCCCTGCAGAAGGCTGTTTTCCCTTAAAAAATTCCACGCAGGAAAGGAGAATGGCGCCATACTAGGCCTCAAATTTCCAAACCTGATGTCCTGGGAATGAGAATCTGCGGAGGACATCTCTATTAGTGGATCAACTGCAGAAGTGGACACCTTTGATATGTTGCCTTCAGCCCCTCTCCCCTCAAATTGAGGGGTTGGACTAGCAACAGCAAAACAATTGAAGGCAATTCCCTCGAGCATCCAGGCAACGCTGACACAGACTTGCAGAAGGCCCCAGCTGTTTCGCCCTTATATAGCATGCAGCAAAGATAGTCAAGTGCTTAGTCTTCTTTGGTACTGACCCCAAGGCATATTGTGAACTCTGAAATTATGCAGCCATCTATGCACATAACTACACACACAGCTACACGCTTAATTAAACGCACTATATGCGTTCAGTCCCACATGCACAACATGCACTTAGCTACACGCTTAACTGCATGCAAATATACATGCAAAATGAGCGTAATACATGCACTGTGAAGCGCCCATACCGACAGGCTTCCCAAGTAGACGCACAACAGGAGATGCAGAGCTAGGCGCACAAAAAGGTGTGCAGGTACATGCCGACATCACACACAAAAAAGCTGATGGGGCGGGGCTATATATCCGTGACATAAGCTTTTACTCCATCTCCATCTGCTGGTAGAGGTGCAAAACCCACTCATGGGGATTGGTCTGCCCGAATGCAGAGGAAGAGGATATTTAGGACCGTTATGGTCTATCATGCAGCTAGCGAAAGGAAGCCTGGAAATGGGGCCTAGCCAAAAAGGCTGCTCAACCCGCTGAGTCTGCGCTGCCACCATACCTCACTAAACTTCTCTGAGATGTGAAGGAGACCCGGTAGGAAGGAGAAGAGCCTCAGTAAAACTACTCTCTGGAAAATAAAAATTTTCTGTATTACCTGAGCTCAGCCCTCCCTGGCTGCAAGCAGGAACGGGAGAGCGAAAGCCTTCACCGCCGAGCCTCTCTCAGCCTGCAACTGCTTTTTGTTTTTTATTTTTTGATGTCCACGCCAGAATCAGACTACTGGACTCAAAGCTCTCAACTGAGGGAGGGACCCATTGGTATCACTTCAGGAGGCAAGCAGTGCAATCCAATCGCTCGTCTTTTCAGAAATTATCCATTGATTTCTTTCTTCTTCTTCTTTTTTTTTTATATGCAATCCCCAGTAGGGAAATGCATGTCCACCATCTGCTGGAGAAAGAGAATACTGGTGGGCTGATGGGGCGGCGCTATATATCCGTGACATCAGCATTTACTCCATCTCCATCTGCTGGTAGAGGTGCAAAACCCACTCATGGGGATTGGTCTGCCCAAATGCAGAGGAAGAGGATATTTAGGATTAAAGTCAAGGAACCCTAAACAATATTCCTGAAAATGTGCACAAAAAGCTGAGAAAAATCCTAGAAAATATTTCCAAGAAAGAACAACTACTCTTTCAAGTTAGAAATTATATGTTAGGATTATCAGATTTCAGTCCATCCTGAAAAGGCTGCTTCATTAAACTTAGATGCCATTACGTTAAGGTATATGCCATCTTTTACCTACTAAAAAACAGAATTGCAAGTCTCAGAATATAGTGAAAGAGGAAGAAAAAAAAAAGGCAATGACTGAGTCTGTCCAATAAGACCTAGATCACTGATGGCAAATCTATGACAGCTGGGCCCAAAGAGACAATTTTACTGGCACCTGAATAAACACCCAAAATGAGCAAAGCATACCTACCAAACTGGTAATTCTGGGTAAGGTGTGGTGTAATTTGTGTGCCACCTAAGCTCAAGAAGATTCCCTACTGCTAGTCTAAATGAAATAGTAACCTAAAGCCAGCCTGTCATTCTGAGAAAATATCCAATATGAAGTGTGCTATACTATCTTTTCAATATGATCATCTAATCTAATGTAATTCAGTATGAAACTACAGGATCCTTTATTTCTCAGAAATTTAGCATCCAAGGTTTTTTCTTGAGCTGTAAAATATATATTCAGATCTTTGAGCTGAATGATCTTATGACAATGCATAATTTTGAATAAAAAATTTCCATGTTCTGCTGCATTGCTTATCAAAAATAAATTCAAGCTAGTTTTAGCTGAGTGCAATCCAGGAGCTGAAGCTCTTGTCCTCCAAAATGAACTTCATGTCTTTCTCAAATATGTGGGTATCAGATGGGATTAAGGCAAAAAGATCAGGCCTGCAAAGTATTCTCATCTTTTTTACTGGTGGACAAGGGTACGGGAATGGTAGATGTGCATGTACTTGCCCATGTCATTTTTCAGGGTTATGTTTATATGCTTGAAGTATAGATAATAACATGTTCCATGCAAAGCTTTGCTAAGGCTTTGCAAACAGCAAACTTCAATTTTGGATTTTTTAACAACTACTCATACAAAATTAAATGCTAAAACCTTACAGGGTTGAGACTGGAAAGGGTGGTAATGATCTTGGCTCCCTAAGCAGGTACTTTAACAAACCTCAAAGCTCTTATTTCATCAGTATGGGGAGGTCAAAATTCCCACTCAATGGCATAAGAAAATTGCTAATGTCAGGAAGAGTCTGCACTTGCTGGCAGTGGGAAATCCCAACTATGCTGAAGAAATAATGATAAATCACAATGCCAAGGACAAGATGAACATCATTACAGGTTCCTCATCCAAGATTCATAAGTGATAATCTAGTACAAGCCTGCCACTCAAGTAAGGCTCTATTCTCCCAAATTATTATCAGCTGAATAATGGCTGATATTTGGGTTTTGAAAAATAACTGTCATAAAAGGAGATGGTCCAAATCAAAAGGTCCCCTCCTCCCACTCATTCAACAGTAAAATGATATCCCCCACCCTCATCATGGATCCCCTTATATTCTATTTCCTTTTTTCCTATTAATGGTTATGATGTTCCTGATTTGTAACTTCCTGACAATTTGTTCTGCATCATTTTTCCAATCATTGTACGTCCCTACAGGATGTATAGGACAGCTCTGAAGAATTTTCAAGCAGTGGCTTCTGAAATCATTTGCCGTATTTGGTACACGCTATTGCGTGGCCTTCTGAGTCAACTTCTTCCTTGGCTGTTGTTCAATCTTCCTTGGGGGCTGATGTGATCTGTTGAGAGGTGTTTGAAGATGTGTGGTGTGTTTACAAGGGCAGAGTTGATATTTCATGCCTTGGCTTGTAAGAATTGGTTAACAAGGACAGCCAACAAGAAATTCTTGGCTTGGCTAACATATACTGTATATCCATTAGTGGTGATTTTATACTTGCTTTTTAGAATTGTACCTGACCCAAATCTCACTAGTAGATCATTTACAGGACAATCGCAGGACAAAACAGTGCCCAGGGCAAAGGTTACTTTTGGAGCCTCCCTACCTTACCTTCCCTTTTGGGTTTGAAGGCTCGCAAACTGATTCAGAAAGGCAGTGTGTCTCCTTCCTATATATAGAAGAATGAAATTCTGATTTCTGCAAAACAAATGGCATGATCAAAGTAAGAAGCATGCACACGACAGTACTGTGAAAGGCAGAAGATTAAAGGCAAACTTAAAAAAAAAATTGAGTAATATTGAGAAAAATCAAAGGACTTTAGTCCTGTTTATGATAAGAAAACAAAGGCATTTTCAGCTGCAATTAGAATGAAGGTTGAAAATTATTAATATAGCCCTTCTCTCCCTAGAAATGAACGGTGCTGTGTGGTATCAAAGCCAGATAAATATATTCAGCTCTGAGACGGAAGGAAATGGTGCTTGTATGTGTGTAGGTGAATCAAACCCAAGAAACAGATCCCTGGGTAGAGCTGAGGGCACTGGCGGAGTGCCTACATGACTCAAATCCCTTTCTTTCTCGCTCTCTCTGGCAGGTAGCTTGCTTTTTTTTTTTTACTTTTTCCCTGGCGAAATAGCCCAACGTTACAATATTGCCGGAAAACAATCAAGTATAAACCACAGTGGAAATAAAGGCAGTTGAGCTTGGAAAGGTGTTGCAAACTGTATCCAAAAGCAAACTTTTGCTATGTCAACAAACTTTAAAATACAGGATTTTTTCAAAACTGCTTAACATGCCTATTTTTGTGTAGCTTTCTTCCCTCTGACTTACTTTTTGTTAAAAACAGCTGATAGTACATATACAAGAATAAAAAGAAATCATAAAAGTTGATAAAAGGCCTGTTGGAATAAGAAGGTTTTCAACATTGCCTTAAATGTCTTATTTATTTATTTATTTATTTTAAAAACTTTTGTATATCGCTTATACAAAAAATACAGATCTAGGCAGTTTACAATCATGGGTATGTCCCTGACTTGTCAGGGACATACCCATGACTTGTCAGGGACAGCACTGCCTATCCTCTCCTCCATGAACCTGATCCCCCTAGTTCTCCATTACTGCTTGACAAAAATACTGTTCTAAACAAAGTCACAGCACTCACTGCCTAAACCAAAACTCCTACCTTTATTTTTTTTTCCTGGATTTTTCAGTCAGCAACTATGTACATTTAAAAAAAAGGGTAAAACAATCAGTACTGAATAATTATAGATCATGGGATACACAGTTAGAGTAAAACATACACTATATGAAGAACCATCTGGTACCCTAAGGTTTGGAATACTCTACTCCTAGTCCACATTTGAACAGAATTAAGATCCTTCAGTCCATCCTTCTCATTACCAACACCCCTTTCCATCCTCCAAGTTTCTCTCTCTTTGGGGAGACATGGAGCTCAAATCCCCAATTTCCTACTAAGGCCACTCACATTCGACCCCATGAGCTACTCACAACCTCAGGCACTTGTCTCCCATTCTCATGGATCTCTTCCTCCACCAATGTGGAGTGAAGGAACTGCCTCTTCTCCAACACCTCACTCCTGCCAGTTCCTCAGGGGGAGAAATCTCCTTCTCTCCTATCCTCAGCCTTGGCCCTTTTCCTTTGGGGGAAGAAGTAAAAGCCCCTGCAGGACACACTTTTCACTCAAGGGGTCCTCAGGCTCCACCAGCCCACAGGCTGGCTACTCCAGGACTCTGCATCCTGGAAGTTCCTCTTTCCCAAAGTTCCAACCTAGAAAGGGAAAGTCCTTCCAATTTGCCCCAGAATTTATATTTTCCTGGAACACATCCCCACCAATCAAGCCATCACATTACTCTTAAGGGGATCAACTCACTAAAACATTATCATATTTTCAAAACCACAGCTTATTGATGCAACATTTCACCAAATGCCATCTAGTGGTCACGTACCAATTCTGCATGTTTAAACATTATTTTATATAACGCTTTGAACAATAAAAATCCTGGGGTCTCACCACCCAAAATATCTTGAACTACTAAATTAGAATGAGGCAAAATCGAGGTCCCTCCCCCCAGAAACATATAAATCAGAAGGACCACTTGGTTAACCCAGCCTGCTTATTTGTGCTTGTCTACTGTGCTGTCACAGGTTTTACTCTATCTTGGTCTTCCTCCCTTGCCCATTAAAGTCCTTTAAACCCATCTTTAGCTCATTCTGCATTCACATGATGAAGAAAACATAGATCTCCAAACCAAGTCACATAGGTATTAAAATAATCCAATAAAAAAGGTAGCTGCTAGAGTTTGTTGATTTTTTTTTTTTAGATAGCTAAGTGAATTAACATAGCAATAATGCTAATATTTCCAACTGGAATTTTCTCCTCTTTCCATCCTCAAGACCCATCCAAAGCCATTATTTTTCCAGCAAGTAGTCCAAGAGGTCAAGCAGCTGTCTCAGTCCTGGAGAAAACGGAGTTCTTTACAGACTCTGATAACTTATTGAAAGATGCTGTTGTACCACACAAGCCCTTCCTTCAGAAAACGAAACCCCTTACTCCCCACCCCGAAACATCCTGGAAGCCTCTGCTGCTTGGGCGGGCGGGGGAGGGGAGGAACTACACAACAACCCCCCAGCTAAAGCCATGCACTGAGCATTTTTTTTTTTTTAAATCCCGTACACACAACATCGGAAAACATTTTGCTTTCGTACTTCAGGCCCTCAGTGAGGGAAATCAGAGCAATCAGTACTGGAGAAGCAGCAGGAAGGGAGGCCGAGCGAGCCAATCACAAGTCCCCCCTCCCGGCGAGCACGTGAACAAGTTCCTGGAGCGGCGGCCGGCAGCTGTCAAAGTGCAGGTGAAGACAGGACTAACTCCGCGCGCGCTCACACTCGGCCGAGCCGCAGCCCTAGGAGGGCGCGGAGGGATCTCCTTCCCCGCAGCCAATCCCGAAGACCACCCGGAAGCGGCGGCGCTGTCACTGGGGACAGAGTTCCCTCTTTGCCCCCCGAGCCAGCCCGGAACACCCCCCCACGAAGAATAACTCTTTTCCTCCGGCCGAGGCGGCGGCCGCCTCCTCCCTTGCGCTAGGAAGACTCCGGCGGAAACTTTGGACCCCGGTCACGCCGCTGAGCGAGCCGGGGAGGGAAGCGCTCGCAGGGACTAGCTGGCTGTCAATCGGAAGGAGACCGGAACGCGGTGGGGGGGCACTGCGGCTGTCTCCGGGGAGCGGCGGGGCTCAGCAGCTGCAGCAGCGGCGGCGGCGCCACCAGCACGGCACGCGGACACCGGCGGCATCGCAGCGCGAAGATCGCGGCGGTCCGGAGCCGGCAACTATAAGCACTACATGGAGAAGAGAAGGATGGACTGCCCGGCTTTGCCTCCGGGCTGGAAGAAAGAAGAAGTGATCCGGAAGTCGGGGCTCAGCGCCGGCAAGAGCGATGTGTACTACTTCAGGTGCGGGGGGAGTCCCGGCGAGCAGGCGGGAGGGGAAACAGGGGAGGTTGCATCTGTCAGGAAGGTGAACAGGGGAGGAGGAAGGGTAACGGGGGGATAGATCACACTCGGCAGAAGTACCGTAGGAGGAAGGGATGGGGTGGTCACATCTAACGAAGTGCACGATGTCCTCGAAAGCTCATGCTTTAATAAATTAGTTAGCCTATAAGGTTCCTTGCGACTCCTGTCTTTTCTACTTGTCAGAAGGATGAGGAACTGTTATAGGGGTGAAAGGCACACCCAGGGGAAGGAGGAGGGAGGATGGGACAAGGGGAGGTCACACCTGGTAAAAGAAGGAGGTAGAGAAGCTGGGGGGTAACATCTGACAGAAGGAGGAGGAAGGGATATGGGTGGAGAGGGGGTCACACTTGGCAGGAGGAGGAGGAGGGGATATGGAGGAGAGGGAGTAGGAGGAAGAGATATGGGGAGGAGGAAGGGGTGGAGGGGGGTCACTTGACGGGAGGAGGAAGGGGTGGAGGGGGGTCACTTGACGGGAGGAGGAGGAAGAAGGGATGGAGTGGGCCGCTTGATGGGAGGAGGAAGAAGAAGGGATGGAGGGGGTCACTTGATGGGAGGAGGAAGAAGAAGGGATGGAGGGGTCACTTGACAGGAGGAGGGGAGAAAGGGATGGAGGGGCCACTTGACGGGAGGAGGAAGGGATGGGGGGTCACACTTGATGGGTGGAGGGGGTCACTTGACGGGAGGAGGAGGAGGAGGAAGAAGGGATGGAGGGGGGTCACTTGATGGGAGGAGGAGGAAGAAGGGATGGAGTGGGCCACTTGACGGGTGGAGGGGGTCACTTGACGGGAGGAGGAGGAAGAAGGGATGGAGTGGGCCACTTGACGGGAGGAGGGGGTCACTTGACGGGAGGAGGAGGAAGAAGGGATGGAGGGGGGTCACTTGATGGGAGGAGGAGGAAGAAGGGATGGAGTGGGCCACTTGACGGGAGGAGGGGGTCACTTGACGGGAGGAGGAAGAAGGGATGGAGGGGTTACTTGATGGGAGGAGGGGGTCACACGACAGGAGGAGGGGAGGAAGGGGATGGAGGGATCACACTTGATGGAGGAGGAGGAAGGGATGGAGGGGTCACACTTGATGAGGGGAGGAAGAGATGGAGGGGGTCACACTTGGAGGAGGAGGAGGAAGGGATGGGGGGGAGTCACATGACAGGAGGAGGGGAGGAAGGGATGGAGGGGTCACAGTTGACAGGAGGAGGAGGAAGAAAGGTTGGAGTGGGGTCACACTTGACGGGAGGAGGGGGAGGAAGGGATGGAGGGGGTCACACCTCATGGGAGGAGGGGGAGGAAGGGATTGAGGAAGGGATGGAGGGGTCACACTTGACGAGGGAAGGAAGGGATGGAGGGGGTCACACTTGATGGAGGAGGAGGAGGAGGAAGGGATGGAGGGGGTCATATGACAGGAGGAGGGGAGGAAGGGATGGAGGGGTCACATCAGAAGAAAGAGGAGGAAATGGGGGTGAGGGAGGTCGCACCTGGCAGATGGAGGAGGAGGAAGAGATAGCAAGAGAGGGGGGGGGGGTCACACTTGTCAGGAGGAACTGGAGGAAGGGATGGGGGTCAGATCTGGCGAAAGGTGGAGGAGGAAATGATGGGTGTGAGGGAGATCACATCTGGCAGGAGGAGGAGGAGGATGGAATGGGGGAGGGGTCATTCTTGGCAGGAGGAGGAAGCTATGTGAGGAGGTCATACCTGGTAGGAGGAGGAGGAGGAGCAGGGAGTGGGTGGTCACAGCTGGCGAGCGGAAGGGGAATGGAGGGGGGCACAGTTGGCAGAAGAAAGAGGAAACGGAACCAGGGGGAGATCACACCTGGAAAAAAGAAGAAGGGGAATGAGGAGAGGAGGAGGAAGGGATGGTGGGTGCAGGGTTCGCACCTGGCAGAAAGAGGAGGAAGGGGAGCTGGTGGGGTGTGTGCAGGCTCTGATTTAGATATAGGCAATTGCCTTAGGTGCCAGATTTTGAAGGACCCCCAAATATCCAGGCCAAATAGCAGCCCGTTTCTGCTTTCTAGTGTACACGTGCCAGCACAGCTTCAAAGTTGCACCCATTGCTATGGTACTGCCTGTGGACACCACGATCTTAAATCCGGCTCTGGGGGCGCGGAGACCACACCTGACAAAAGGTGGAGAAGGGGGAGCTGGTGGTGGGGAGGAACTTGGCAGATGCAAGGGGGAGTCACATCAGTTGGGTGGTGGAGGGAGTTTGACAGAAGCGGGGGGGGGGGGGGGGATTCACCAGGTAGGAGGGAAGGGAGAACTGGGTGGTGTATTGGGGGGAATTTACATCAGATTTGGGTGGAAGCAGGAGCTCAAGGGAGGGGTGGAATTTTATGCAGGGAATTGTAGCTTGGGGGAGGGGGTAGTTCTGTGTTTGAGGGAGAGCCATGTTCGCGGGGGCAGCAGGGATCGCTATTCCCAGAGCAAGCAGGATGTATAGGGCTAGAGGAGGGATGATCAGACTGGGTGCTGAGGAGCACAGTGTGTCAGAGCTCAGCTTGAGGTTGAATGCATGCTCTGTGCCAGAGCTGGCTGAGATGCTGCCAGTGGGCCTTCCACTGATATCACCATCTCATGGGGATAAGTGGAGGCCCTCTGAGGGTGATGGGTTGCCACCGAAGGTGGGTTACTGCTTTCAGAGCTCTTTCAGTGGTTACTGGGGGAACAGGATCACCTTGACTTGGAGATATTGAGCCATTGATGGGGTTGGCCTTTGTGGATGGAGTTGGGTTTTGTTGTTTATTTGGCGTGTTTTGATGTATTTTTTGATTATATGATGTATTATGTGTTTGAACTGGAAGGCCACTGGCAGCATCTCAGCCAGCTCTGGCACAGAGCATGCATCAACCTCAAGCTGAGCTCTGACACCCTGTGCTCCTCAGCACCCAGTCTGATCATCCCTCCTCTTGCCCTCTACATCCTGCTGCTCTGGGAAGAGCGATCCCTGCTGCCCCACGAACATGGCTCTCCCTCAACACAGAACTACCCCCTCCCCAAGCTACAATTCCCTGCATAAAATTCCACCCCTCCCTTGAGCTCCTGCTTCACCCAAATCTGATGTAAATTCCCCCAATACACCACCCAGTTCTCCCTTCCCTCCTACCTGGTGACCCCCCCCCCCCTGCTTCTGTCAAACTCCCTCCACCACCCAACTGATGTGACTCCCCCTGCATCTGCCAAGTTCCTCCCCACCACCAGTTCCCCTTTCTCCACCTTTTGTCAGGTGTGGTCTCCGCGCCCCCAGAGCCGGATTTAAGATCGTGGTGTCCACAGGCAGTACCATAGCAATGGGTGCAATTTTGAAGCTGTGCTGGCACGTGTACACTAGAAAGCAGAAACGGGCTGCTATTTGGCCTGGATATTTGGGGTCCTTCAAAATCTGGCACCTAAGGCAATTGCCTATATCTAAATCAGAGCCTGCACACACCCCACCAGCTCCCCTTCCTCCTCTTTCTGCTGTTAAGACACTTCCCGCCCCTTCCTCTCCTGGGCCCGCCAATGTACCATGCCATTCTTTTGAGATTTGCTCAATTTGAGATTATTGGGGGCTGTGAAAGAAGAGTTTCACTTAGTTTTTCCATACAAATATTAATACCAATTGCCAGGAAGCTGCAAGGACTCCTTACAAACAGGCAGATGACACCAACAAAGTGGGAAGTTTCAGAATTGCCCCAGGCCTGACCTACTGGTAGGTTTTGCCAGTAATACAGCAAACTGAAAGAAAGCCGAAATCTACTTGCAGGTTAGGGTCATGGACAGGCCCAGCACACTTCCTGGCACTCAGCATGTGGCAGTGCATCTTGTGTAAGTCCTTGGCCAGACCTCACTTGGAATGCTGTGCTCGATTCTGGAGGCCGCACCTTGAAAAGGGTATGAACAGGATGGAGTCAGTCCAGAGGGCGGCCACTAAAATGGTCAGGGATCTTTTGGTTCTATAAGCATTTGGGGTTAGACTTAAAGATCGAAACATGTTTACCCTAGAGGAAAAGCGAGTTAGGGGAGAAGTGATAGAGACCTTCAAATATCTCCAAGGTTTCCATGCACGGGAGGTGAGCCTCTGTCAACGGAAAGGAAACGCTAGTATGAGGGGTTATGGGATGAGGGTGAAAGGGGGTAGGCTCGGGAGTAAATCTTAGGAAGTATTTCTTTTCAGAGAGTGTAGTGGATGCATGGAAAAGCCTTCCTGGGAAGGTGGTGGAGACAGAAACAGCATCTGAATTCAAGAAAGCATGCGATAAATATAGGGGGAACTCTGAGGGGGTGATGGGAGTTGTAAAGCTACATTAGTTGAGGTTAGGTAGGCCATATAGTCTTTTTCTGCCATGATGTTTCTATGTAAAAGTGATGCTTGTTAATTTATGGGGGAGACATGATCTGAATCATTTTAATTTTATATCTGAGGCCTTCATGGTATTTTAAGTTTGTTAACTTTATATATATATATATATATATATATATATATATATATATATATACTTTCCATACTGCTTTATCACACTGACTGACCACCTTCAAGTCATTACAGATGATTACTCTGAGGTCCCTTTCTTCTTTGGCAGTTGCCAGCTCTCGGCCACTCTGATTAATAAGCGGCTAATGAGTTTTGCTACCCTAGATACAGATTTTTATACTTTTTTCTTTTTAAAACAAAGCGCAGCTTTCAGTCTCTTGACCCGCCTCTTCCAGTTCTTGCAAGCCACCTCTTATGTCCAGCACTCCTGTAGACGGGTGCACCGTTCTTTCAAGTCATCCTGCCACGCTACTAATAAGAGATTAAAAAGAGCCGGCCCCAGCACTGAGCCCTGGAGCGCGCCATTCCTCATACCACCTTTTCCCTCCAGTGTGCAGACTCCATTGGCCATTATCTGCTGCTTAGCCAGTTCCTAACCCGGTTAATGGCTTTTGGCCCTAGTCCCATACTGCCTATCCTATCGGTTTTCCGTCTGATAACGTGCTGTGAAACACACGGCCTGTACAGGAGTCCAGTCCTCCCCCCCCCCCCCTCCCCTACCTCAGACCTTGGCACCAGAACTAATTGACAGCAAAGCTGCCCCGGTGAAATAATTGTTCTTAGCCTCATGCTTCATGAAAGCTCGCTCCGGGACATTTGTCCCCCTTGAAGACTCCTCAGGCCTTTGGCTGCTGTTAGACATAGCTGGTAGTGCTTTTGGCTCTCCCCGGGGCTGGCCCTGTTGCACCACGCTTGTTCACGTTTATATAAGGCACGCTGCGCAGACTGCTGATCACATGGGTTCAGGTCCGTCCGTGGTGCGCAGAGCTGCCGTTATCTCCCCAGCCTCATGACCTTCAGCACCTACCATCAGCAACTTCAGAAATCAGTGCATGCCACTGACTTGGGGGTGGGATGGCAGGGATATAAAACATCTCTCCGGACCTTCGGAAAGCAGGGCATTACGTTTGAAGCATTTACTGTTTCCTTCTATTGACAAACCATGTCTGTATTTTTATGTAAAATTATTTTTTATTGAGAGAATTACACAAACAAATAAAACGAAAGCTTTGAAGTGCCTGAAAAGCGGAACATAAATCAGTCAACTAATAGAGAGCAGTTGTTTCTTCTGTACTCTATGGACACATGGAAGCATTGTTTTTATATGTAATTTCAGAGCACTGTAAGAGGACATGGTGCACCTGGCATGCCTTGGATTAACGTTAGGCAGTAACCCACTGAAAGAATATCTGCCCTGTTCAGTTTCCTTTTCGCAGTGAGAGCTGTTGGCTACGTGCAGTTTGTATCCCAGTCCTGCAGATACACTGTACGCACCTCCTCATTGTTTGCAGCTGTTACTGTAACCCCATGTCCCGCCATAACTTTTACAGCCTCTGTGCTAGTTCTGTATCCATCCAGCATCCGTGCTGACTGAACAGAGAAGGCAGTTCTGCTCTGCCCGAGTGCCCAGCGCAAGGCGTTTGTGTTATTACACATATATACACACACACACACATATACACACGTACGCACATACACACGCACGCACATACACACGCACGCACATACACACACATGCACATACATATGCACGCATGCACGCACATACACACGCACGCACATACACACACATGCACATACATATGCACGCATGCACACACATACGCACGCACACACATACACACACACGTACATACACACACACGTACATACACACACACACATACACACGTACACACGTACACACGTACACACATACACACGTACATACACACACACGTACATACACGCACATACACACACACACACGTACACACGCACACACGTACACACACATACACACACACGTACATACACACACATACACACGTACACACACATGTACATACACACACGTACATACACGTACATACACATACACGTACATACACATACACACGTACATACACACACACGTACGTACACACACACGCACGCACGTACATACGCACGCACGTACATACGCACACACGTACATACGCACACACACACACACACACTTCTCCCTACTGCCGCTGGAGTTGCTAAGGATCCCCACCTCCCTCCTGTTATTATGTCGGGTGTGATACCTTTGAGCTAAGCTTTTCTTGCCACTCCTCCAGCTTCTTTTGGGGAGGGGGGGGTCTATATAATCAGGATGCACCATGTAGTATCCCTTCTGCCCCCCCCCCCCCCTCAGGATTTGTTGATGGCGCAGGGATGGGCCTCTGCAGAGGCCTCGCCTTCTCATTTTCAGCATCGCAGCTATCGTCGGCAAGATAAAGGAGGATGCGGTTTCCTCTGTTCCTATTCCTTGGAACTTTCCAGTTGGCGGCAGATACCTCTCATCTCCTCCTTCCTCCCCTTCCCTCCATCCACCCCCACTTTCCCTCGCTCATCTCTTACCAGGCGTCCTCTTTTACTGTCATCAGATGAGAAGCAACCACTGCTTTTCTCCCCCTAACCCCCCCCCTCACCTTCCAGCATTTCTCCTTTCCCTCAAAAGATTTAGATATAAGCTAAATCCAATAAAAAAAAAAGTCAACTTGTGGCCCATGGAGGGAGCTATTCCAGCCCCTCCCCCAACTAGAGATGGGAACCTGCAATGCTTTAGGGTGAGCGCTGCCTCTGGAGCTCTGAAGAGTGCTGTGGTTGCTGATAGTGATCTGTGGTTGCCTACACCCAGCTCTGCTTCCCATGATGAATTTGCCAGTAATACAATACCTTCAGTCTGGAAATCATAAAGCGGTCGGGGGGTGGTTTGAGACCTGGAAGATGCTTTAGTTTAGAGCTGAGGCTCAGCTGAAATGTGTAAAATGGAAGTTGTGCTGTAGCTTCGTTCTTTTCTTTCTTAATAAACGGACGCCCTAGAAGAGCCACGCCGAGGATCCGTGGAAATCCTGAGCCAGAGTTAATGAATATGGGCACACGTAAAGCAATTTGTTTTAAAACACTCGCAGCCTTGAATACTGGTTTGTTGCTCTGTGCAGGAAAGAAGAATTTTGGGTATCATTTCAAAGTTCTTGAAACAATAAAAGTGCACACACTTTTTTTTTTTTTTTTAACCATGTTAAAAACAGGATCATCTGTGCAATGAAGAATACTAATGATCTCTGGAGTTACTGTCCCACCAGTTGTTTCTGTATGCCACTGGAAAGCCGATATCTGATGAATAGCTATTTTCAGATACATTGTTTGAAAATTAGAAGCAAATCTTAAGAAAGGTTTGCATGAGGCAGTGGGGTATTTGTGATTTTTTAAAAGGCTAAAATATATTAAACTCTCAGCCTCAGAAGCCAGAGCAGCAGGAGGAATCTGAGTTCAGAATTCAGCCCAGGTAGCCCCACTGGCTGCACTGGTGGTAAATATGCCAGGAAATGTTAAGATCCTTACTCACGTTTCCTGAGGAAATGGGGAGAAATGAGTAGTCATTAACTATGGGCAGTGTTGGAATGTGATTCATTTTACTGGAAAAATGCAGGGATACTTTTCTGCCTTAGATGCAGGGAAATGGTGATCATAATCTGAAGCTTTGTGAGTTTCAGGCAAATGTAGAAAGTGCCTGTTTTGGTAAGTCCACTGGACAACCAAACTTCATTTGCTTTTCTAAGATAATAACATCGTTGATGTGGGCAGATAAGGACCCTTCTGCCCACCCTGCACTGCTTTAGCTCTGGCCATCACTCTTCCTTGCCCTTTCCACCACCTTTTGGGCTGAATGGGCCTCCCAGTTGATCATCTCATCCTTTTTGGAGAAGAGTAGCCAAGCCTTCCTGCTGCTCATGCTGGGTGAGCATCCACAGCCACCCAAATATACCTAAGAACATACCAAACCCTTCACACCCCTCCATCTGTAAAAGATGATTCATCTAGGCAAGTCTGGGGGCTCATTGTTACTGCCCTGCACTGCAATGTAGAGAAACCCGGTTGTGATTCCCGGGTCTGGCTTCTGCTCCCCCCTGCTGGCCAGGGCTGGAGATGCAGCTGCAGTAACGTTCACAGATCTGAGTGGGAAGGAGTCCCAGGCATCATTCAGTGGTGACAACTAGAGGTCAAACTCGGGGTCAGTGCTAGCTCGGTTCTGGAGAGAGCCACAGTTAGTGGAGTGGAGTGGAGTGAAGGAGTGGGGATGGGGGAAGTGTGTGTGTGTGTGTGTATATATATTTTTTGTCCTTCACTAATTGTGGCTCTCTCCAGAACCAAGCTAACAAGGAGAGAGGTTTTTTTTCCTCTGACTCTTAAAAAGTTTTGACTGGTGTCTGTTTTTTCTAAGCATTTTTCCACCCCGACTATGTGCAATATTGTAGTCACCATGGCTGCTCCCAGAAGAACTCTACCTGCTCCAGGATGCTGATATAAGTTTTGGTAGTTTTGCATATTGTTCATACTTGTTTAGCTCTCTTCTGTAATGCCATCTCATGTAAATAATTCCGTTTTGCTTGCTGTGAGATGCTATCCTGGTGTCTCACAGTGCTCCTAAACTATACTATGGCACTCCCTTTTAATATCTTGGTGCTAATTCATATGAAATATTACAATTAGATTGATTTAGTGGGTGTGCCAGGAGTATGGTATCTTAGATTGTTGGGAGTCAGAAATCAGTTTTAGCAATGATTGACTGGAATATTTAGTACACAGGATCTCTAGGTCACTGGCTGGGGTGTATCATGGTAGTGGTTGAATGTCATTACCATCTGATAACCATTTCCTGACTGGTGAATGAGCTGGTAGTCTCAGTTCAGTTTCTAAGTGCAGGTATCTACAACACTATAAAAGCAGCATCGGTTTGGCAGTAATTGGCAAGCTTGGCTCTTTGGGATTTTGTATTATCTCCTAATATAGTTTTTCATACTTACCTTATTTCCCATTGTCAGGGGTTCAGAAATTCCTCCAGGATTTATTTACAGAGATGAAATACATTTGCCATGTTCTCGTGCCTGCCTCAATTTTATTCCTGAGTGGGTAGGGTGGGGTGGGAGTGCGTACTGAGTGTTTCTTCCCTGGTGAATGCACACCTCCCACTCCCCCAGCATGCAACCATCTCACTCTCCTCCTCCATTCCCACCCAGCTACAGTTCTTTCTCTCTTCTCTTCCCCTAGTCCTCTCACTCTCCTCTAGTTCCCCCCCCCACCTCTCCATCTCTGCTGCAGCTTTTTCCTCCTTATGGCCTTTTTCTGCCTCCCAGGCCCTGATTGGGGGCCAAACTTGCTGCATCAATTCTGCTCCTGGGGCCTTCTCGCCAGGTGAGAAAATCCACCAGGCGAGATGACCCCAATTTTCAAAATTCTGCCCATTATTTTCATACCAGGCGTAACCCGCATTGGGGTAACCCGCACAGAGCGTTAGATATAACAGTATCAGAATAAAATAAATACATTAAAAGAATAAATAAAGCTTGCAGGGCAGACTGGTCTTTTTTCCCCTAACATTTACTATGATGCCATACCATAGTAAATTATGCATAAGTGAAAGATTCATAAATCGACATCACAGACTTTGTGCTTTTGCTCTTGTGAGACTTGCACAAAGTAAGAAACACAGATACAAAGACCTGTCATGGCAGATAAGATGGGCTCTGTGGTTTTTAGCTGCCCATTTCCCCTTTCTCTTGCAGTACCACAGGCCCTGTTTCGTGCTCTCTTAAATTCTGTCTGCATTTCTAGCACTCTCGCTGGGAGTTTGTGCTGTGCTGGGAGTCAAACCATCACAGCACAGGTTTTTTTTTTGGTTGGGGTTCAGCTGCGACTGAAGTTGTTCCGGCTCAGTAACCAGTTGGGTGCCCATAGAACCAACCAGTTCACAAGAGAAAATTTTAAATATAAATCGCATTACAATGATCATTTGCGAAGTGGGGCAGATACTGTGAAGAATTCGTGATAACGTGTAATGAGATTCCTGTTACATTAGCGTCATAGTTTACAGTGATCATAGGGAAACACAAAAGGGGAGCATATTCAGGAGAGGCGTGTAAGACATGATATGACATAAGGGAATCTCTGTCGCTGTCTTTTGATTGCATTCCTCCTTGAGACCCGCATGGTAAAAGCAGAATATCAAATGTTTCTAAATAAATACATTCTAAGCACATAATCTATGTGAAATGTTTGTACGACCTGTCAAACGCAACCTGTACATCTTCCCAGATATTGATTTTTATCTGCTCATGGTCTTGGAGTAACCTTTTTATTTTATTTTTGTGTGGTTGAGGGTCAACAGACTTTTTCACACCATTCAGGTTGTGTCCTGATTCAGGAAAGAAGAAAAGATTTTGGTTTTGGTTCCATTTCCGAGTCGGCTGGACCCCCTGGTTCCGTGCATTCATCACCGTTTTCTGTGAGAAACTTATCTCCTTCTATGTCTCCCGAGTCTGCCCCCTTTCAGCCTCAGGCTTGGGCCTTTTCTTTCACATCCTCTTTCCATTGCCTGCTGCTTGTGCATTATTTCTACCGTGTGGAGTGTCTGTCGTATCCCCCCCCCCCCCCCTCTCTCAGGTATAAATATTTAGCTCTAGGTTTGATCTCACCTGGCTTGGGCTGCAGTTTGTGCACCATTTTAGCAGCCTTTCTCTGCACTGCCACTCTCTTTTCTTATGGCGAAGTTACCCCTCAGAACTGGACACAGTGTTCTAGATGACGTTTTGCCAGTAATGCACCTCTCCTTTTTGTACCCTAGCATTCCTCTGGCTTTCCTAACTGCCTTTTCACGCTATATTGCAGCTTTCGAGATCATCGGCTGTGATCGCCCTTCATCGTGTACTGCTAAATTGCATTTCTCTGTCCCAAATGCATGACCCCACATTGTTTTGCATTGCGTCTTTGCCAGACTTATTCATTACTTCCCAGGCAGCTTTAGGTCATTCCTAACTTTTTTTTTTTTTTTCCCATGCCATCTGCTTGTCGATCTTATTGCACATCTTAGGGCAATTTTTCAAAAGGCCATTCAGCCTGGCGAATAGGCCATCTGGAAATTGCCACCCAATAGATGGGTAAAAGGTACCTGCAGGTATTAATAATGCAGGTGCTTTTACCTGCAGGAAAATAATGTGGGATCCCAGGTGGGGAGCTGACATTGCATGTAGTTTGGCATGGAAACAGTATCCACAAGAAAAGCAAGGGCAGGGCTCTGTGGGTATTTTTTTTGTTTTTTTATCTAGGCATTGCTGAAGGGGAAAGTAGTGCAAAGTCCGCATCTATGGGCTTTTTAACTACCCGCAAAGTTTTGAAAATTGCCCCAGTTTTATCTGTGAAAAGATAAACTTCTTTCTAGCCCCTCTGTCGTATCATTAATGAAAATATGAAGAACTGGACCTGAGGCATTCTGCTAATAAAACTCCCTTATCCATTTACCCTCAGGTCCTCCGTTGTTTATCCCTCCATCAATTTCCAAGCCAGTTTACCACCTTTAGGAGCAGCTCCCAGCTGAGCTGGGCGAGCTCTTATGGGACAGTGTCAAAGGCCTTGTTCATTGACATATAAGTATACCGTATCCAGAGCTCATCCCTGCTCTAGTTTTTTGGTTATTCAGTCAAAGAAATCGATCAGACTTATTTGCCCCGATTCCCCTCTGGTAAAACCAGAGAGGGTAACTTCCAAACAACTCTGTGCAGCTGCATAATATATGCATATATAAGGCTGTGCGGAGATCAACGCTAGTATTTGATAAACTCTGGCATATCAGATATGCACGCATTATAAAATATGCATATGTCTACCCTGCAACATATGCACGCGTATGATGCTATTTTAAAAGAGACTTGCAGGAGTATATTTGGCAACTTGCGTAATTTTACACAATTATCTTACATAATTGATATCAGACTTGTTTGTTGTGTACTATTGGCAGGATGGGTGTTCTGGGTGAATGGGAGGATTTCAGGCTGAAGAACCAGAGGCATCTCCATGACCTGGAGAAGGATTGGGTGAAATGCTAGAGGAATCAGAAAACCAGTAATTTCAATTACCTACACATATTTTAAAATATACCAACTTAATGAATGTAAATCAAGTTCTCATTCAGCAAGTCCTACCTTTTTGCATGTGAAATATACACCCCCACGTTTTTACAGCTGGTAGGAAAAGTACATGCAATCAATTACTCACTTTTGATGCATTTTATGTGTTCGTGCATAAGCATACTTATGCATGTAACTGTTTGTCCCATCCAGGAACGCCCCTACTTTTCATGCATACATGTGTCCGTGAAATCTAAAGTACCCATGTACTTTTGATGTTTTTAAAACAGTAATTGCGTGAGTACAGGCTACGTACACACGTATATGCTAATTTCTATGTGCATAACGCTTTGAAAATTCACCCCTTAGTGTCTTGGGTCCCGTTTCTAAGAATATAAAATATCCCATGCTGGTGGGTCAGACCAAGGTCCATCAAGGCCAGCATCCTGTCTCTGACAGTGACCAGTTTGGGTCACAAGTACCTGTAGATTTAAAAAAATAGGTCTATGTCTTGCTGTTCCTTGCATGTAATGTGTTTTTTTTATCATATGCTGTTTAATTTTATGATTGTTGATTGTATTTATTATGGATGTTTACTTGTAACTTGCCTAGTATTGTAGATAGGTGAGCTATATGTTTAAATAAATAAATAAATAGGGACAAGTAATGACTTTTCCCAAATGTACCTGGCTAATAATAATTGTTTATGGACTTTTCCTCCAGGAACTTATCCAAATGTCTTTTAAATCCTGTTATGCCAGTCCTCTGGCAACAGATTCCAAAGCTTGATTGCTCGCTAAATGAAAAAGTACTTTCTACGATTTGCTTTAAATCTGCTGGTTCTTAGTTTAATGGAGTGTGCCCTGGTTTTAGTATTATTTGAAAAGTTTGCGGGATTCAAGATACTCTATTTTGGGGCTCTGGATGGCTCGGAGCCTTTCACCTCCAGGCCACTGATCCTTTACGGTCTGTTGCCTATGGCACAAGTCATTTCTAGCACAGGTTCTCACCCTTGCACTCATGTTTATGAGCTGCCTGTGTGGAACAGTGTCAAAGCCTTACTCATGCACTTCTCCATGTGAGTGCACACCTAGGTGTGTTCAAGTTCTGGCTTCCAGCCTTGGGCCTATCAGCATAATTAGACCACAGTGCACTCCCTATCTTGCTGCTGCAGGATAACGCCTCTGCACTGTTTTACTGTAACCTTTTACCGGGAATTGGAGAGTGGTTCTATTGCTTACACAGGACTTCTGCTGATTGATGCAGTTTTATTGTACCTTTTAATGAGCGTTGTAAAATTTGTTTCTGCTTCCATTTCAGCTACGTTTGGCAGTAGTGGGATTTAAGTCCACCTTAGTTGGTGAATGTTCTCTTCGAGGCAGAGTGTGCAGGCTGAGGCCCATGGCTGATTTTCTTTTTTTTTTTTTTTTTGCTTAAACAGTTTTCTCAGTTGACCTGGCCACTATAGCTGATTTTAAAGAGCTGTGTCATTTGCTTTAGCTCTTTTGGCTCCTGTATTGTTAGACAGTGCAGTTGTAAAAGCATCATGCTAACAGCTGACGTATAAGGCTGCTGTGTTAAAATTCCTGTAGGCCTTTAGTGTTGTGCAATTTTCACTGTGCATCTTCTGATATCTTAATGTTAGCCAGCTTTTGGCCAGCTACAGTCAGTTTGCTTTAAGCTTGCTGCTTGGGTCTGCTCGCCTTTGCCATTTCTCCAGTTTCTCTAACCTTGAAAACGTTCTAGGTGCTATGGTGTTGTTGGGCTGTGGTCAAGTCCCATGCCACAATGCCAGTTGGTCTATGCTTTGTCTTTTAAGAGAACGGCTGACTAAAACTGCAGAATACATATTGTGGAAAACAAAATACTTGCTCACTGGTCATACCTCAGGAAATGAGACCCACTAACCACCTTCATAAAATGTGTCTCTAAACCACAGTACAAATGCTACTTCAAATGTACACAAGCTTTATTCAAACAGCCCTGGTTGTTTTTTGCTTTGGCCAGTCTTAAAATGTTTTGTTTTCTTTTCCCCCTGAAATTGAAGGGATTTTCTCCTTCAGTCTTTTGTGCTCATGAAACATTTAATTATGGGCTTGAAAGATGCATGTAAATTGCTATGTTGTAGGGGGAATGGAACCCACATGTGCGTCCTTTTCTGTTTTTATAAAAATAGTACTGGAAATGAGAGCTGTAATTAAGACACAGTGGAAACACTTTTGAAAAATGATAGAACAGAGAGGAGGTGCAGAAGGGCTGGATAACTCGCGTGATCAAGGGACATATGAGGTTTCAATTTGTTTGAAGATGTAGGACCTAATCCTGAGAAAGAGAGAGAGAGAGTGTATGAGTGTGTGTGTGAGTTTCCCGGTAGCCAAGGGTTAAAAATATGGTGCATTTAGAAAATAAAAAGAGTTTGGAATGCATGCACTTCCGTTTTTTTTTTCCTCCTCCTGGCTTCTCAGTGGAAGAAAGTGCCCACCAGTTTAGGAGCAGCTGGTATGTAGGAAGCTTTCTGATGTGGGAACCTGAGCTAAAGCTTTTTTTTTTAAACCTTGGTCTAGATTTAAAGCTTTAGCTGGAACCAGAAGCAGCTGCAGTTGGTGAGAGTGTAGTGTTGTATGCTGGGGAAAAAAGTATAGATTTTAGTGTAGTAGAGTTAGGTCATTATAGCTATGTTACTGCACATCATGTATGACTATACATATAGCTAAACTCTCGTTCAGCTGTATACCCAAAGATAGGCCAGTTTTTAAACATAAAATCTTTATTGGGAAAACAAACTGAAAAAAACCTTCCAAATCTTTACTAATTGATGAAATGGAGACACGATTAACAGGAACAAAGTGTCTGAACTGTGCTTCTGTTGGCTTGAGGCTTTCTTTGAATGACTGTGTATGGGGAGGCTTGGAGAGACAGGTAGCAGGAGCTGCTGTGTAAAATGGAGTGTTTTACAATGAAGCCAAATTTCCCAGAATACACTGCTTCCTGCCCTAGACTTGACCAGTCAAAGCAAAGGCTACAAAACCTGTTTTGACAGATTCAGAAAGTGCAGTTTTTCAGTGCAACATAACACATCAGTACTCTGTATAAAGAGCATGTGTCAGGACAGAAATGTAACTTCATGAGACTGCGGGTCTTCCCTTTGGGTATGTCATTATTTATCTTTGGAAATAGTTTATTGGTGGAGCTTATAGCACATTAGGCCAGATAGTTAACTAAGTGAAAGACTATAACTTGGTCATAGTGCGTATGTTATGGAATATATTGCTCTTTGTTATGGTTATGAGGTGTTGAGTGGATTCTTGGGTACTGCGGTGATGGCCACTCCCATGGGGAGGAGTCCCGTGAGGAACCGCAGAACTAGGCTAGACTCTATGCATGCAGACACAGAGAAGTTGTATTTATTGGACAACTTGATGGTACTGCCCGAGGAGCGGGCAGCAGTGAAGGTAACCCAGCAGAAGTAGTCCAGGGGTCCTCAGCAGAGGAGACCAGATTCACACTTGAGTAGGTGATGGGCAGCGCGGCGTAACAGGGACAAGTCCCGGATGTAGACACAGAGCGCTGAAGCTGAAGGTGAGACAGACTGAAAGGGTTAGTACTCACTGAAGCAGAAGCTGTATTGATGAAGGTCCTGACAGGCAGAAGTTGTTCAGCAGCAGACACCAGATTAGGGAGAGCAAGCCCTCGAGGAGCGAGTACCTGGTATCACAAGATAGGTACCTGAAACAGAGCAGAAGGGCCCCCGAGGAGTGGGTACCCAGGTTAGTGAAGAAATACCCCGAAGGGTAGAGAGAGCTTCCTGCGGCAGCTGGGAAATGGCAGAGCAGCTTAGACCGGAGGCAATCCAATCTTTGCTAACTCAGTTTGTTAGCAAACGAAGGGCATTCTAAATACCAGGATGTGATGACGTCACTCGGAGGGGACGCCCCCGAGGTTCCCGCCATGACGTGGATAAAGACATGGATGGCACGTGTGCACGCACCCTAGGAGGCCCTCAGGAAAATCATGGCAAACACCGTCGCCGTTGCCGATCCGGGGACACCAGAGAGAACGGCATGAAGACGCGGCAGCAGCCACCTTCCCAAGGCTTGAGGAGAGAGAAGGAAGAAAGGTGAGGCACAGAGGTTGAAGCCGTCTGAGACCGACGGACGCAACACTCTTTATAAAGATCAGTATTTTTTAAATTGCCCTTGTGGATGTCCCTGAAGATATTTCATGTGACTGTTTCTGATGAATGCAAAGTTAACTGCTCAGTATCATAAATATATATTGCATACCTTGAAAACAATCATGCATGCTATAATGCAGACTGAGCCCCAGAGTGCAAGGTTTCTTGTCTTCACAAAGAAGGTTATACATTTAACCCTGTTAAATGTATAACACTCCGGCGTAAGTTCCTGTTCATTGTACACCGACGTGATATCTTTGATGAGCGGCGGTATATAAAAAACTTTAAATAAATAAATAATAAACGTTTTGAATTGTTCTAGGCATATTGGGAATGATCACAATGGATTGCTCCTCAAAAACTGCTTTTATATTTCTGTCTGTACAGCTTGAGGAGCCAGTTTCTTTCCATATCAAAGATAATGGTTACTAATAAAATTCTCTTGTCCAGGAATCATCAGCTAATAAGCTCAGGTTTTGTTATCTCCAGGCAAACCCTGAATAGCTTCTCAACAACTTCTCATCAACCCTGGAAAAAGAAACAACAAAATAAAAACTTTCTTGCCAAGTACAAAATTGACTAATAAAAACTGAGAGAGACTAGACTAGAGCTTCTCATACTTGACCTTAGGACCCCTCCTCCCTTCTCCTGGGTTGGTCAGAATTCTGCAGTGAATGTGCATGAGATGCATTTCAATTCGCTGGCTCTCCAGTATATGCAGTCTTGTCGCATGCATATTCGTTGTGGGTGGGAGGGGGGTCCAGAGGACAGGATTGAGAAGCTCTAGACCAAACTAAAAATTAAGCCACTTCAGTACAAAGAAATCTTTTAAAAATTAACCAGTGACAGTTTTCTTCTTTTGTACATAGCCATCTTCATTATAAGAACATGCCAAACTGGGTCAGACCAAGGGTCCATCATGCCCAGCATCCTGTTTCCAACAGTGGCCAATCCAGGCCATAAGAACCTGGCAAGTACCCAAAAACTAAGTCTATTCCATGCTACTGTTGCTAGTAATAGCAGTGGCTATTTTCTAAGTCAACTTAATTAATAGCAGGTAATGGACTTCTCCTCCAAGAACTTATCCAATCCTTTTTTAAACACAGCTACACTAACTGCACTAACCACATCCTCTGGCAACAAATTCCAGAGTTTTAATTGTGCGAAGAGTGAAAAAGAACTTTCTCCGATTAGTTTTAAATGTGCCCCATGCTAACTTCATGGAGTGCCCCCTAGTCTTTCTATTATCTGAAAGAGTAAATAACCAATTCACATCTACCTGTTCTAGACCTCTCATGATCTTAAAGACCTCTATCATATCCCCCCTCAGCCGTCTCTTCTCCAAGCTGAAAAGTCCTAACCTCTTTAATCTTTCCTCATAGGGGTGCTGTTCTATTCCCCTTATCATTTTGGTTGCCCTTCTCTGTACCTTCTCCATCGCAACTATATCTTTTTTGAGATGCGGCGACCAGAATTGTACACAGTATTCAAGGTGCGGTCTCACCATGGAGCGATGCAGAGGCATTATGACATTTTCCGTTTTATTCACCATTCCCTTTCTAATAATTCCCAATATTCTGTTTGCTTTTCTGACTGCCACAACACTCTGAACCGACAATTTCAATGTGTTATCCATTATGACGCCTAGATCTCTTTCTGGGGTGGTAGCACCTAATATGGAACCTAACATTGTGTAACTGTAGCATGGATTATTTTTCCCTATATGCATCACTTTGCACTTATCCACATTAAATTTCATCTGCCATTTTGATGCCCAATTTTCCAGTCTCACAAGGTCTTCCTGCAATTTATCACAATCTGCTTGTGATTTAACTACTCTGAACAATTTTGTATCATCTGCAAATTTGATTACTTGTCATATTTGTTTCCAGATCATTTATAAATATATTGAAAAGTTAGGGTCCCAATACAGATCCTTGAGGCACTCCACTGCCCACTCCCTTCCATGGAGAAAATTGTCCATTTAATCCTGTTCTCTGTTTCCTGTCTTTTAGCCAGTTTGTAATCCACGAAAGGACATCGCCATCTATCCCATGACTTTTTACTTTTCCTAGAAGCCTCTCATGAGGAACTTTGTCAAACGCCTTCTGAAAATCCAAGTACACTACATCTACTGGTTCACCTTTATCCACATGTTTATTAACTCCTTCAAAAAAGTGAAGCAGATTTGTGAGGTAAGACTTGCCTTTGGTAAAGCCATGCTGACTTTGTTCCATTAAACCATGTCTTTCTATATGTTCTGTGATTTTGATATTTAGAACACTTTCCACTATTTGTCCTGGCACTGAAGTCAGGCTAACCGGTCTCTAGTTCCTGGATCGCCCCTGGCACCCTTTTTAAATATTGGGTTACATTAGCTGTCCTCCAGTCTTCAGGTACAATGGATGATTTTAATGATAGGTTACAAATTTTTACTAATAGGTCGGAAATTTCATTTTTGAGTTCCTTCAGAACTCTGGGGTGTATACCATCCGGTCCAGGTGATTTACTACTCTTCAATTTGTCAGTCAGGCCTACCACATCTTCTAGGTTCACCGTGATTTGGTTCAGTCCATCTGAATCGTTACCCATGAAAACCTTCTTCGGTACGGGTACCTCCCCAACATCCTCTTCAGTAAACACCGAAGCAAAGAAATCATTTAATTTTTCCGCAATGGCCTTATCTTTATCCCTGACCATTATACATAAAGCCTTATATTCCCATCACTCCAACTGGCTGGCAGATCCCCTCCAATTTGCCTGCTCGAATCGTCCGACAAGGACCACTAACAAAGGGTCCCTCCATGTGCCATCCCTAAAGAAAGCACACCTCACAGCTACAAGGGATCGGGCGCTCTCCATTGCTGGACCTATGCACTGGAACTCACTCCCAACCCACCTCAGACTTGAACCTTGCATCACCAAATTCAGAGCCCAGCTCAAAACCTGGCTATTCAAACAAGCCTTTCCCCAACACCCTTGATGAATTTTGATGGATCATGACCTGAATTTGACTATGACCTTGTTCTTATGACATTATAGTTCACTTGTTGTTTGTTCCTATGCTTATCTGCTCTCCTTATGGCTTTTTGTATCCCTTACCCTTCCCCTATTACTTGTAATTTCCATTGCTTTTGTTCCATGTAAACCGAGGTGATGTTTCGACTAACATCGGTATAGAAGACTTTTTAAATAAATAAATAAATAAATCTTCTCTAAATGCCCCTTTAACCTCTCAGTCATCTAACGGTCCAACTGACTCCCTCACAGGCTTCCTGCTTCGGATATATTTAAAAAAGGGTTTACTGTGAGTTTTTGCCTCTACTGCCAACTTCTTTTCAAATTCTCTCTTAGCCTGTCTTATTAACTTGAAAATGCTTATGCATTATCCTATTTTCTTCTGTTGGATCCTTCTTCCAATTTTTGAATGAAGATTTTTTGGCTAAAATAGCTTCTTTCACCTCCCCTTTTAACCATGCCGGTAATCGTTTTGCCTTCTTTCCACCTTTCTTAATGTGTGGAATACATCTAGACTGTGCTTCTAGAATGGTATTTTTTAACAATGACCACGCCTCTTGGACATTTTTTACTTTTGTAGCTGCTCCTTTCAGTTTTTTTCTAACAATTTTTCTCATTTTATCAAAATTTCCCTTTTGAAAGTTTAGCAAGAGAGCCGTGGATTTGCTTACTGTCTCCCTTCCAGTCATTAATTCAAATTTGACCATATTATGATCACTTTTGCCAAGCGGCCCCACCACCATTACCTCTCTCACAAAATCCTGTGCTCCACTGAGAATTAGATCTAAAATTGCTCCCTCTCATGTTGGTTCCTGAACCAATTGCTCCATAAAGCTATCATTTATTCCATCCAGGAACTTTATATCTCTAGCATGAACCGATGATGAATTTACCCAGTCAATATTGGGGTAATTGAAATTTTCCATTATTACCGCATTACCAATTTGGTTAGCTTCCCTAATTTCTCTTAGCATTTCACTGTCCATCTCACCATCTTGACCAGGTGGACAGTAGTATACTCGTATCACTATAGTCTTCCCCAACACACAAGGGATTTATACCCATAAAGATTCAATTTTGCACTTATCCTGTTGGACTCTATACCATCCCGGACATAAAGTGCTACACCGCCTCCTGGGTGCTCCTCTCTGTCATTGCGATATAATTTGTACCCCGGTATAGCACTGTCCCATTGGTTGTCCTCCTTCCACCATATCTCTGAGATGCCAATTAAGTCTGTCATCATTCACTGCTATACATTCTAATTCTCCCATCTTACTTCTTAGACTTCCGACATTAGCATACAAACATTTCAAAGTTTGTTTTTTGTTTGTATTTTCATTCTGCTTTTTAATTGATAGGGATAAGTTAGAATTTTTTTTTAGCTCAGGTGAGTTTTTAGTTACAAGCACTTGGACTACTTTTCTTATTATTGGAACCTCACTGTCGGGATAGCCTAATTCTAATGCATCATTAGTATCCTTTGAAGATACCTCTCTCCGAACCATGCGCTGCTGAGCAACTGTCAGCTTTCCCCTTTGTTCTAGTTTAAAAGCTGCTCTATCTCCTTTTTAAAGGTTAGCGCCAGCAGTCTGGTTCCACCCTGGTTAAGATGGAGCCCATCCCTTCAGAAGAGACTCTCATTTCCCCAAAAGGTTCCCCAGTTCCTAACAAAACTGACTCCCTCTTCCTTGCACCATCGTCTCATCCACGTATTGAGACTCCGGAGCTCTGCCTGCCTCTGGGGACCTGCGCGTGGAAGAGGGAGCATTTCAGAGAATGCTACCCTGGAGGTTCTGGATTCGTGACAAATTAATACATCATATTTTATTAGCCCAATCATGGTGACTTCAGTCAAATTCATCTTCTAATCTTGTTCCATTGCTGCCATCAACTGAGGCATCAGCTTTTTTTTTTTTTTTTGCCCCATAAATGTACAGCCATTGAAATTTGAGCATTCAGTCACTTTTATGGTATCTGTTTTAGGACTTTTTTCAAAAGGGGCTCTTTTCCTATGGGAAGAATAAAGGCCTTTGTGCTAAAGTGCCTTAAGGGTAGTACTGCACTATTGTTCACACTTGTGTGTTAATTCAATGTTTCCCAATCAGATGTGCCATATTCATCGCTGCCTGCTGCTTACATCTAGGCCAGCACCTGGGCTCTGCTGTTAGTCTCCCATGGCAATAAGAGACATCAGTGATGGCTCTTAAATGTGTAAGTACAGAGAAAGGTGACCAAAATGATAAAGGGGATGAAGCGATTCTCCTGTGAGGAAATGCTGAAGAGGATAGGGCTCTTGAGTTTGGAGAAGAGATGGCTGAGGGGAGCTTTGATAAAGATCTGTAGAATAAGTGGAGTGGAATGAGTAAATGCAAATCAGTTGTTTACTTTTTCAGACATTACAAAGAATAGGGAACATTCAGTGAAGTTACTAGGTGATACATTTAAGACAAATAGGAGAAAGTATTTTTTTACTCAACACATAATTAAACGCTGGAATTCATTGTTGGAGGATGTGCTGAAAGATGTTGCTGAGTTTATAAAAGATTTGGACTTGTTCCTGGAAGAAAAGTGTTAGACGGCGGAGGCCTCCCCTGACTTACCCGCAGCGGATGCCCTCGGCCCTGGGAAACTGCCATCACACGCCGTCATGCCACACTAGTTAGGCATGCTGCGGCGGGAATACCCAGCGGCTGCTTATGGTGATGTCACACGCCCTCCCCTACTTAAGGGCAACCTTGAGCGTTTTTTGCTGCCTTGGCAACAGGTGTCTGGGGAAGCATGCTCCTCAGCGTGTGTTACTCTCATACTTTCTCCTGCCTTCTGTCCTGCTCTGCTCATTCTGCTCCTTGTGCCTGTGTCTCGTCTCGTCCCTAGCCCTCCCTCTTGTGCCTACCATCCTTCTGGGATCTGCCCCCTCTAGACTCCGCTTCTTTTTTTCGACTCTGGATGACTTTGGATTCTGCTTGTTCGCTGCCTGCCGTGATCTTGGACTGCCATAATACTGGAGTCTTCTACTCTGCTGCTGGTCCTGTTTGGAGCCTACAAGTGAAGCAGATGAATACTGCACTGCTGGTCTCCAGCAAAATTACCACTGCACTATCAATGTACCTACAACTGCCAGGAGTTAAATCATCCTCACCACTCTGCTAGTTCTTCTTTGGGCCTTTAGTGTCTCAACTATTGGCTCCACTCTACAAGACATCTACTTTTACCATTTCTTCAGTGATCCTCAATGCAGTAGCAGATTCTCTTGAAACTTGTTGACAACTGAGCCTCATTGCCATTTTCTCCTGGGTTTGCTGACACCTCTCTACTTGCTCCTTCTAGAACTGCCAGTGCCTCCTAGATGGACACCACTCCTGCCAGCACCAACAAACCACGGGAGCTCCTTTCTCCAGCTCTCCAGAAACCCCTAGTACTCCGTATCTGGCACTGGCACAGTCATAGATATGGTCTTTACGTGCTACTCATGTGGATTATTCCCAGTATTTATTTATTTAATTTATCACAACTAAGATCACAACGGTTTATGGTAACAGCATTCATATTCATTATCTCCGATCTTATACTTTGTATCCATATTCAACTTCTAATTCAGCACCACAGTAAGTACATATTCTAGTTCATAGTTAAAGATATTCTAGGATATCAAAGTAGCTTCTATATAATTTAGCTCATATTGATACTTTTCTAGTTCAACACAACAGTAAATACTAATTCTAATTCTATTAGCAATACCCTTTATATCATTCATTATATATTGCTCGCTCGTCTAGCATTAACTCTGGTACTGTCATTGCTATTATCAGCATATTGGCATTTTATGTTAAATCGTATGTCATTCTGAAGAGCCATGTTTTCAGTTCATGCTTGAAATTCTTTCTTTCTGTTATCTGGCATAATGGCTCTGGAAGTGAGTTCCACAGCTTGGGGCCTGCTGTTGAAACATTCGGTCACTTATTTGCATTAGGGGTGTATTCTGAGTGGAGGGTACCATTAGAAGTCCTTGGTTTTGTGATCTTAAGTCTCTCTTTGGTGTGTAGGGTTGAAGTGTCAACAACTAATAAGCATGGATCAATATTGATAATGATGATATTGAAAATTAGGGATAACACTTTTTGTAATGAATTCTGGATTGTACAGGAAGCCAGTGCAGGGCAATCAGCGATGGAGTGATGTGTTTGAATTTCCTTGTCTCAGAAAGAGTCTTGCAGATGCATTTTGAAGTAACTGTAGTGGTTTTATTATTCATTACGGGAGGCCTAGTAAAAGTGAGTTGCAGTAGTCTAAATTTGAGAATATAAGTGTTTGTAATACAGTGTGGAAGTCTTGTATTGTTAATATAGGTTTTATTCGATCAACTTGGAGTATCCTGTTTTAATTAATTTGCTTATATACTCTTTCATAGTGAAGTTCTCCTCTATCTGAATTCCTAAGTCTTGTACTTCATCTGATGGAGTAATATTGGTAATTCCTAGGTTTAGGGTTGGCGGTTTGATTATAATGTTATCTCTCCTTAGCCAAACAATTTTGTTTTTTGGGGGTTTTTTTGGGTTTAGAGTTAGTTTCAGTTGAGAGAGTTTTTGTTGTATGGCCTTCATGTATGTTGACACTTCAGTTTTTTCAAATGTTTTGTTGAAAGGGATGTAGAATTGTATGTCATCCACATATAGGAAGAAGTTGATTCCTAGATTTGCTAGTAGTGTGCAAATAGGCAGCAGGGAGATGCTGAATACAGAGGCCAAGAGTGCTGAACATCTCTTTAGATGTTGGCGGTGTTGGTGGGCAGTGGGCGGGCCGAAGGAGGAGCCACTGGCCTGGTGCCGGCACCCATCTGCGCAGTTTCCTGTGTCTGGGCGGGGGGAGGGAGCCCTCTCGGCATGCTCCCTGCACAGCTCTGTGGTGCTGGTGGCCAGGCTGCCTGCTCCTCAGTCTCTCACTGTCTCCAACTCTTTATACTTTGGCCACTGATACAGTGATCGTGGGAGGGACATTAGCTGTTCATTTCCTGAAGGCAGGCTTGCACAGATTTTGTGAAGTTGAAAGCTGGTGCTGGCTACCTGCCAAACCAGAGTTGCTGAAGTTTAAGGTGTTTTGCCCGGCCGCCGGCACCACAGAGCTGTGCGGGGAGCGTGCCGAGAGCGCTTCCTCCCCCCCCCCCCACTGAAACAGGAAACAGCGCAGGTGGGTGCCGGCGCCAGGTCAGCGGCTCCTCCTTCGGCCCGACAACCGCCCACCAACACCGCCAGCGTCTAAAGAGAGGTTCAGCACTTTGGCCACTCTATTCAGCATCTACCTGCTGCCTATTTGCGCACTACTAGCAAATCTAGGAATCAACTTCTTCCTATAGGCGGGTGACATACAATTCTACATCCCTTTCAACAAAACATTCGAAAAAACTGAAGCGACTCTGTCAACATACACGAAGGCCATACAACAAAAACTTTCTCAACTGAAACTAACTCTAGCCCCCATCAATATTCCATCATATACTATGGTCCCTCCCTTTATGCAGTTGGTGCTCATGCCTTCAGAATCTCTTGAGGCAGAGCTTTCAGGGCTAAACACCTTAGCCTTCAGCAGCTCTGGCTGGTCTTGCCAGCGGCTTTGCAAAGAACCAGCTTAAGTGGAAGCCAATAGTTCTGCAGGCAGCCAGCACCAGCTCTCAACTTCACAAAATCTGTGGAAGCCTGCCTTCAGGAAATGAACAGACAATGTCCCTCCCACGATAAAGAACCGAAACAGTGCAATTCCTGCAGAGCTCCAGCCTGAGATATGTACGTATATCGAAACAAAATGCTATCTTTGTTTTCCAAAATAACAGAAGTGTTTGAATCCATTACATGGAGATAAGAGGAAGGAGTGCACATTGAGAAATGCAAATGAACTTAAACAAGACAAGTTTTCAGACGGAGAATAGATTGCGATAGGTATGGACTTCTGTTGCCTAGAAAGAGCAAAATACAAATAAAGTTTTACGTGTTGGAAAAAACTGAATTAGATGTGCATTAAAAATCCACCCTGGGTATTTGCTTTGCTTTTTTTATTTAATTTTTTTTTTTTAAATTATGGAACAGCATTTTGGACAAAGCAGCAGCAGAAGTCCTATTGAAAAGTGAATGTCAAGTCATTTAGACATCTGCTTATCAAAACTGGAGGCGAGATCAATTTCTATTGTCACGCTTGACGTTCTGCCACAGTATTTCTCAAGTTTGGTGATCATGTGGCTAAGTGGTGACTGAATCTTCATTTGTTTATGGTAGCTGCCTGTTTTTCTGTCCTGAATCTGTATTAGGACACTCTGAGCCAGTAATGGTGATGTTTCTTTGGGGACAAAGAAGCCTGCCTATTCTTTTCTTCCAAACTATCAGTTCCTGATTTGGATTTGATATGGTTTGTTGCTTCTTAGGTTATTCATAGACAGTAGCCCCTTAATTGTGAGGCTGGGATGAGTATTCCAAACAAGTAAGAAGAAAACATAACCCTGGAAACCTGCCGTTCCGTTTCTCTAGAGGCAGTGACTCCTAGACTGTACTTGATACATTTTTGTGACATTTTAATAATTTTCTTTGTATGCATGTTTGAAAAACAAACTGTGTGGAAACATATTATATCGTTTATATCCTTCTGTAAAAAGTGTTGCCATATGCTACAAAACCCCCCAAACTTCAGGAATGTCAGTTGAAAGAGTAACTGCTTCCGAACATGCGAAGGTTTAACTTCACTTCCTGGCTGTGATTGGAGCTTGTTGTTTTTGTAATTTTTTTTTGTTTTTTAGTATAACATTTTATTTTGGATTTAACTGGCAGGTGAGAAATGTCGTTGAATAAATATCTAGATATGGCGGGGAGGATCCAAGATGGAAGGAAGGCAGAGGCAGGAAGCTCCAAGCTGTCTGTGAGCCAGCTGGATATATTTTTTTTTCTTCCATTATTGGTTGTTATTACTGGTTGTTGTACTTTTATTTTATTTTAGATTTATACTCTGCTTTTCAGCACCTCAAAGCGGATTACATTCAGATACGGTAGGTATTTCCCTATCCCCAGAGGGCTTACAATCTAACCCCTAGATTTATCAAAATGCTATAAATATAGCAGAGAGAGAGAGAGAACTTTAATAGGGTGCGTAGGACTCTCTCTATAAGTACCACTATAGATAGGCAGGTTCAGCTCAGGGTGGGTTTGGGAGGTTAGTGCTACATACACAGAGGAATTAACTGCACATTTGATATCACTGAAGAATTTCTATCATTTGAATTGATGAAAGGTACAAGAGGAGCTGATTTGTACAATGCTGTCTCTAGCTGAGATGGCATTGTACAAAGCTAGAGTCCTGTTCACCCTATTTATTGTGCGATAAGAAAACATTTTTGCACCAGTAATGCAAGGACAACACACAGAAAAAAGGTGTAGTTATTTCAGACATTAAATCCCGCGTTACTGTGCAATACTGTACCGCGTTCTGCGCTACCAGACCCTCGTTTCCATTAACTCCTCCCAAACTCCTCCCACTTGCATACCAAATGTAAAATCTACAAACTAAGGTGCGTTGCACTATTTATCGCACGGGTTAGAGCCATTTAACGTGCATTTGGGCCCGGTAAGTTTCTACCTGAGGCAACGGAGGGTAAATTGACTTGCCCATGGTCACAAGGGATGGCAGTGGGGTTTGAATCCTGGTTTGTAGCCCGCTGCTTTAACCACTAGGATACTCCTCCAGATGGAAAGGGGAAATTAGGGTCTCCCCTCCCCCTCCACTAAGTTTCAAACTTCCCAAGTAAAAGGTCAGAAAGACAAGTTTGTGTATTATGTAGCCAAGGAAGCCTCTGTCGCTGGCATTGATGCTGCCGGAAATGTCAACAGGGAAAAGTGAGATGTCTTGGGTATGAAGCTGATCCTGGAGTTGCAGAATCTGCCCGCTGTCGTTGTCCTTGTACAGGGCCCTGCCGATGAGCGATGAGGCCAAGTTTGCTGGAATGATGGGAGGAGGAGCACTGAGGCCTGCGCTGCTTATTGTCTCTGAATGGTAGATAAGGTCCAGTATTTTAGAGAACTTGTGGGATGGTTTTTTCTTCTGTATCTGGGCTAGCATCAGATGAAAGTTATTTGCCCCTGCATCCTCTCAGATTTGTACTTGCAAGGCCTAAAGCTTTCGGTCTGGAGGAAATCTTGAAAGCCATCGATGGACTGGATGAAACCCTCTCTGTATAAAATTTCCATCTGTCTTTTGAACTTCAGGAGTCCTTTGTTAAGCCTGTGGGTCAAGATGTTAAAATTATGAATTGTAAGAAGTGTTTGGATGGATTGGAGAAAGAAAACCTGTAAAAATTTGCAGAGAAAAATTATTTGGTTAGAGACAATTTTATATCTGAAGAATAAATTGGAAAATGTGGATAATGTGGTGAGACTTTTCAGTTTGCACCGCCATCATTTGGCTGCCATGAGTATGTTTAAAAGATATATTTAACAGAAGTTCTGGAAGTTTTTAGCCGACTCTTTCTTTTCCTCCAAATTCTAGGGTATTATCTCTCCTGTCCCTTGTGAGAAAAAGAGTAAAGATGAGAGGGGCAGCTGGAAATTTCAGCTCTCGTTTGATAGCCTAGACATAACAGCAGGCCTAGAACGGTTGAGGAGAATCGAGAGAGAGAATGCTATAAACAGGGTACCATCATGCTAGGGCGAGAGAACATTGTACAAAATTTCATCTTTGCTAGACTTTCCTCATTCCAAATGATGTCAAATCTTCACTAAGGTGTACTGTGTGAACCTGGCCCCTAAATCCGAAACCACCACTAACCTCACCTCGACCTATTAGGCGGCCTTCCTATAGAGATTTAAATAGGTGCACACAGGAACGGCCCTCCCCGAGGCTCTCTTTCTCTCTCCACTCCACTCTCCCTTTTCCCTCTCCAAGCCCAGAAATGGTCAAAATTCAAGTCCAAAAATGTATCGCATATTGCGTTATGGCCATTTCAGTCATATTGCACAACTTAACGCCAGGGAAAAAGGTGTCGTTATTTCTGGCATTAAGACCATGCTATCGCATGCGTTATGCTATCGCATGGTGCGATATGTCCCCCGATTTTACTAATTCCCGCCCAATCCTGCCCCCCCCCAAAAAAAAATTTGCATTCGCCCTGTGCTCTACAGCATTTTTCGCATGCGTTATGGCGTTAATGCGTTATCGCGCGTGTTAACGCCATTAACGCATTTTGAAGAATGATGCAGATTATTTGAAAGTGTGAATTATTCCTAATCTCGAGACTATGGGATCTCCACTAGATGGTCCTACTTCCCAGCAGCAAAAGGACAAATCATTCAAATCAGCACCTCCCCTAGAGGTTGACTGGATTTGGAAGTCCTTTAGGCACAAAGGGCTAGCCTGAGTTAGAACGTGGCAGTGTAGATTTGATTTGATTTTGAGAGAGAAGGAGTGATTCAAGTGTGCTCTCTGTTAGGCCCTAGAACAGAAAGGAGGGACTGGAGGGAAGAGACAGAAATGTAAGGATTTGGGCTGCTTGTCGGGATTTCTGCAGTTTTGACCTGCACCATTCCTGACAGGCTGCATCTCCTGCACAGGATGGTCAGGGGGGAACTGTGTACCTCTTCGCCCAGCTCAAGAGGTGGTTACAGTGACCAGTTAGAAAAGAGAAGGTTTTCCCAGTTTGAGGTTTTGTCTACCTACAGAAGGAAGGAAGCTGGTTTTTTTTTTTTTTTCTTTTTCTTTTTCTCTGTCACCTTTCCTTACCCAGAGCCAGAAGCTGGAAGGACCGCTTTCAGCTGTGGCATAGAGGGTCTGCTGAAGTTGGTGGTGCTCCACAAAGTTTCCTGCTGCCATGCGATTGACCCTCTTGAGTTGCCTCCCCGGCAACCCTGGCAAGTACCCAGACTTAGTTTTTGGGTACTTGCCAGGTTCTTATGGCCTGGATTGGCCACTGTTGGAAACAGGATGCTGGGCTTGATGGACCCTTGGTCTGACCCAGTATGGCATTTTCTTATGTTCTTATCAATAAAGGCCGGGCCTGAGTTGTCCCCTTTGGTGTTCTAACACATTCGACAGTGAGCCGGCCTCTGACTATGAGGTCTGTTCTGGTGGAGGCAGTTGAGTGTCAGCAGCCTGGAGCAGAAGCAGAACTTTAATTTATCAGTAGCTGGTGTCAGCAGTCAGGGGTGGCTCGAGGCAATCTGCTGCTTGAGGCAAGGGATGGGATAAGCCCCTCACCCCCTGCCAAGGTACCCAAAAGGGATACACTCTCCATCACTAAAAAAAAATAAAATTCAGATTCTGCTATCACCTTAGTAACAGCCACACAAATGCCTTTCATTGCCAGAAACTTTGTGAAGTAAAATAAAAATCCTGAAAAAAAGACTCAGAACCTATATAGCAAATCTGCCATACCAGAACACGCTAATTCTCACCAGTGTGCACTCTGGGTGCAATGCCCCTGGCTTTCAGGGCTTGGTTTTTCCCCATGGAAGGTCTGAGCCTATCTTTTGAAGAGGAGAAGGACATCTGGAGACCCCCCCAATAGTTACCATCCCTGGGACACAGGACACTGCCAGGTTGGAGTGCAGGGTTCTTCATGGACCTCAGGTACCGTGGTAAGGGATCCAGTCGTGGTTAGGACAGTCCAGCCCATTTGGAGGATAAGCAAGTTTCACATCCACAGAGGTAGAGATCAGTTAAATCCTGGCTCATGTAAATCTAAGGACTATGGATGCCATTGGACACTTTATTTTTTTTGCATCTCAATCACAGTAAACTTTAATACGAACACCAAGCCAGAGAGTCCAGCCTGGTTTGTAAGTGTACCTGTGCTGAAGAGCTACGGTAACACACTCACATGGGAGAACAATACTGCCTGGGCCAAGAAGGTCAACCTTCCCCCCTACAGAAATGAGGTCAGAAAAGTTGGGGAAGTAACAGAGAAGGTAGCCCCCCCCCCCTCAAGAAATTCTTGTGCTTGCCCCACGCTTTCTTGAATTCAGATACTGTCTTTTTCTCCTCTATATCCAATAGATCAGTACAAACTAAGTTCTACCATCAACACAGCAAAAGGCTAGTGACGGTCTCAAAAATAATAGTGTGGCAAACCGTTTTGTAGCAGCACATTTAAAACATTTGAGGTGATGCCTTGAGATATTCTGTAGTGAATTCAGCATCTTTGAGTTCCTGGATGGGCCTTAAAGTCCTGACAGAAGAGCCAGGCTTTTATTTGCTTCCTGAAGTGGGGGAGTAGTCCTATACTGTTGTTTGTTGGAGCTCTTCTGCGAGGGAGTTCCAGATGGCAAGTGCTGCTCCCGTGACGGGTCAGTTGCGGGTGTCTGATTATTTTTATTTAATTTAATTTTATTTTTTTGATGATGATGGAATTGACATCGAGGATCTGCGTGTTCTGGAAGGCATCTATAAGGGCAGCCAACATCGGGATCAATGTTTTGAATTTTGTTCTGTCTGGTATAGCTAACCCGTGCAGCTTGTGTAGGATGGGTGTGATGTGGTTGCACGCTTTGCATCCTTCTATCAGTCTTGCAATGGAGTTTTTTCTTTTTCTTTTTTTTTTTTATTATCTGAAGTTTGGGGAGGGCCTTATCTATTACACCTTTACAGACCATTGCAGTAATCCAGTCATGTAGTTACTGGGCCATGAAACACTGTAGGTATTCCAGACAAGCAGGCATAGTCGTTGGAAATTATACAGTTTGAAAATGGCAGCTGTTCACTCTCTTGACCGGATTCTGGAATAGTTAATTCAGAATCCAGCGGTATGTGCAGAAGAAACCATCGTTGGGATGCAAAGTCTGTAAAAAAAAAAAAAAATAAAATATATATATATCTATATCTATATCTATCATCCATGCCTTTTTATTTTTTAAATTCTTGTGATCTTTCTTGTGACTAGATACCTATCAAGTGGGCTGATGTAATGAGCCATGCATTAAGAACGTGCGCTGAAATTCAGTGTTCGGTTTTTTAATGCATGTGTTAAAATAAAATATGAGCTCTGATGCAGTAAGCAAATGGCTATGCTAGGGCATCTGGAGAACCCCCCCCTCCCCCACGCAAACCTGTATTAAAATATGTGCTCAGCCTTTAGCAGCAGCTGAGTGCACATTTTAACTTTGGGGGGGGGGGGGTAGACAGGAGGAGGAGGAGGAGGAGGGAGGGAGTCTTTCGGCCTCATGATTTATATGCAGATAAAACAAGCAGATCGTGTTTTGTGCACATAAATCAGGCAGTAGGAGAGAGGGGGGAGGAAGGCCTCAACACACTGGCAGTTTTGTTCTTTCCTTTTTTCCCTCGGCAGCGGCTGCCCCAGCACCCATGGATGGGGAGAAGCCAACCATGGCTTGCACCCTGGAAGACAAAGGCCAGGCCCAGCAGCTGGCAGCTGGCCATCCCTATTCTGCGAGGGTAAATATGGAGGCATGAAGTTTAAAAAAAAAAAAAAAAAAAAAGGGAGGAGGAAGGGGAAGATTTATGCTCAGAAACCACCTTGTGTGCAAATAAATCTGGCATGCGGGTCCCTTGCACCACAAACTCCTGATCAGCTTGCTAGACTAATACTAGCACTGAAACTTTACTCCACAGTTGACCCAGGAGTAAGATTTCCAGCATAAAGAAAACACGAGTTAAGCCAACGCGCCTCTCTGTATCATTGGGTAATTAGCTAATGCCGTCATTACATTTCATTTCATTTCTTAAAATTTATTAATCGCTTAACACAACAAAATTGTGGCCTAGGCGATTTACAATAGAACATCCATAAAATAGTATCACAAACAAACACCCAAAATATTACATACAACAGCATTGAATTCTAAAACAGCACAGAAACTACAAGCATTAAAAAAAAAATTCAGACCTTGCATCAAGAGCACTGAAGGAGGACATTTTTTAGGGAAAGTCTAAATTTCTTTAGATTTTCCTGCATTCGAACCTCGAAAAGTAAAGAGTTCCAGATAGAGGGAGCAGCTACAGAAAAAGCAGTTTCCCGTGTAAATGCAAAATGGGCATGACAGATGGAAGTAAACCAAGTTTTGATGACCTTAATTGCCGAGTAGATTGGTAAATCCTGAGAAGGGCATTTGCCCAGGGAGGAGAATCCGGACTGAGTAGTTTATATACAGTCATAGCAATTTTATAATGAATACGTTCATGAAATTTACATGGAGGAGCACTAAACTATGGGCATGTTGTTTTGCAAAACTCCTTGCTGTGTCGACAGTGAAGTCTGCGCACAAATAATGTGCGCGCTACTGTGCGTTAAATTTTGCGCTCTGCTGAACGCACCTTTATGACATCGACCCCCACTGCTTACGATGCCTGCATCAGTTCTTATGTTCTTAAAGACTTAGTTGTTTTTCATGTAGTCGGGTGTCACTTTTCCTAAGCAGTATCTAATGAATATTCAACCCTGAAGAATACAGTTCTTCAAATGTAAGTGATATTGTTGGATTGTGCTCATGGCTGTGCTCACCTTACTGCGTGCCTCCCAGCTGATTGGTGCTTTGGTAGAGTTGAGTGGGGCACTGTGCTTCAGAACAGAATTGCTGTCCTGGTTCTGCTGAGCACAGGACTTTTAAGTCAGCAAGCACTTAAGCGATTAATATATTTATACTATGCTGACAGTTCAGCTTAAGAGCACAGCACCCCCATAAAGCTGTTTAGGATGCCAGGTGGTGGGGAAGGAAGGGAGTGAGGGATGGAATTGGTGAAAGGGAGGAGGGGAGAGAGAGGAGAGTGGAATTGCCAGGTATGCAAGTTGGGTCTTGGTCTAATTCATGAGGGTTGTTTTATATTGTAAGTGACCTTGGGCAAGTCACTTTACCCTCCATTGCCTCAGGTACAGACTTACAGGCCGATACAGTACAGTGCGCTCCACCGCCAGCTTTATCCCTTATTCAGTAAGGGGTAATAGCGCATCGAAAACGTGCATCCAACCCCCCCGAACCTAATAGTGCCTGCAACATGCAAATGCATGTTGATGGCCCTATTAGGTATTCAAGAAAGCAAAGGGGTAGGCGATTTATGATACCGTTAGGTAAACACACAAGAGTAGATGCCTGATTCTTTTTCAAAACCTTTATTGATGCGGAGACGTGTCAACTAAAATTGCCCGACTCAGGCCGAGTTTCGCAGCTCTTTAGCCGCTGCCTCAGGGGCTACAAAATAGAGTAAACAAGCACAGATCAATAATTTACTGAATATCAATATTAATATTGTTAAGATCTCATAAATATTAAAAAGAATTTTATCTAAAATTAAATAAAACATCCTTTTTAAATATTAAGATCTAAAATCAAATATCCATATTACAGTAAAAAAATCAAATATCCATATTACAGTAAAAAATGAATGAAAAATATAAAACTATATATAAAAATAGTAAATTAAACAGTGACATTAATTGTAATTTAAAAAATCTGTTAAATAAATAACAATTATTACCTCAAATATTCAAGTCAGTAATGCTGTTTCATCCAATGATTTGCAATGATATGCAAAACGACTAAAAAGAAATCCAACCACTATTAAGATTTCTTGCAAGCAAGTGGCAAAAAATATCATAGATGTATGACTAATATAAGAAGACATAATTCCAAATCACTTTACAAATACTAACAAATATATATCTTGAATATACTAGATATCCAGTAAATATTCACTTTAATTCAAATCAGAACATTTTTTAAACCACACCCAATCAATCAATCCAAAAACGATACCTATTAGGTATTCAGAAAGCAAAATGTGCAGCCAAGCCGCACATTTTACTTTCAGAAATTAGCGCCTACCCAAAGGTAGGTATTACTTTCTCCGGGCACTGGGAAAGTGCACAGAAAAGCAGTAAAAACTGCTTTTCTGTGCACCCTCTGACTTAATATCATGGCAATACTAAAGTCGGAAGTCCCGAAAGTAAAAAAAAAAAGTTAAAAAAAAAAAAATTGAAATTGGCCTACGAGTTGAAAACTGGATGCTTAATTTTGCTGGTGTCCGGTTTCCGAACCGTGGCTGTCAGCGGGTTTGAGAACTGATGCCGGCAAAATTGAGCGTCGGCTGTCAAACCCGCTGACAGCCGCTGCTCCTGTCCAAAAAGAGGCGCTAGGGACACGCTAGTGTCCCTAGCGCCTCTTTTTGCCGCGGGCCGTCATTTGAATACAGAATCGCGCGCACAGGAGAATGGCCTGTGTGCACACTGGGAGAGCGGGCGTTCGCCCGCTCTCCCGCAACCTTTACTGTATCCGCCCGTTAGATTGTAAGCTCTCTGGGGATAGGGAAATATCTACAGTTCCTGAATGGAATCCACTTTGAAATGCTGAAAAAAGTGTGAAAAGTGGAATATAAATCTAAATAAATAAATAAGTAAAAGATCTTTACGAGATAAAATGATCCACATTGACTTGAAGATTGGGCATCCAAATGGCAGATGAAATTTAATGTGGACAAGTGCAAGGTGTTGCATATAGGGAAAAATAACCGTTGCTGTAGTTACATGATGTTAGGTTCCATATTAGGAGCTACCACCCAGGAAAAAGATCTAGGCATCATAGTGGATAATACTTTAAAATCGTCAGCTCAGTGTGCTGCAGCAGTCAAAAAAGCAAATAGAATGTTAGGAATTATTAGGAAGGGAATGGTTAATAGAACGGAAAATGTCATAATGCCTCTATATCGCTCCATGGTGAGACCACACCTTGAATACTGTGTACAATTCTGGTCGCTGCATCTCAAAAAAGATATAGTTGCGATGGAGAAGGTACAGAGAAGGGCAACCAAAATGATAAAGGGAATGGAACAGCTTCCCTATGAGGATAGGCTGAAGAGATTAGGACTGTTCAGCTTGGAGAAGAGACGGCTGAGGGGGGATATGATAGAAGTCTTTAAGATCATGAGAGGTCTTGAACGAGTAGATGTGACTCGGTTATTTTCACTTTCGAATAATAGAAGGACTAGGGGGCATTCCATGAAGTTAGCAAGTAGCACATTTAAGACTAATCGGAGAAAATTCTTTTTCACTCAATGCACAATAAAGCTCTGGAATTTGTTGCCAGAGGATGTGGTTAGTGCAGTTAGTGTAGCTGGGTTCAAAAAAGGTTTGGATAAGTTCTTGGAGGAGAAGTCCATTAATGGCTATTAATCAATTTTACTTAGGGAATAGCCACTGCTATTAATTGCATCAGTAGCAGGGGATCTTCTTAGTGTTTGGGTAATTGCCAGGTTCTTGTGGCCTGGTTTTGGCCTCTGTTGGAAACAGGATGCTGGGCTTGATGGATCCTTGGTCTGACCCAGCATGGCAATTTCTTATGTTCTTATGAGTAGACGGACTCTGAAATCTCTGGCATGTAGCGACTTAACGCTCGTGTACTATAACATCTTTATTGTTGCTCCAATAAAAGATATGACACGACCTTCAAAGATTGCAGTCTTCGTGAGGTACTCCCACAACGAACTATCTCTAACTGTGTGGGACTGAAAATGTTTTCGCAAGTAAGGATCAGCCTCACCATGTGCCACCTTCTGTATTTTCCTTTCCTTTTGATGCTGTATTTTTCAAATGATGTTGTTTAAAAAAAAAGAAGAAGAATTCTGAATATAGATAGTTTTAGATGGCATAAAGACAAAACAGTGCACAAGTAGGGGCTGGTTTAAATATATCCTTCCCTGTAGCCAACTTTCTCCCATACTAACAAACATTTACCTCACTAGTTCATCTTGGCAGGACTTTTTTTTCAAGCTAAATGAAGCTTTTTAGGAAGTTGCATGTGCTATGCACTTCTTAAATAAGCGTTTCATGCTGACTGAAGTCTGCCAAGATAAAATTCTGTCACTTGGAAGAGAAAAATAGATGTTTTTGCTCCGATTTGACGGTTAATGCTTACCTAGGACTGTCTCTTTTTTGTCATCAGCAACTCTTAACTCCTTGCTGGGCCCGTGTCCTATACTTTGAGACGTTCTCCAGTATGTCCTTCAGGGGTTAGGAAACAGCACCCGGGGCCAGACATCAATAAAGTGCCTTTTAACCTAGCTGTTTTGTGTTGGAAATGTGTAATTAAAAAAAAAAGATGAGAAATACTAATTGTTTTAGGATTTATTATTCCTGCTACATATGCCTACTTTAGATTTGAGTTTCCCCTGCATAGGCAATGACAGAAACAAGAAAACAGGCAGAATTCAAGCAGGTGTGCAGGCTGAAAGGGAAAATTGTGTATGTAAAACTATAGCTTATCTGTTTTTAGTCCTAATTTGCATTTTAGAAATATATAGCAGAAGTGCACATCTGGCTAGCATGTCACTGAATATTTTTGAGTTATGAGTAAACGCTAGTTATCTACGTGCGCCTCACTGAAGCTCTTTATTTTTGCATTATTATTACAGTTGTTTGTCAGTGATGCTGTATATTATTTGGCTCGGATGGGTACAAGTGTTTAGGGTTTGTACTGAAAATGCGGGTCCTACACATGGTTAAAGTGGAATGGTGCTCCCTGGCCTCTTGACACAATTGCCGTGATTTTGGCTTACAAGTTTACAGGGCTAAGTGATGACAGCGCTTTTGATTCAGAGTTGCCTTTATTGTTGTAAAATAGATTAACACAAGATGTTCGGATAGAAGAACACTTTCATTTACTCATTCACTGTTGTATCTGGTTTTGGAAAATTATTCTCATGCCAAATTAAGTTGTAATATAGTGTGTGGAAAAAACAAAGATTTTTAGGCTTTTTTTTACATTGTTGAATGAAGTAGTTTCATTGCTGTGTAGGTTCACTTAGATATGCAGAGACCAAGGTGAACAAACAAGATTGTAGGTGACCCCTATTTATTGAGTATGTGACAAGCTTTTGAGAGTTTATACCCACTTTCAGGCTAATGTAATAAGCTGCTTTTGTAAATGCAATAACGTGGAAAGCATGCTTTAGTGCAATTACTAAAAAGAAATAAGACGTGCTATATAGGAGAATCCTGAATGTGATCAAGTGTGCAATTACTTGCATTATTGGGGCATTTAACATGAAATGTTTTGCATTAGTAAGCATAAAATATATGCAAAATAGGTAATGAACTGAAAAGTCATGCAAATCAGCTCAATGTCTATGATTGCAAAGTTAATTTTCCATCAGAGGTATAATTTCATTTTTTTTGCACAAACTTTAATTCAAGCACCTTAACAGAATCCCAAATTGCATATCATGCAAAAGGTCCAGACTCATTTCTGCAATCTGCCCACTGGATTAGGATATCAGCCTCTTTATCAGATCACTGCAAATTCAAAAGCCAGTCACAAATCAAGTCCAATTAAAAGTTATCATCTGCAGCTTGTTCTTTTATTCCTGTGTAGTAGACACTTAAAACATGACTAAACTGTCATGAAATTGTCACATTTTTCTTTGTAAATGCTTTCAGTTTTAATCATGTTATCGGTGCATTTGCTGTTTCCTTCTAGAATCATCATGTAGGGCTGATTAAGGCTCAGGAAGGAAAGAGGAAGTCATTAAGGGCCATAACCATAGTTATTTGACTTTCAAGAGGCACTTCAAGTTGATTGATGGGGATGGTCGAGTTAAAATGTGCCCTCCCTTCCCTGAAAAAGTAGCATATAAATTTTTATTAAAAAGCTATTTATTCCTGCCATACTTTGCAGTTTTCATGTGGGGTATGGCACTCAGCTGTTTTCTAATTCCATCACCTCTCTTCCCCCTAAGCCTATCAAAGAGCTGCAATAAGTTGCTGGAGTACCGACAAGAAGAGAAGAAATCCTGTGGTGTTCTCAGCCCCAACTTGGAGAAGAAATTGCACGTTATTAGAAAGTTATTTTCTCATGGGTACCAGATGGCTCAGTGGATTGGAACAAGTTTAAAGAGCCTTTCCCTTTTGATTCAAGTTGATAGCAACCAAATTTCATTACTATCTGGGAAAAAAATTTTTTTTTGGCTTCTGTGAAATGAGTTGCGGGTTTCACTAATTTATTTCCTAATATACATGTAGCCATATCACTAAAACCCATTATCACTGTGTGCCACAAATTGACACTATTGTTGGCAGTGTCAGAGAGGGGCAAAAGATTGCCCACGCATGAATATCAAATCCCTTTTTCAATCTTTGAGGTGATTTCTCCAGCACAGCGCTCAGGCCCATTGTTAGGGCATTGTGAGGAACCTTGAATTGGGCTCTGCCTGTTCTATGGATAAGTGAAGGCCTTTGTTTTCAGCATTGTCAATCTAGACTTCTTTTAAGAACAGATTGAATATTTTCACCTTTTTGGGTTGTCTGGGTTCAACCAAGCCATTTATGGTTATAGTATGGTTACTTGTACCTTATATCAACAAATTAGCTGCAGGACTCTGGGCCAAAGGGAGCAGATGATTGGAAGATTGCTGTGGAAGGGTGCAGACACAGACTGGCTGGAAATCCTAAGAATGGAGCGAGGAGCCAGGCAAGTGAGTCATTGCACCAAATAGGCCTGTCTGCTCCTTCTGGCCTTATATTCTGCTCCTCTCTTTCTCCAAGAGGCCAAAAGAAAGAGCTGCAGAAGTACTAAAAGCCCCATTAGTCTCAAGGGCAAGAAGGAGAGGAAACATGCATGAACTTATCACAATGGATCAACTGCCTTTATATAAGAACAGGCGAATGGAAAAGTCTGTGTAGTGAGGGCATCTGGCTCTGACAGTTACCTTGACTGCTGCATATGGCTACCAGAGCTCTTTCATCGCTGCCCAAAACTCAGAGTGAGTCACGCTCGTGCTCTGTGCGCACGCTCCCTAGCTCACTCAGCTTGGGGATAAGTCGGAGGCTGGAAGGACTCCAATAAAGAGGTTCAAGAGAGGGAAGATGAGGTGATGCTGTGTGTGCTGTATAAACTGGGGCCCAGCTATCTGTGCCTTGCATGTTGCTCATTAATTACCACATTACAGAACTCATGCTATAGCTAGATAGAAGAGGAATGCAGAAAGGAGCTCTACCGCTGGTGTATGGGGTGCAATGAGCAGAGCCTGGGTGCCAGTCTGGACCTGAGCATCAGGGATTGGTGACTATTTTGCGGCACATCAGATCAGGTCTGAAGGCACACTGGTTGGGAAACATTGATTTAGAGTTGATTGAAAGTTATGTCAAATGTCTTAACTGATGTCCTAGGAGCAAATAGTTAATAAATTTGTGAGATCTTGGTGACTGAGAGAATGTACTGTGTAGCAGTGTTTGCTAAAACATTCTTAATCAAATAAAGTGGAATAAAATGTGTGCATCGTTATAGGGATCAGGCTAACTCATTGGATATCTTGGCATGTTGAGACAAAAGGCATAGCTGAGCCCTTTCATAAATGTTGCCTTACAGAGAATATTGAACAGTGACATTATGCTATGACATTGGTTGTTATTAGGAAAAAACTATATACTTTTTCAGGCTTAAAAAAATGAGAGTTGGAAATACATTGCAAAAAAAAACCCCCAAAAATATCCCCTTTCCATTTAGTCCCATGTGGAACCCTGTAACATTTGTGAAGATTTTCTGAATATAATTGTCTTTTTGTGGATGACACTAAGATCTGCCACAGAGAAGACTCAACTGAAGGAGTAGAGAAAGATAAGCGGACTTCAAGAAAACTTGAAGAGTAGTTGAAGGTTTGGTAGCTGGGATTCAATGATAAGAAGTGCAGAGTCATGCATCTGGCGTGCAGAAATGCAAAGGTGTACATGATTGGAGGGAGAGGGGCACAAATATCTGATGCCTATGGACCAAGAAAGAGATCTTGGAGTGATAGTGTCTGAGGATCTGAAGGTAGTGAAGAAGGGTGACCAGGTAGTAGCTAAGGCCAGAGGGATGCTGGGCTACATAGAGAGAGGCATAACCAGTAGGAAAAAGGACATGATAATGTTCCTGTACATTGATGTGAGGCCTCATCTACACTACTGTGTTCAGTTCTGGAGACCTTATCTCAAAAAGAATAGACACAGGATTGAAGCGATCCAGAGAAAGGCGAATAAAATGTTTTGGGGTCTGCACCAAAAGAGTTATATGATGAGATTGAAGGAGCGAAATATGTATATACTAGTGGAGAGGAGGGGCATAGGTGATATGATACTGACTTTTAAATACCTGAAAGGTTTGATTCCTGTGTTTTATTAATTTCTTTCTTGAAAAAACTGTAGAACAAGGTGTCGTCATATGACGTTCCAAGGGGGTCGATTCAGGACCAATGTCAGGAAATATTTCTTCACGGAAAGGGTGTTGGAGGAATGGATTGCCCTCCCCAAAGTAGGTAGAGAGGACAAAGATGGTAATAGAATTCAAAAAGGCATGGGATAAACACAGAGGATTTCTTTCTTTTTAAAATAAAAAATAGTTTGTTTGAATCATATATAAAACAACCATAATGTCAGAATACATATCCCAACCAAATGGATCAATGAGGAACAATGGTCATATTGCATATTCTCACATACATTTTTTTTATCAGATATTTTCACTCCTGTCACATGCTTTCATCCCCAGACACGCTCACACTCACAGCTCTCATATGCATAGTTTGACATATGTTTATACCCATGCCCAATAGAAGCACGGTAGCTTATTAACCAAATTTTTTTAAATACAGCAATATATATATGCCTTAAACAACAATTGGAAACATTCTTTTTATTTCCCCCTCTGACGTGTATTTGAAATGTTTTTTTTCCCTTTGAAGTTCAAAGAGCACAGTTTCCTGCATTAACCCAACACATATTTTAAATACAGGCACATCTGCCCCCTTCCAAGACATAGGAACAATTTTTCTGGTTAATAAAATGGTTAATAAAAGGGCTACAGATAGAAACTTTGCCCGTCCACTCTGCAGTTTCATGGTCTTGTCATACAAATGTAAATACAGAAGCTTGCCCGACCATTCATTTGGACAATCTGATATTTTATCCATAAGAGTATGCACCTCTCCCCCCAGAAATTGTAATTTATGACAGCCAGTAAACATGTGACAAAGTACCACTATGCACATTACCCTTCAAGCACATATCATTATCCCAAAGCTTCATTTTTGCTTCCACCACTCTAGTCACATAACTCCTAAGAATAATTTTAAATTGAATTTCTTTTCAATGAATTACATTTGGAGGGTTGGGGTGGGTTTGGGAGTTGTTGTTTTTTTACAACCCCCCATCTGCCCCCCCCCCCCGGGGTTTCGGGGCCCCCCCCAGGGACTTTTGGTAAGTCTTGGGGGGGGGGGGTCGGGCAAATCTTGGGGTGCAACCGTGCCGTGCTGGTACACCTATAACTAGGGCTTATTTTTGGAGTAGGGCTTATATTTCAAGCCCTACTCCAAAAATCCTGAAAATCAAGCTAGGGCTTATTTTCAGGGTAGGGTTTGTTATAGGGGAAACACGGTATAATTAATTTTTTAACCAGAAAAAGCTGTGAACCAATTATTCTCTCCCATTATAGAGTCAATACTTTGTTTGGGATTTCCCACAAAAAGCAACATATCTACGAACATACTCAATTTGCCCACAGGGAGGTCTTAAAAAATTTCCAGTTGTTGCAGCTTAATTGCCAATGGCTGAAAAGATAAGATAAATAACAGTGGAGAGAAGTGGCACGCCTGTCTTCTGCCCCAGCCCAGTTCAAATGTCCCAGATAGTGAGCTATTTACCAAAATTTGGACCTGGGGCCTATTATAGAGAAGTATTATCCAGTCTTTAAGGTCTGACCCAAATTAAATTTCTCCAACACCCAAAATAGGTTGTCATGGCTTCATCTGCAGTGCAGCCTCACCTTGCCCTGCCTCTCCACCAGCAGAGGCCTCCAGTGAGTTTTGCATGCAGCTACCTGAACCACCTCCTTACTGACTCAGCAGTACCTGCATTAATTAAGCCAGCCTGTCCAGTCCCTCAAGGCCTCTTAATGGAGTCACCCTTAGCTCTCTGACCTGGCCATGCTTACCTTGTTCCTAGCCTTGTGGGCTCTGGACCTACTCTTGCCTTATACCTTGTCTTCTGGCCTACTCAGGCTTTTCCTTGCCTTGTGGCCTCCAGGCCTCCTCTCACCTTATGCCTTGCCTTGTGTCCTTCCAGGCCTCTCGTTGCCTAGTGGCCTTCGGGCCTTATGCCTAGCGGCCTACAGGCCTCTGCTTTGCTGCCCTTGGGTCTTAGTGTTCTCTGTTCTATTCTATCTTTGTCTAGTCCTTGTCTCGTCTTCTCCTGTTCTGCCCTGTCCAGTTTCTAGTAGCTATTCCCTGCCTTGCCTTTGCTTCAACTTGCCCCAGTCTGCATCTAGTTCCAGTCCCCAGCCTGAGCCTGTGTCCAATCCCCAGCTCCTGCTCAGTATCCTGTCCAACCTGTGACTGCATCCAGCCCCACTCCCCGTTGTGTCCAGCCCGTCTCTGTATCCATCCATCAATTTCAGCCTGTGTCTGCCCAGTCTGTCCAACTTTATTCAGCATTGCCCTGATTTCTAGCCCTACTCCTGCAGGGGTGTAGCCAGAATCCAGCCTGCACCCACAATGCACGGCAATGACTGCTCTACCCGGTCAAATGCTTTTTCTGCATCCAGGCTGAATAAATCCCTTTCTTACTGTCTCTTTTAGTTAGATGTAAGGCAGATAATGCTTTAATCACATTTGTAGAAGAAAGCTTTCCCTTAACAAATCCTGATTGATCTGAGTCTATTAAGCTCTGAAATACCTCATTCACGTTTTGTGCTATTACAGAGACTAAAATTTTCTTATCTTGAAGTGAGATCGGATATGTTTCAGGATACAAAATATCTTTTCCCAGTTCCAGGAAAAAATTACTGTGGCCAAACTGTGTCCTTCCTCAAATCCTCTAGGAACTGGGGAACCTTTTGGGGAAGGGGGAGTCTTTTCTGAAGGGATGGGCTCCACCTTAACCAGGGTGGAACCAGACTGCTGGCGCTAACCTTTAAAAAGGAGATAGAGCAGCTTTTAAACTAGAACAAAGGGAAAAGCTGACAGTCACTCAGCAGTGCATGGTTCGGAGAGAGGTATCTTTAAAGGTTACAAATGAAGCATTAGAGTTAGGGCATCCTAACAGAGAAGTTCCAATAATAAGAAAAGTAGTCCAAGTGCCTATAATTAAAAACTCACCTGAGCTAAAAGATTCCAATTTATTCCTGTCAACTGAAAAGCAGAATGTAAATACAAACAAAAAACTCACTTTTAAATGTTTGTATGCTAATGCCAGGGGAATGGAACAGCTCCCCTATGAGGAAAGATTAAAGAGGTTAGGACTTTTCAGCTTGGAGAAGAGACGGCTGAGGGGGGATATGATAGAGGTGCTTAAAATCATGAGAGGTCTAGAACAGGTAGATGTGACTCGGTTATTTACTCTTTCAGATAATAGACTAGGGGGCACTCCATGAAGTTAGCATGAGGCACATTTAAAATTAATCGGAGAAAGTTTTTTTTCACTCGACGCACAATTAAACTCTGGAATTTGTTGCCAGAGAATGTGGTTAGTGCAGTTAGTGTAGCTGTGTTTAAAAAAGGATTGGATAAGTTCTTGAAGGAGAAGTCCATTACTTGTTAATTAAGTTGACTAAGAAAATAGCTACTGCTATTGCTAGCAACAGTAACATGGACTAGACTTAGTTTTTGGGTACTTGCCAGGTTCTTATGGCCTGGATTGGTCACTGTTGGAAAGAGGATGCTGGGCTTGATGGACTCTTGGTCTGACCCAGTATAGCTTATTCATACATTCTTAAGTCTAAGAAGATGGGAGAATTAGAGTGTATAGCATTGAATGATGACATAGACTTAATTGGCATTTCAGAGACATGGTGGAATGAGGATAACCAATGGGACAGTGCTATACCATGGTACAAATTATATTGCAGTGACAGAGAGGAGCAACTTGGTGGCGGGATGGTGCTTTATGTCCAGGATGACATAGAGTCCAACAGGATAAATATCCTGCATTAGACTAAATGCACAATCAAATCTTTATGGGTAGAAATCCCTTGTGTATTGGGGAAGCGTATAGCAATAGGAGTATATTACCATCCACCTTGCCAAAATGTTCTGGAGTCGGTTTTCAAGGGTGATGATTCAGATGAACTGAACCAAATCACAGTGAACCTGGAAGATGTGGTAGTCCAGATTGATAAACTGATGGGTAATAAATCACCTGGACTGGATGGTATACAACCCAGGGTTCTGAAAGAACTAAAAAATGAAATTTCAGACCTATCACAATTAATTTGTAACTATCATTAAAATCATCCATTGTACCTGAAGACTGGAAGGTGGGCATTGTAACCCCAATATTTAAAAAGGGCTCCAGGGGTGATCCAGGAAACTATAGACTGGTGAGCCAGGAAAAATCGTGGAAACTGTTATAAAGACTAAAATCACAAAATATTTAGATAGACATGGTTTAATGGGACATAGCATGGATTTACCCAAGGAGTCTTGCCTCCCAAATCTCCTACTTTTTTTGAAAGGGTGAATAAACATGTGTACAAACGTGAACCGGTAGATATGGTGAAATTGGATTTTCAGAAGGTGTTGACAAAGTCCCTCATGAGAGGCTTCCAGTAAAACTAAAAAGTCATGGGATAGGAGTCAATGTCTTTTTGTGGATTACAAACTGGTTAAAAGACAGGAAGCAGAGTAGTCAGTTTTCACAGTGGAAAAAGGTAAACAGTGGAGTGTCTGAGGGATCTGTACTTGGATCGATTCTTTTTAATATATTTATAAATGATCTGGAAAGGGGTATGACAAGTGAGGTTATCAAATTTATGGATAACACAAAATTATGCAGAGTATTTAAATCTCAAGCGGATTGTGATACCTTGCAGGAGGACCTTGTGAGACTGGAAGATGGCAGATGAAATTTAACGTGGACAAGTGCAAGATGATGTAGATAAGTAAAAATAACCCTTGCTGTATTTACACAATGATAGATTCTATCTTAGGAGTTACCAATCGGGAAAGAGATCTAGGTGTCATAGTGGATAATACATTGAAATCATCAGTCCGGTGTGCTGTGGCAGTCAAAAACGCAAATGATGTTAGGAATTATTAGGAAGGGAATGGGAAATAAAACAGTGGATTTCATAATACCTTTCTATTGCTCCATGGTGAGACCTCATCTTGAATACTGTGTGCAATTCTGGTCGCTGCATCTCAAAAAAGATATAATTGCACTGGACAAAATGCAGAGAAGGACAACCAAAAGGGAAAAGGACATGGAACGGTTCCCCTATGAGGAAAGTCTAAAGTGGTTAGGGCTGTTTGGTTTGGAGAAGAGATGAATGAGGGATCTGATAGAGGTTATAAAATCATGAGAGGACTTGAACAGATTAATATAAATCGTTTGTTTACGCTTTCAGATAATAGGACTAGGGGGCACTCCATGAAGTTAGCAAGTAGCTCATTTAAAAACAAATCGAAGAAATTATTTTTCACTCAGCGCATAATTAAGCTCTAGAATTCATTGCCAGAGGATGAGGATATGGCATTTAGTGTAACTGTGTTAAAAAAGGTTTGTATAAGTTTCTAGAGGAAAAATATATAACTGCTATTAATCATAGAAACATAGAAACATAGAAACATAGAAATGACGGCAGAAGAAGACCAAACGGCCCATCCAGTCTGCCCAGCAAGCCTCCCCCACCTCCCCTCCCACACCCATCCGCCTCTCCCAGCTCCTGGCTCCAATTCCCCTCCACCCCCACCATTAATGTAGAGAGCGGTGGAGGAGCTGCATCCAAGTGAAATATCTAGCTTGATTAGTTAGAGGCAGTAGGAGTAGTAACCGCCGCAATAAGCAAGCTACACCCATGCTTATTTGTTTTTACCCAGATTATGTTATACAGCCCTTATTGGTTGTTTATCTTCTCCCCTGCTGTTGAAGCAGAGAGCTATGCTGGATATGCATCGAAAGTGAAGTATCAGGCACATTTGGTTTGGGGTAGTAACCGCCGTGACAAGCCAGCTACTCCCCGCTTTGTGAGTGTGAATCCTTTTTTCTTCTCCCCTGCCGTTGAAGTTATGCTGGATATGCGTGAAGTATCAGTTTTTCTTTTCCCCTGCCGTTGAAGCAGAGAGCTATGCTGGAAATTCGTGATGTATCAGTCTTTCTCCGATGCCGTTGAAGTAGAGAGCCATGCTGGATATGCGTCGAGAGTGAAGTATCAGGTACATTTGGTTTGGGGTAGTAACCGCCGTAACAAGCCAGCTACTCCCCGCTTTGTGAGTGCGAACCCTTTTTTCTTCTCCCCTGCCGTTTAAGCAGAGAGCTCTGCTGGATGTGTGAAGTAACAGTTTTTCTTTTCCCCTGCTGTTGAAGCAGAGAACTATGCTGGATATGCATTGAAAGTGAAGTATAAGAATGGAGTGATCAAGCTAGTTGAAAGGCATCAGGAATAGAGGAAGGTGGAGGTAGTAATCTGGATATTTGGTTTGGGGTAGTAACCGCCGTAACAAGCCAGCTACTCCCGTCATTGTGAGTGCAAATCCTTTTTTCCACATTTCCTCATGCTGTTGAATCTTAGAGTGATGTTGGAGTCACAGTAACCATGTGTATGTTTATTGACTAAGGGTATTGTCTCCAGGCAGTAGCCATCATTCTGGCGAGTCACCCACTCTTCATTGGCGGCCTCTTGACTTTATGGATCCACAGTGTTTATCCCACGCCCCTTTGAAGTCCTTCACAGTTCTGGTCTTCACCACTTCCTCCGGAAGGGCATTCCAGGCATCCACCACCCTCTCCGTGAAGAAATACTTCCTGACATTGGTTCTGAATCTTCCTCCCTGGAGCTTCAAATCGTGACCCCTGGTTCTGCTGATTTTTTTCTTATGGTAAAGGTTTGTCGTTGCCTTTGGATCATTAAAACCTTTCAAGTATCTGAAAGTCTGTATCATATCACCTCTGCTCCTCCTTTCCTCCAGGGTGTACATATTTAGATTCTTCAATCTCTCCTCGTACGTCATGCGATGAAGATCCTCCACCTTCCTGGTCGCCCTTCTCTGTACCGCTTCCATCTTGTCTTTGTCTTTTTGTAGATACGGTCTCCAGAACTGAACACAGTACTCCAGGTGAGGCCTCACCAAGGACCTGTACAAGGGAATAATCACTTCCCTTTTCTTACTCGATATTCCTCTCTCTATGCAGCCCAGCATTCTTCTGGCTTTTGCTATCGCCTTGTCGCATTGTTTCGCAGACTTCATATCAGTAAGGAATAATAGCTTGTGATCTATTTAATGTTTGGGTAAATGTCAGGTACTTGTGTGTTGGAAACCGTATGCTGGGCTTGTTGGATCCTTGGGCTGACCCGGTATGGCATGTCTTATGTTCTTCACTCTTTTGAACTACGTGAGAGTATAGTCTCCTAAGATTTAATAGAATTTAAGTCTCAACCAATCCAGGCTTTTGCTAGTTTTAATTGTATGATTGCTCACCTTATTTCTATTTCGTAATCTGGGCATCCAGTGCGGCTTTTTGCTCATCTGATAATTGAGGAATTGGTAATTGGAAGAATTTACTTCTAATCTCCTCAGAAGATGAGTCCGCAGAATATAGGTTTTTATAAAATGCTTCAAAGGCCCCTGAGATAGTATCCATGGTCACAAGAATTTTGTTCCCATATGAGAGACGAGTGATAACAGACCTTGGCATTGTCTTTCGAACCAGATTTGTCAAAAGATTCCCTGCCTTGTTCCTCCATTTTTGTAGTTTATATTTGAAGAAGAACCACAGATTTGCTTGCGTTTTTATACCTATAAATGCTTTATATGTATTTGCTTCAAGTGTGCCAATTGCTTAGTGAAGGCCAATGTTCTTCTATTGCTACTTTTGCAATTATGGGCATGATAAGAGAAGATATGACCTCACAATACTGCTTTGGCTACATTCCGAGATGCTAATGTTCTCGTGTCTGAGGGGGGGATTGAACTCTCTAGTTCTGCTATCGCTCTTTAAAATCCTTGACAAAATTATTATCTTTGAAAAGCCAGGGAGGCGTTTTCCAGGACCTATTAGGTTGAACTTCCCATTCCCAAGGAAAATATGCATGATTATTAATGCATGATCCAAAAATGCAATATCTACTCATTAGTTTGTAAAAAAAAATTAGTCTGACAGCGGTATATAGTCAATTCTTGAATAAACTTGATGCGGCTGTGAGAAGAAAGAATATTTTAAATCATTTAGATGCAAAGTACGCCATGCATCAAATAAATGTAACTCTTGCGATAAGAACCCTATCTACTCCACTTCAGCCTGGTTCTTTTTTGGAATCTTAGGTTTACAGTCTGTGAGAAGATTATCTGTTATTAAAATCACCTCCCAAAGTAAGAAATAATTTTCCTGTTGGGCTGCTTTAGCTACTAGAGTGGAGAAAAAGAAGTGTGTTTTTAATTAAGATAGCAACCACTTTTTGCCTGTCCGAGAAGAATGCAAAATGACATTACCCCACCCATTCCTAGCAGAATTTATGATATTCGTGACTTGTTAGGCTAGTCTCTTGGATAAATGCAATATTCACTTTTCTTTTACAGAAGTCTGTCATCATCTTTTTTTTTTCTTTTTCTTGGGGAATGTAGGTAACTAACCTGATCCAAAGGTTCTCACACTTCCTGGAGGGTTCCTGCTGTCCAGGGTCACCTCAAGCGCAGGGAGTTCTGTGTAAGATGCAGAACTCTTGTCCTCTGTAAGGAGGAGTACTGAGAGGGATGAGGTGATGTTTGTTGCGGAGTTACAGATGCAGGAGGAAGATAGAATAATATAATAGGGAGTTGCATTTTCCTCACAGGGAAGTTTAGGGAGTTTAGGGAAGAGCTATTTAAGATGCTGTTATCTGCATTTTGAGAGAGGAGCTGAGGAGGACTCTGGAGTGTAAGGACTCCTGAGTTTTAAAAATTGTGAAATTCCTGAACTCACTGATAGTTATCTGGAGGGAGAAGACCCTAAAGGAAAGGGTGGAATTCTTGCTGGAGAAGCTCCAGGGAGACAATAGAGTTTGTTGCTGTTGGTGAAATGCTGTCCTGAAGGCCTTGGGGTGGAAAAGGACTGTTGAAATTTATTCTACAGAGAAAGGGTAGAAGAAGTGTTGCCTTTATCTAATTTTGCTGAACTGTTATCTATTGCTATTGTTTGATGAATCATCTTGGTTTGAACTCTGCCTGATTTTATTTGGAATTACAAAATAAATTATTTTATTTTGGAACCAACTCAAAGTGAGGACAGTGGACTTTGTGCATTAGTGAGTCTTCCCTTGGGCCTCCCAGAGATAGTCTTATTCCCAGTTGGTGATGCCTGGTGGACCTTGTTCCCGGGGCTGCAGTAGTGGCCCTCACCTCCCTCTGCAGCTCTGAAGGTGATTCCAAGGAAAAGGGAGGGGGGTTACATATATTTAACAAACAGAGAACCAGGTCACTCATAGCATAACAAGCTTGAATATAATAAAGAACATGGCCAATTCCCAAGGGAAACCTCCCAGCCTAGTTTCCCCTCCATGATAACACTATTAGCTTCCACACTTTGTCTTCCAAAAATGATGAGACATTCTTTCAACTACCTATACAAACAACCATTCATACCACTCATACAACCCTCGTACATACCCTCCCCCCTCAATTACCCCCAAGTCCATCACCCCTCAACAGTGTTTAGGAAACATTCACTTCTGCAGGCATTGTACACCTTTATCTAGGTCACCTTCTGCAAAATCACGTTGCCAGACACTGCTGCGGGGAGGCTCCGGGGTTCAGCAAGGTAAACGGCACCCCATTTGAAACTATCATCTCTGCCAACTCTTAGAAGTGATGAGCTGTTAAATAGAAAAGAATCCAAAAACTACCTTGCAGCTTTCACCTCTTATTCCAAACTTTACACAAAAGCCTTGGCTTCTTCCTTAGTGTAAAACATCTTTGTATCTCTCTTGTGGAATACCTTCATACAGGCTGGAAACTGTAGGGAAAACTTAACTCCCTTCTGATAGAGCTGCGAGCAGTATGGCATCATCTCTTTTTGTGCTGCAAGGACCTTGGTGGAGAAATCTGGGATCAGCTGTATTTTATGATTGCCATATTGCAGCTCAGCTTTTTTCTGGTAGGCAGTTAGAATTTTCATTTTTTCAATACAATTTAGATATTTAACAATCACTTGCCATGGTTTCTGAGCTGTTGCCATCAATGACCCAAGTGGTTTGTGCATTCCACCAAAATTGATGGCCCTATGACTCAACACCCAGTATTTCAGGAAGGCTATGCTCACACTATCCTAGTAGTGCTTCTTCTTGTAGACTTTCTGGTAAGCCCAGAATCCTTGCATTATTCCTTCTTCTGTGATTTTCGAGATCATCAATCTTCTCTTGATGTTTTCAAAAGTCCATTTTGAAAACGCCGAACTTCAATACAGCACAGAGAGGAGTTTCTTTCACAGAGAGACACATGCCCAAGCCCCTGACGAAGTTGTTTAACAACAAAACACGCGCGGTGTCCGAAACACGCGCAGTGTCGGGCGTCACATACAGAGCATTGAAAACCGATGCCGCAGCTGATCTCTGGGCGTTTCATGCGGAACATTTAAATTCGAATCCACCGCACATCATAACGATGTGTCTTTTTCCTGTTTATACGGCGTCGAATCACTTATTTGGAAAAAGCTCACATGATTTAAAGTTTTTGAAAAAAAAGTTACAAAAATAAGAAGAGGTGTAAATAAGAAAAGGAAAAGAAACAAAACGGAATCTCCCTTACAAAAAAAATATCTTTATTGATAAACCCAATGATTATAATATAAATGGTTCACTTTACACTGAGATATGAAAAACATATCTTTATAAGTGAATCTTGTTAAACACATTGGAAGTGTATGTACAGGTGTTTCTGAATGAGGGTTTTGTCGATACAATCAATAATATTGGCAATATACAACACGTGGTTCATTTAAGTCAAAGATTTGTTATATAGATACCACGAGTCGCTTCCAGTTTATGTCTTTAAAGTACTACTGTGGCTAAAGCATCCAAGCGATTGTCATGCTGCCCAAGTTTTTGGTTGATTGCTTTGATTACGATGTGTTGCTTTTCCATCTTTTCATTTAACTTAAGGGAAGATTGCAATTTCTGCAGCTAATCTTTTACTGTGGCCAAAACTTAATTATTTGGCTCTCTCAGTAGAGATTCAGAAATCCCCTCCATCACTGGGCTTATTTCCTGCGCTATGTTGTGGTTGTGCGACACATCCTTCTCTGTGCCTACTCTCTTCCCTCTGCTAGACATCTCCACTGATTTTTTTTTTTTTTATCACAAAATTGTCCATGTATGACAGCGAGAAACAAACGTTTAGATGATTGTACTGGGATTCTGTCAGAATTGCAAGGATTGATGCTGATCCCCAAGGAGCACGGACCCTGGACATCTGCTCCTTCTTACGTCATTACCAGAAGGCTCAACACAGAGGATTCCTATTGCTAAATGAAGGAGACAAAGAAAAGGAAAACCCGTGTTGTTACCCTAAGAATAATAAAAAAAAAAAAAAAGTTGCTGGGTGGACTGGATGGACCTCTTGGATCTTTTTCTGCTGACATTTGCTGTTACTATGTTTACTATGTTGCATGACTTTCTCAATTGCAGATGCTGTCTCAGGAGAATATCTGACCCAGTTTATAAGTATTATGTATAGGCACTAGTGTAGATTAAATCAAGGTAAAAAAAAACCGACACCGTTGTATTGTCGTTTTTTTTTTTCTCAGATTAAGATGGTATTCTAATCAGGATAGCATTTTTTGTTCATGCATAAGTAAGGAACAGAGAGAGTATTATTCTTGACTGGAGAATTCCTGGGCATAAACCTGAATTCTCTCTGTGGGACACTGCAGATTGTAAGCAACTCTGTGTAGTTTTACTGGCTAGATGTTTTTTTTTTTAACAGAGCACTGGGATAGCTTGTTTGCAGTAGTGATTGCAACCCAAAAGCAACAGGGCTTCCCAGAAGAAATTGGTGTAGCCTGCATGATGGGGCATTGGCATCGGCAGATGATACCCTAAGTAAAAACTATCGATGCTGCCCATCCCAATACATTCTCCCCCTTTTTCCCTCCCTCCCTCCCTCAGGCATTATCCCCATTTCTCTCTTCCTATATCAGTTCTGTCCTATCTTTCCCTCCATCAGTTCTGTCCCTTCTCTCCCTTCCTTCACCTCCCATCCTGCCCTCCAGGCACTCTTTAACACTTCCCCTCTCTCCAGGCGTTCTCTTCCTCCTTTCTCCATCTCCTCTTCCGCTTGACATTCCCTCCTCCTCCTCCTTTCTCCTCCTTCCAGGCATTCTCTCCCAACTCTCTCCTTCCTCCAGGCACATTCTCTCCTTTTCCCAACCTTTTATCCCTTCAGGGTTCTTGCCCCCTTCTCCCACTCCTTTCAGGCATTCTCTCAATGTACAGTAAATGCAACACAAACTCTACTCCACCAGGCACTTCGGAAATAATGCAAACCCAATTAAATACATTTGAAACCTTTTTAGCAAACTTGCCATATCTAAACAGCTCTAACTCCCAGAATTCAAATAGTAAAAATACTACCTATATTACATTAGGTTTTAGAATACCGTGAGGCCCTGTTGGGCAGTTATTGTCTCCTGCCAGCAGAGGGCCTTGGTGGACTTTTTTGGACTATCTGTTTAGTCCTATGGATAAGCAATGGATTTCCTGAAGTCCACCTTAATAATTATTTTTGGATTTTACTTCCGGTAATTTGTCCAAGCCTTTTTTAAACCTAGCTAAATTAAAAGCTTTTATTACATCTTCTAGCAGTGAATTCTAGAGTTTAATTATATATTGAATAAAATAGTATTTTCTCTTATTTGTCTTAAATGTATCACCTAGTAACTTAATTGTATGTCTCCTAGTCTTTATAATATATGAAACTGTAAACAACTGATTTTCATTTGCTCCACTCATGATTCATATACCTATCATACCTCCTCTCAGCAGTCTCTTCTCCAAGCTCTAACTTCTTTAGCTTCATAGGGGAATCGTTCCATCCCTTTTATCATTTTGGTTGCCCTTCTCTCTACCTTTTTTCTTATTCCACAATATCTTTATGGAGATACTGTGACCAGAATTTTAAGCAGTACTTAAGATGCGGTTGCACCATGGAGCGATACAGATCATTATGATATTCTTTGTTTTATTCTCCATTCTTTTCCTAATAATTCTTAGCATTCTATTTGCATTCTTGGCTATTCCCAGTCATTGAGCAGAGGATTTCAACATATTATCCACGATAATAACTTATCTTGGTTAAATCTATGTTGTCTTTGTCTCATTAAACTATGATGATCTATATGTTCAGCTTTTTATAATAGTTTGAACCATTTTTCCCAGCAACGACATCAGGGTCACCGGTCTGTAGTTTCCTCAATCACCCCTAGAACCTTTTTTAAAAACTGGTATTACGTTGGCCACCTTCCAGTCTTCAGGTACTGTAGCTGATTTTAATGATAATTTACAGATTACTAATAGTAGGTTTGCAATTTAATTTTTCAATTCTTTCACCACTCTGGGATTATTGAAGGATTAAACTGGGTAAATACACTCTTCAGCCCAGTAAGGCAAAGTCCCATTTTGCAGAGCAAGAAAAGCCAAGAAGGATTTCGCCATGGCTGCAGGCCCTAGATGCCCATCTCAGTAACATATAATGTCTGTCCCATGGTAGTGCCAATAGGGGGACGGCTCTGGCAATTCTTCATAGAGTGAACCCACATTATGACAAACCATAAATATTATTCAAGAAGGTTATTCTCCAGAACTATTGACACCTTTCCCCGAGGTCTTCATGTCCTCCCCTTATTCCTCCCCAGTCAAGAAGTGAGGCAATAAGGAACACTTTGACAAAGCTACAGAATTTGCAAGTGAAAGTTCCTTTCTCTGGAGGATAGCAGGGATGGCGATGGTATTGGATCTATTTAGTGGTCGCAAAGAAGGATGTTTCCTTCTGCTCTATTCTAGATCTGAAGGGAGTCAACTGATATCTCTGGGTTCTCCACTTTAAAATGGAGACTATCTGCTTTGTCGTCATGTCTGTAAGGAAAAGAGAATTCCTAGCATCCTTGGATCTGGTGGAGGCCTAGTCTAATATTCTGATCCAGAATATCTGCTAAAATCTTCTGTGATTCTGCATCTTGGGTAGTCATTTCCAATTCCATGCCTTTTCCTTTGGGCTTGCGACTGCCCTACTGACTTTCACCATGGTGTTGATATTGGTGGCAGCTGTGCTCTGCAAACAATGCATATTGGTCTACCCCTACCTGGACGAGTGGCTTATCAGAGCCAAGTCTTTCCAGAAAAGCCAAAATGCCTTAAGCACAGTTTTCCATTTGTTAGAACAGGTAGGCTGGTTGATAAGCTACACCAAAAGCCGTTTACATCCTATGCAGTCCCTGGGATTTCTTGAGGCCTTCTTTAATACAGCAGAGGGAAAGGTTAGTCTTATCTCAAAGAGATTGGCCAGTCTAATAACTCAAATACAGAATTTCCAAGTTCAGGAGGCACCCAGAATTTTGGACTCTCTTCTTCTCCTGGGGCTGATGACAGCCACATTAGACCTAGTCTCCTGGGCCAAAGCTCATATGCATCCATTGCAACAATCCCTCCTATTTCGGTGGTCCCTCAAATCTTGAGACTGACTCGCGCCTCCCTCTATGTTAGACAGTGAGAGAGAGTTTGGAATGGTGGGCAGAGTCTTCCAACCTGTCAGAGGTCCCCGTCCTGGATTATCATAACTACAGATGTCAGTACATTAAGCTGGGGAGCACATTGCCAAAGTGATTTGATACAGGGTCAAGGGAGAAAGTTAGTTTAAACTTGATCAATAAACAGAAGAGCCATCAGAGAGACCCTGCTGTTTTCTGCCACTAATAAAAGAAGGGTGGTTAGAATGCTATCAGACAATGCCAGGGCAATAGCATATGTGAACAAAGAAAGGGGCACCTGCAGTCGGACACCAACAACAGAAACAGGTGGTTGAAACTAAATCTAACTCTATCTGCATCTCACATTGCGAGAATCGAGAATGTTCAAGCTGACTTCCTCAGCAAAAATAGGCTGGACCCTGGAGAATGAGAACTCAGCCAAGAGTCATTTCAGATGATAGTGCACCAATGGGGGCCATTGGCAATGGACTTGAGAGCAACTCAAGCAGAGCTGTCCAAAAAGACCTCACACAGATCATACAGCTTCCTAGTGCTAATACCATTTTAGGAGGTGACATGACTCAAAAAATATTTAAGGCTTACAATTATTTCCATCTTTCTCCTCATAGTTTATCTCCTTGCCTGGAGTGATGGGAATCCACACCCCATAAGAGTTTCCAAAATAGGAACTGAAAGTCATATCACTTGATACTGAAAAAGATTGTAGTAGTCTTGGAAGTGGCAGGGATGGGCAGGAAGGAGAGAAAAGACTGGAAAAGAAGGATGGGTGATTTGGCCAAGCAGGGTGAGAAGAAGGATTTTGATCACTGAGGGAGATGACACGAGGTAATCTGGTGGTTGTAAAATTTGTACTTCTTTTTCTTCAGTGCCATCTACTGGCAGAAAGATTTGCATTTTTTTGACCCAGCAGTTCTTCCAGCTCCTTTGGATCTCTGGCTCAATTGAAACCGTGCTGGCATCCTGATGCCATGAGTTTTCTTTTGCAATTACCTGGGAATCTTTGTCCCTATTTTATAATCCCACTACTAATACATTTAGTCTGTTTTTTGCAGTGATGGTCCTGGACTACCATGTACCAAGACGACATCTGGAACCCTGCAGTCAAAGGCCCTGAATTCAGGCATTAGGTGTCACCCTTCTGTGATAACCATGACCCCCCACCTCACCCCCATCCTGATGCTATGAACATTTTCCTCCATAGCATCTCCGCACCTTGCCAATACTGGGAGTAGAATAAGCAACTCAGGAATCAAACTGGGGACCTTTCAAATGGCAGTGCACAGCATTGCCAGTAGCCAGCACAAGACGTCTACATTCTCTACCTGACTGAAGATAGCTCCAGGTTAGGAAGAACTTCCACTCTGCTTATTATCCTTTGAGAAGAGCCAACATGGATTCAGCTAAGGGAACTCTTACCATGCTGACCTCTTCAATGTTTTTGATGGTTTAAATAAACATATAAGGGCAAGCTAGTCAATAGTGTATATGAATTTTCAGCAATTATTTAACAAAGTCTCAGGAACTATTCAGGAAATTGTCATGGGATAGGAGGTCATGCCCTGCAGTAGGTTGATAACTGGTTAAAAGATAGGAAACAGTGTTGGACTAAATGGTCAGTTTACCTGATGAAGAGTGGAATGCCCTAGGGATCTCTGCTGGGACTGGTGCTGTCTTAACTTTTTCATGAATGATCTGGGGTAAGGGAGCTATCAAGGTGGAAGTGAAATATGCAGATGGAAAAAAAACTGTGAGGAAATGCAGAAGACCTTGCCAGTTTGGGGAACTAGGCATGTAAGTGGCAGTTGAAATTTAATGTGGATAAGTGCAAAGTGATACACACAGAAAAAAATAATCCTATTATTCTCTTCCAGTTTCTCCTGTGCTCTTTTCCCACTTTTCCTCTCTATTTCCATCTTCCTCCTGTACAACTCTTTCCTTTCCCATGCCAACTGTGTGCGCTATCCATTGTTCTCTCCTTTTTCCATCTTCCTCCAGTGCTTTCTCCCCATTCCTTCCCCCATCTTGTGCTCTCTTCTCCTCTTACTCCTGCACTCTGTTCTCCACCTGCCTTTTCTCCTCTGTCCACCTTCTGCATTCTTCTCCTTCCCCTGCACTCTGTCATCTCTCCCTTCCTCCTGGCACGGTCTCCTTTTCCCCTTTCTCCATCTGTGCTGTGCTTTTCTCCTGCATCATTTCCTCTCCCCCTTCCTTCAGCCTACTCTCCATTCCTCCTGTAGGTGCTCTTTTTATGCATTTTCCCCTTTCTTATGTAGGCACACATGTTTCTCATGCTTACACCTGCCCTCCCCCCTACTTCACCTACCCCCCCCCTCACAGCATCTGCCATCTCTTGAGTCCTTCTGCCCCTCAGTATCTGTATTTCCCCCTTCTCACACTCGTATCATCTGTCTTCCCAGTATTCTTATTGCCCCTCACACACTCATGGACCATATGGCTCCATTTCCCCCATCCTCCCTCTCCATGGCCCTCATGGTTCGTCCTCTACACTCACCCGGCTGTTCCCCTTCCCCCATGGACCTAGTGGCGCCATTCTCCTGGCTTGCATCACCACAGACCTGCCAGAAAACCTTAGCACGGAAAAACAGGGTCATCCTCGAACCCAGCGAGTGCCGCGGAAGTGAGCAGTGAATGAGAGGCTAAGCTAGCACATGTCAGAACATAAGAACATAAGAAAATGCCATACTGGGTCAGACCAAGGGTCCATCAAGCCCAGCCTCCTGTTTCCAACAGTGGCCAATCCAGGCCATAAGAACCTGGCAAGTACCCAAAAACTAAGTCTATTACATGTAACCATTGCTAATGGCAGTGGCTATTCTCTAAGTGAACTTAATAGCAGGTAATGGACTTCTCCTCCAAGAACTTATCCAATCCTTTTTTAAACACAGCTATACTAACTGCACAAACCACATTCTCTGGCAACAAATTCCAGAGTTTAATTGTGCGTTGAGTAAAAAAGAACTTTCTCCGATTAGTTTTAAATGTGCCCCATGCTAACTTCATGGAGTGCCCCCTAGTCTTTCTACTATCCGAAAGAGTAAATAACCGATTCACATCTACCCGTTCTAGACCTCTCATGATTTTAAACACCTCTATCATATCCCCCCTCAGTCGTCTCTTCTCCAAGCTGAAAAGTCCTAACCTCTTTAGTCTTTCCTCATAGGGGAGTTGTTCCATTCCCCTTATCATTTTGGTAGCCCTTCTCTGTACCTTCTCCATCGCAATTATATCTTTTTTGAGATGCGGCGACCAGAATTCTACACAGTATTCAAGGTGTGGTCTCACCATGGAGCGATACAGAGGCATTATGACATTTTCCGTTTTATTCATCATTCCTTTTCTAATAATTCCCAACATTCTGTTTGCTTTTTTGACTGCCGCAGCACACTGAACCGACGATTTCAATGTGTTATCCACTATGACACCTAGATCTCTTTCTTGGGTTGTAGCACCTAATATGGAACCCAACATCGTGTAATTATAGCATGGGTTATTTTTCCCTATATGCATCACCTTGCACTTATCCACATTAAATTTCATCTGCCATTTGGATGCCCAATTTTCCAGTCTCACAAGGTCTTCCTGCAATTTATCACAATCTGCTTGTGATTTAACTACGCTGAACAATTTTGTGTCATCTGCAAATTTGATTATCTCACTCGTCGTATTTCTTTCCAGATCATTTATAAATATATTGAACAGTAAGGGTCCCAATACAGATCCCTGAGGCACTCCACTGTCCACTCCCTTCCACTGAGAAAATTGCCCATTTAATCCTACTCTCTGTTTCCTGTCTTTTAGCCAGTTTGCAATCCACGAAAGGACATCGCCACCTATCCCATGACTTTTTACTTTTCCTAGAAGCCTCTCATGAGGAACTTTGTCAAACGCCTTCTGAAAATCCAAGTATACTATATCTACCGGTTCACCTTTATCCACATGTTTATTAACTCCTTCAAAAAAGTGAAGCAGATTTGTGAGGCAAGACTTGCCCTGGGTAAAGCCATGCTGACTTTGTTCCATTAAACCATGTCTTTCTATATGTTCTGTGATTTTGATGTTTAGAACACTTTCCACTATTTTTCCTGGTACTGAAGTCAGGCTAACCGGTCTGTAGTTTCCCGGATCGCCCCTGGAGCCCTTTTTAAATATTGGGGTTACATTTGCTATCCTCCAGTCTTCAGGTACAATGGATGATTTTAATGATAAGTTACAAATTTTTACTAATAGGTCTGAAATTTCATTTTTTAGTTCCTTCAGGCCCTGCCTCTTACAGGAAAGCCGGGAGGGGGCATGATCAGTCAGGGGGCATGATCAGTCAGTACGTGCTCAGTCCTTCCCTCACCAAGTGCTGCAGCAGTTGACTGAAGACCACCCATCCCAGCTTCCACTCGTCCTTCTGCAGCGCTTCTGTTGGGAGAGCAGGCTGATGTGCATGGTGGGGAGGAGGGAGAGGGCAAGGGAGAGCTTGGTGGTTTGGCTGATAGCTGAAGGGAGCTGGCACCCAGGCTGTGTGAGGAAGTGAGACTTCAGCGTCTAGTGTCTCAAGTATTTTCCAACATGCCTGACAGTCCTGTGCCTTTAATTTCCAATGCAAGATTGATTTACGGGCAAAGGCCTCTGTTTAACAGTACCCCTCGGCTAATTCTGACTGGTGGCACCCTAGGTGTCTGCCGTGCTCACCTTACCTTAAAGCTGGTACTGAGCAGTGTCACAGATTGGCTTTTAAACTGGGTTCCAAATAATGTCATATGATCTCCATGAGCCAGTCAGATGCTAGTGGGTGTCATTTGTGATACTATTTGCTCAGAAATAACAGAATGGCAACTTAGAGAAATATAAAAATGACTTTTTTCAACATTTGGATTCTGCCTCATTGACACTTCTTAGGATTCAGCTGTACCCCAGTCTCATGAAGGGCACACACCAACGTGATTCAAATAAATTGAAATAGTTCTTGCTGGTAAACAGTGCTGTGCACTTGGAAGGCAAAAATAATGTATAAGATAGCTATACTTTCCATTATTGTGGGGGGTTTGGGGTCCCTGAATCTGTTCAAATTCCAGATGGGACCACCACACTAAGGATACAATCAAATAGGATGGTGGAAAACAGAAACCAGGCAAAATTCACAAGAACACAGTCTTTTCCTCCTAGTCCCAGCTGAGCTGTCAAGGACTCGGCAGTTGCCTGGCTGGCTGTGGGGAGTCGGGGGGGGAGCAGAGGTGCAAGGGAGAGTATTGGAGGTCATGAGGTGCGTGACACTAAAAGCAAAACCTAAAATTAAAAGAAGAAAAAGTTTATTGAAATGATCTTTTGCTTTTAATTGTGTACTTTTGGCATTCTTGGGGAAGTTTTCAACCAAGATAATCATTTAGAATGCTTATGTGAGAGAGAGAGAGTACACACTAAGATACTGAAGTATTACAGAGCTGTAAGAGAACCGTTTTATAAGGGGCAGGGACATGGAGCCTTTTTCTAAGACAAAAGTGGTGTTCTTTTGAAGCATGCTGAAGTATTTTCTTCTTTTTAGTCCAAGTGGCAAGAAGTTCCGAAGCAAACCTCAATTGTCAAGGTACCTGGGGAACACCGTTGATCTCAGCAGTTTTGACTTCAGAACTGGAAAGATGATGCCCAGTAAATTACAGAAGAATAAACAAAGGCTAAGGAATGACCCTCTCAATCAAAATAAGGTTTGTTAGCAGCTCCTCTGGTGCCTTTACTGTATTTTTCCTATTATTATTTTAGTTAAGCGACCTTCCCTGTGGAGCATTTTGCAATTTTATTGCCGCTATGAGCAGTTCTATTGCTGCAGTGTGGAGTTTTCCTAGGGGCAACTGTAATAGCTTACTTTTCTTTTTTTTATCCCTTATAAGAATATAAAGCCAGGCAGAGCTGAAGCATTGAAGCAATAGTTCTCTGGTAGCTTACATGCATGAACTACAAAAAAACCCGACCTGCCAAGTGGAAATGCCAACTGCAAAAACCATGTACCATTTTGAAAAAACGTTTTAGGAAGCCTAACAATCAACAGTAGTTAGAGAAAGGTCTTCATAAATGGCTGCTGTTGCTTTTGCTTTGCTTTGCAAATGTAACCAGTGCTTTCATTATAATCATAGATCGCCCATTTTTAACACACAAAGTCCACAATTTGTTTTACAATTTTTAAAAAATGCGTGATTCAAAAATACCTATCCTGGCTACAACTTCTAAGAGAATATTCTTGAGTTATTTCACCAAGAAACTTAATGTAAATTCACGTTTCAGACGTTTTCTGCTTCTGGGGTGTGCTGATGTACTTGTTTACCTCACCTCATATACTTCATATACTTCTGGAGCCCTGTACAACGTTTTAAAAAATCTGTAAAATAAATTGTGGACTGTATGGGATGGCAGGTGGGAGAGAGACTGCTTGTAGTGGTGAGAGAGAGGAAGCCTGGTGTGTGGGAGTTGACTGGTAAGAGGGTAGTGACTGTATGAGGTGACAGTTTGGAGAGAGATGGTGACAGGTGAGAAAAAGGCAGCTTGGTTATGTGGAGGGTGACTGGTGCGAGGGCGAGTGATTTGGGTTACTGTATGGAGTGACAGGTGGGGGATAGAAAATGGTTGAGGTGGTGACTGGTAAGAGAGAGGCAGCCTGGTATGTGTGGGGAGTGATTGGTGAGATGGTGACTGTATGGGGTGAAAAGTGGGAGAGAGACTGGTTGGCTTGGAGACTGGTGAGAGAGAGGCAGCCTGGTGAGAGGGGGAGTGACTGGGGTGACTATAGGGTGACAGGTGGGCGAGAGACTGGTTGGGGTGGTGACTGGTGAGAGAAAAGCAGCCTGGTGTGTGTGGAGATGACTGGTGAGAGGGTGAGTGACTGCGGTGACTGTATGGGGTGACAGGTAGGAGAGAGACTGGTAGGGATGGTGACTGGTCAGGGAAAAGGCAGCCTGTTATGTGTGTGGGAAAATAACTGGTGAGAAGAGAAGTGACTGGGGTGACTATGGGGTGACATGGGGGGAGTGAGGCAATCGTGTGTGTGAGGTAATTGTATGGTGTGACAGGTCACCGCCCACACATACACCAAGCTGCCTCTCTCTCACCAGTCACCACCCCAACCAGTTTCTCTCCTACCTGTCACCCCATACATTCATCCTAGTTACTTCCTGTTACACCATTCACTCCCTACCCCACTCAAACACACGGACACACACCAGGGAAATTTAAAGTATGCATATCCCAAAATGCCAGGTCCCCTTTCTTAAAATACAAAGGGATTGGCAAATTCAAAATATGCATTTGCATTACATGCTTTTGCTGACTAGAACTTGATGCTATTATTACATCACTTGTTTGTTTACACTTGTTGCTAGGCATTGGCTATCCCCCAACAAACACCACCTTGCAATCTTGGCAGCACAAACAAATAACTAAGGAGACAGCCAAAGGGAATACAGAGCCATACCTCTAGCTAACGAATTGTTCTCCAATTGACACTTTTTAACTTATTAGTAACATTTTCAGTTAGTGCGCACTAACATCCAGTTAGTATGCGCTTAGTCCCATTAGTGTGCACTAACTCTGAAATTAGGGAAACTCGAGATAAACGCCCCCTAACCATTATAAAACAAAATCAAACATATAATGACCAAAAAAAAAAACCCAACCCAAAACAAAAACAATACAAAAAAAAAAATTAATGCACACCCCTATTCCTTTGTACTCCTCAGTCTGAGGGAGAGTAGTTACCATGCCAGTCAAAAGGATGACACATCCTCTCTCCCTGTGACTCCCCAGTGTTGTACTTCTCGTTATGTATTTTAGGCCACTTTACTGTATTTGTGCAGATATTTAGCCAATATAGTGCAAGTCAGTGTGGCCAAGATTTATAATGGTATGGAAAGCACAGGATGTTGGGTATACAGTATTGGTAGCATCATACTTTTTATGAGGGAGGGGGTGAGTTAGAAGCAAGGGAGAAACATTTAAGAATTAGAGAAGAAACACTACTTCTACATTTTCTGTGATCAAGGTTTATGTCTGACTGTCCTTCTTTCTCTATATTCCCCATTGTGGACCCGCTCAGAGAATATCTAGTAGAATAGATAAATAAATTTGAAGGTCACATTTCACATATTACAAAACAGAAGAATATTCCACATTTAGGGCAAAAGGTAAAATATTGAGCCTTAAATGAGGGATATTTTGCAGATGATGCCAGTCCTCTAGTCAGATAGAAAGACATATATGAAAATCAGGCATAGGAAGTGAGATCATGAGAAATAGTATTTGCAACACGCAGGTGCAGTGTTAGCCTTCAAATATTTTTAAAACTGCAAATGAATCAAATCATTGGATAGACATACCTTTTATTTTTTTAAGGGACCTGTTGTTGGCATGAAAGAGTGCATTTTGAAATGATCCTTAATCTCATAAAGCTTTTTTTGCCTAATTATTTTGGTTTATTTTCAATAATTATTGTATCAAAAGAAAATGTGACACAAGTCATCTATTTGGAGAATTTGTCTATTAATTGTCTGTTGAAGAAAACCAGAAGAAACTGTATGTATGGTCTTATATCACTCACACATAGATTGTTTGTTTGATTTTTACAGAATATAAGATGTAATGTGCACTGATAATAGGAAACCTTTCCATTCTAGGATTTTTAAAAAATATATTTATTCAAATTTTAAGATAATAACAAGAACTACTTGCATCGATAAATTAAGCATACTTCCAGAAAAACTAAAAACATGAAACATAAACACTAAAAACAGGCCTATCCCGAATAGTCACTCGCACTTATATTCCTTGCTGCATTAATGCTTGACCGGAACCCATGTATAAAGTTAGGTTACTCAGTTTTTACTCAGTTTTTACTTTGTTTACTAGGCTTTTGCCACTAGTTACATTTCTTATATTGATTCCCTATTCTATCGCTCATGTTCCTTCTAGTCCCATACCCTGCACCTGTTTATTGTAATTTCAACCTGCAGTTATTATGTAAACCGGTATGATGTCGCTACAAATACCGGTATAAAAAAAGTTATAAATAAATGAGAGACAGGACAAAAAAAAAAAGATCCAGGAAAAAAGGCTGTTATCTTATAGCTTATCACAACAGGAATGGTTGGGTGGAATCTAAGAAAGATAACTCTCTCCATGTGAAGTATACATACACAAGAAAAAGGCTGTTTGAATTTTTATATTCTCTTTTGGGAATGGTAGCAGTTATACTTTACAATGTAATTTATGGTAATGGTAATAAAAGCAAAACTACATACTGAATAAATCAAGCACAGTTAAATAAAACCATAGAATTTGGCGGCAGATAAAGCTCCTAATGCCCATCTAGTCTTCACCAGGAATGAAATTCAGGCAGTGTTGTAGATCCCAGTTGATCTCTGGCTTTTTTCTTCACAACTTAAGATCCACTGTGCTTATCCGAGGCTTTCTTCAGTTCTGTTACTGTTTTTTTTTTTTCTCCCCTCCCACCTCACATCTGAAAGGCCATTCCATTCAGCCCCCTCCACCTTTTCTGTGAAGAAATAGTTTCTAATCTTGCTGCTGAGGCCTCCCCCCTTTGAGCCTCATACTGTGATCTCTTGCTGCTGCTAATTATTATTATTATTATTATTAATAATATATGCAGTGTCATTATTTATAGAGCGGTGTTTCCCAAACATGTCCACAGTGAATATGAATGAGATGAATTTGCATGCACTACTTCCATAATAGGCAAATTTTGTCTCATACATAATACAAACATTTTTAATGTCATATGGCTGCTATTATTAATACCTGAAAACCTGACTGGATGGGAGTCCCCAGGATAGGTTTGGGAATCTCTGTTACAGAGCTTGTCCTCCATGGTACTGTGCCAGATTCGTCTTTTGCTTTTATGCCTGTGTAGCTTTTTTATTTTTATTTTTAAAATGAACATTTTCCCAATACAACTGGCTAAAAATACAAACATTTTTAATGTCATATGGCTGCTATTATTGGTTTACATTAAAAACTATAGACTAACAGCAGAGCAAATCTGTTTGTTTTAAAACTAAAGGAGAATAGTCAATGATGTGCATGACTTTGCCGTTTGCACATGTTAATCTGAGGCAAACCAATCAACCATAGCTTGAAAGGTGAAGTAGGACATAGGGTATAAAATGATTTCTCTAGATAACAAGGCAAAAAAAGTTGTAAACACTTCAATAACAGTAGTCATTATGGTTTGTGGAGGGAGAATGAGTGACCTAAGATCTCTGAAACCTGTATTTATTTATTTAGTCGTTTTATATACCGTCGTTCCAAAAATAGATCACAACAGTTTACAAAATCAGCAATCAGAGTCTGGGTCCACGTTCACATACTGGGTCAGCATTCAGTATTCATGTTCTAGGTTAACACTACAGCAACTGGGTCATATTACATATTCTAGGGCATATTCATACATATTCTAGGTCATTAAAGTTCTAGGTCAACATAACATCAAAAAGATATTCTAGGTCAGTACCTCAACATCATGTATCAGTTAATTCGGGTGTTATTATACGGCCCAATTTTAAAAGGGCCACGCGCATAAATAATGGGAGTAATGCATGTGGCCGGGCCTTGCACGTGCCGTGCACATTTTTGGAAGGGCCTGGCCTTGCACGTAACCCCCAGTGCCAGGCTTCTCCAAAGGAGCGGGGGCAGGCTGGTACAGCGCCATTTTACGCTGGCCCAGAGAAGTGCGTGCTGGCAGCAGGCCGGTGCTCATAACTTTTGCTCATCAGAGCAGGTAAGTTACAGAACAAAAAAAAAAATAGGGTATGTAGGTAGGGGTTAAGGGTCGGGGTGGAGAGGGAAAAGGGAACGAAGGTTAGGTAGGGAGTTAGGGAAGTTCCCTCCCAGTCTGCTCCTTAATTTGGAGTGGACTAGGAGGGAACTGGAAAAAAGGCCGATTTTGTCACCGCTCATAATTTGAACATTCAACCTCCCCTACGCACGAGCGAGTCGCGGGCTGCCCTCACATGCGCCTGCAGATATCTCATTTTATAGCATGTGTGTGGCATCATGCACATGTTTATAAAATTGGTGCATCCATGTGCGTGCGCTGGGAACCGCGTGCACATGAATGTGTGCATGCAGGTTTTAAAATCAACCCTATAGTGGATTGTAATCCATGTTCTCCATTTCATTATCCTTCACGTAATAATCAGTCTGACGTTATGATATACTTTACATCGCTCAATAATTGCTAAGGTTCTGACAGTGAAGTTATCATTATATTGGTATTTTACTTTAAATCGTATGCATTTCTAAAGAGCCATGTTTTCAGTTCACGTGTGAAACTCTTTCTTTCTGTATCTAAAGATGACTCTCCAATTGGTGTAATTGGATGAGAGTTGAAATTCAGCAGCAATAACTTGGCACCAAAATCTCCTTTCTGCAGGTTCTCTGAAAAGGAAATTTCGGGACAGAGAATTGCAGTTGCTTCTTTTGGAGGCAGTAAAAGCATAAGCTATTATTTAAAGTTCATATCTGATAGGAAAGGATATAATTTTCTTATCAAATGGCGGAGGAAGAAGTCACTCTTGACCACAGCACTAGCTTAATATCCTGCCTGAGCCATTGGTTGCAGATGGCCTTTAAATTAAGCAACTTACTACATAGTTGCAGGTGGTTATAACACACCACTGTTATTGTTACCATCTCTACAAACTTTGCCTTGTGTTTCCATTGACTAACAAGTAGAATCTTCATCGTGTCGCCAACAAGCTGCGGGATGGACCATTTTGGTCTTTGTGTCATCATTTACTATGTTACCATATAATCAGTCTTCATCTGAGTCTCAATGTGTCTGACTAGCATTGTGGTCAGTTATCCAATATCTGGGACATCATCGGCATGTTAGTTATACATATATGTGACTATAATATTTGTTTTCAAAAACTTTATTGTGATTTTTATTAACTTCCAATAGAAGCTTAACAACCGATAGAATCAAACAATGTGATAGCTGTGTAACATGGTCTTCAAACTACAATAGTAAAACAAAATGATTCTCTTCACAGATATTTATTTATTTATTTAAAAACTTTTCTATATGACATCGGTTTACAAGGAACTCGGATAGGATAACATGGAAACAGAGGCAAAAGTTACAGTGAACAGGGGAAAATAACTTGGAAGTGGGAGTCAGATTTAATTCGAGATTAAAGTAGAAAACAGGATAGGATAGGGGTAACTAGCTAGAATATAACTGGATTAACTGGGGAGGAAAAAGGAAGTCTACTAATAGTCTAATAGATTTACATACAATGGTTATATACAGTTAGGACAGTAAAAGATACTTAAGTACGCAAAGAGGGGGAAGGGGAATAATAGGGAGAGACAGTGGAAGGCTGGTAATAGCGAGAGAGAGAATTGTGATGGGAGGGCATGGTTAAGTGAAGGCTTGCTTAAACAGCCATGTTTTTAGTTTCTTTTTAAAGGTTTGGGTACAGTGCTCCAGACGTAGATCTGGAAGCATGGAATTCCATAACGTAGGACCTGCTAAGGTGAAGGCCCGCTCTTTGGTAGAAGTGAGGTGGGACAATTTAGGCGATGGTGTGTGGAGGGATCCTTTGTAAGCAGATCTGACTGGTCTGTTAGAAGTATAGTATTTTAAGGAATCATTTAGCCAATGAGTGTGTTTGTTGTGGAGAGACTTGTGGATGATAGTAAGGCTCTTATGGATTATTCTAAAGCTGATGGGGAGCCAGTGTAGATCTTTGAGGATGGGGGTAATGTTCTCTTTTTTTAAGGGTATTAGTGAGGATTCTGGCCACGGAGTTTTGAGCATTTGGAGGGGTTTGATGGTCGTCATAGGGAGGCCTAGGAGCAGAGAGTTGCAATAGTCAATTTTTTAGAATAAAGTGGCTTGAAGAACTGTACGAACGTTGTTGAAGTGGAGGAGGGGTTTTAATTTTTTTTAGAACTTGGAGTTTAAAGAAGCCATCTTTTATTGTGGTGTTAATGAATTTTTTTAGGTTCAGCTGGCTGTCCAGAATGAACCTTAGGTCTTTTACTTGGCGAGCAGTTGATGCGGTCGAAGCAGAAGGGGGAGGGGTAGTTTTTGTCAGGGGAGATGATGAGTAGTTCTGTTCTGCTGGGTTGAGGGTGAGGTTGAGGCTGGTAAGCAGCAGGTTAACAGAATTAAGGCAGTTGTGCCAGGTCTTGAGTGATTTGGAGACAGATTCGGTTACAGGAATGAGGATTTGGACATCATCCACATAGACAAAGTGGGTAAGGCCTAGGTTGGAGGAGGAGGTAAATGATGAAAAGGGTTGGGGAGAGGGAAGATCTTTGAGGGACTCCACGAGTTAGGTTGATAGGGGTGGATTCCTTATTACCAATTCTAACCTTATAGCGTCTATAGTTAAGGAAGGATTGAAACCAGTGGTGGACGGTTCCTGAAATACCTATTTCTGTGAGACTGTTTAAAAGGATGTTGTGGTTGATAGTGTTGAACACTGATGAGATGTCTAATAATGCAAGGATGAAGGATTGGCTCTTATCTAATCCCCTGATGAGGGTGTCAGAGAGGGATATTAGGAGTGTTTCGGTGTTAAAGAATTTACGGAAGCCAAATTGGGAAGGGTAAAGGACATTGTGTTTTTCTAAAAACTCGGTCAGATGGATGTTGACTACCCTTTCCAAACATTTTGCTATAAATGGGAGGCTTGAAATCGGGTGAAAGTTAGCGAGGTCTCCTGGGTCCAGGTTGGGTTTCTTCAATAGTGGTTTGAGGGTCTCTTGTTTCAAGGCTTTGGGGACATGTCCGAGGGAAAGAGAGCAGTTAATGATTTTGACAAGGGGTTTAGCAATTAAATTAGATTTAGTCAATAGTAATTGTGTGGGGATAGAGTCGGAAGGGTGTGAGGAAGTTTTCATTTTCTTAAGGAGGGTTTTAATTTCAAGGGATGAGGTGGGCTCAAAGGAGTTGAAGGCGGCTCCAGATAAGCTGGTGGGTTTGTTAGGGGGTGGGGGGGGGGGGGGGGGGAGGAAGTGAACCGTAGCAGGAGTTTGGAAATTTTGTCCTGGAAGAAGACTGGAAGTTCTTCACATTTGCTTTTTGCTTTGTTTTCTGAGATGGGGGGTGGTGGTGTTTTAATGAGGTCTGAAACATACGAGAAAAGGGCCTTGGGGTCATATTGAAAGTTATGGATTTTGAGAGCATAGAAGTATTTTTGTTTTGAGGATAGTAGATCTGTAGGTGTAAAGGGAAGATTTATAGGATGCCTGCATAGTGGCGGATGGATCCTTATGCCATTTCTTTCTTTGGTTCTTAGTTCATGTTTTAGTTTTTTTAGTTCTGATGTGTTGAATTCTTTTGTCATTAGTGGGTAGATTTTATTGGCGATAGTTATCATGTTATAATTATCATTCCATAAAATTTCATTTCAAAATTTAAAAAAAAAAATAAATTCAGATCAGTCCCCCTCCCCTTTTTCCCTAGTGTATTATAAAGAACATAAGAAATCGCCATGCTGGGTCAGACCATCCATCAAGCCCAGCATCCTGTTTCCAACAGAGGCCAAACCAGACCACAAGAATCTGGCAAGTACCCAAACACTAAGAAGGTCCCATGCTACTGATGCAATTAATAGCAGTGGCTATTCCCTAAGTCAACTTGATTAATAGCAGTTAATGAACTTCTCCTCCAAGAATTTATCCAAACCTTTTTTAAACCCAGCTACACTAACTGCACTAACCACATCCTCTGGCAACAAATTCCAGAGCTTAATTGTAGTTGAGTGAAAGAATTTTCTCCGATTATTTTTAAATGTGTTACTTGCTGACTTCATGGAGTGCCCCCTAGTCCTTCTATTATCCAAAAGAGTAAATAACCGATTCACATCTACTTGTTCAAGACTTCTCATGATTTTAAAGACCTCTATCATATCCCCCCTCAGCCGTCTCTTCTCCAAGCTGAACAGCCCTAACCTCTTCATCCTTTCCTCATAGGGGACCTGTTCCATCCCCTTTATCATTTTGGTTGCCCTTCTCTGTACCTTCTTCATCACAACTATATGTTTTTTGAGATGCGGTGACCAGAATTGTACACAGTATTCAAGGTGCGGTCTCGTCATGGAGCGATACAGAGGCATTATGATATTTTCCATTTTATTAACCATTCCCTTCCTAATAATTCCTAAGTCTTACAGTCAAATATTATGCTGAAAGAGAAAAACAAATATTAAACACATGTGGTACTGATGAGAAAGAACTCCACCACATGTGGTCAAAAGTCCCTATCATTTCTCAATTTTATCAGCAAAGAGTATGCCCTGGGATCCCATTTACTTAATCTGAGGGTTTACCAAGTTTAGAGAAACAGAGCTTTTAAATGTATATTTCCAGCTGACCAATTTTTTCCCATATCTTTGAGATATAATTATATTCTCCAAAGCTTTATAATCATGCCTAACCCCAAAACCTGCAAACAGTATCTTCTTGAACCTCAAAGGTTGTTTCAAAAAGTATACCTTTATGCTTTGTCTAGTGGTGAAGTATCTAATCTGAAAGTATTGAAAATAAGGTACTTTTTTGCTCATATTAGCTAATTTTTCCCTTGTAACAAAAACTCTTATGAAACAATTGGGAATATATTCTTTCTCTGGCTCCAAATTGCACCTTTTCCCCCCATATCTCACATTGAAGCTTTGCTTTTTGTCAATAGTGGGGTAATTGGAATGTATTAATAAATAAATAAGGGGGAAACTTTTGCTGCATTACAAATCTTACCCCATATTGCAACATCAATATGAAAATGATCTGTATTTGCCTTTACTAATTTCTCATGAGCTGCACAAATATACCGTACACTGACAGCCAGTGTGGGTTGAATTATCATTGCTTCTGTTTTGATCCAGTTAGTAGAAGTCTGGTAGTCGCACCAGAAGTATATCGCTGTATATTGGTGGAAGCCCTCTTGGGGCACACAAAATGATAGCTTAATTGATACATGTTTGGGAGCTAAGCACCAGTCCAAAGGGTTAAAAAAAAAATCAAATCTGTTCTCGAGCAGATGATGTGGTGGAGCTTGCACAGAGGCGGGGATTGTATTTCTCAAGCTAGACAGGGAATATTCCATAACTCTCCTTTTTCCCCCCCTGTGATCTCCCCTGACTGCATCCCAGCTTCTTCCAGGAACCCACTCCAGGGGATAAAGGAGGGTCCAGAAGTCAGAGATTAACAGATATTAAAAAAAAATCATTGAGTAAATTAGGGTTCACCAGCTCTTACAGACTGAGCTAGCAGCAACAGCAAGAACTAAACATTCTTCCTCCAAATCTTTTTCGGGATCACATGGTATTAAAAATGCTTCCTTTGCCTTCTTCAACAGACAATATTATGTACTCTCATCCCTTCACAGAATTCTTCTTAATCATGGTCCCATCAGTACAGTTCACAAGACTATAGTCCATAAACATTCTAGGCACCTCCCTATGGTGGCCTCCCCTGGCTTGGCCTTTCTGTGATGAGTAGACCAGTTGCCCTCCAAAGAGTTGCGAAGGCTGACCACTCCCAGTAAATTTCCTAGCAGAAAGAACCACAATTCCCAGTCTGAACACAACCTCATATTGACCCAAAGGAACCTTCCTGTCGTGGTTCTCCCTCACACCATTCCTTAAAGAGATAAACCAAGTCCCCTTAATAAACCTCTGCCATAATGCACATAACCTCTACATTTTGGGTTATGATTAAGTGATTTCCTTTAACATTTATCTCAAGGCAGATTTCTAGTGGCAGGGGCCCCAAATCAGCTCCCAGTTACATTGGATAAATACGTCTTTCTATAAGTAGTAATGTATTAAAAGGAAAACTTTGCCAGATAAAACTCAAAAGATTTTTCAAATTATACCTAAGAAACTTCTGGGAACAGCAATAGATAATTGTAAAAATAAAAAAAAAAGGATCTGGGGAAGGATTAGCATATTAACCGTGTTAACTTGTCCTAACCAGGAAGTCACCATATCCATCCAAGCTTGCAAATCAGCTTTTGCATCCTTTAGTAGCTTCTCATAATTCAGTGAGTATAATTGTTTCAGATCAATAACTAAGTTTAAACTTCTTAACTATTGGAAAGTCATATTCAAACACCCTTGTTTCACCAATTTTAATCTCTTTTTACAAGGCGTTAATATAGACTTAAGAAAATTTGAATAATAGAAGGACTAGGGGAATGCCATGAAGTTAGCAAGTAGCACATTTAAGACTAATCGTAGAAAATTCTTTTTCACTCAACGCACAATAAAGCTCTGGAATTTGTTGCCAGAGGATGTGGTTAGTGCAGTTAGTGTAGCTGGGTTCAAAAAAGGTTTGGATAAGTTCTTGGAGGAGAAGTCCATTAATGGCTATTAATTGCATCAGTAGCATGGGATCTTCTTGGTGTTTGGGTAATTGCCAGGTTCTTGTGGCCTGGTTTTGGCTTCTGTTGGAAACAGGATGCTGGGCTTGATGGACCCTTGGTCTGACCCAGCATGGCAATTTCTTATGTTCTTATGTTCTTAATAAAAAGCATGACAAACTACTCAGAGATTGACCCAAATTCTTTTATTATAGTCCATGAGATCTGGGAACAATTTTATAGGATGTTTCAAATAAATCAGGGTGCCTTTTTCATGTGATGTATTAGGATTAGTGGCTCGCAGGAGGGCTCCATGAGCCGCAAAACTCGCCCCAAGATGCTGACGACATCTTCACAGCTTGCATGTGGCCATCAGGAGCGCAACCACTGCCAGTTCCCACACAGTGGGTTTGCTGCTGAAGTATATGCTGCTCCATGTGGTCTGAGAAGCTGCTGGCTGCTGCTCCCCTTGATCTCCTTTAGGCGTGTGCGTGCCCAGTTCGCCCATTTGTAAAGTGCCTGTGACTGATTTCCCACCGCAGCACCACTTGATGACATCCCATGCTCCTCACTACATAAGGATCCTTCCAAGGAGCAACAGATGTCTCAGCAACGGGGCTCCTGCCTAGCAGTGCGTGTTGCCAATATTCATGATTCCTGTGTCCAGCCTTGTCTTTAAACCTTGCCTCGTCAAGCCTGGTCTTCCAGCCTTGCTTTGTCTCCCTCTAGTACCTTCAGTGTATCTTCGTCCAGCCTTGGCTTGTCTCTCCATATTTGCTTGCCGCCTGGACCTGACCACGTTTGCCTGGACCTGACTATTCTTCCTAGCTGCCTGCTCTGACCTTGGCCTGTATCTGACCCTTAGTCTGCTGCCTGCCCTGACCCTGGTGTGTCTCTGGACTCTAGTTATCACCACCTCCCTAGGGACTTGCTTAAGTCCTGCTGGCCGCCAAAACTCAAGGGCTCAATCTGCGGGGGAGGTGGCTGGTAAAGGTGAAGATCCAGACTGTCCCACCACAGGGCACGTTCACCAGCTGCTGGAGTAGGCCTCTGGGTTCGCCCTCATGACTGTGTCAACTATGCTGCAGCACCAAGGGTTCACATACCTACTACCCATCGGATAATGAAAGAGAATGTTTTCCCCATCAAGCCTAATCCCTTGTATCCTGTCTATATGCGTTATTGAAAGGGAAAATAAAAGGGGAGATAGTGGACATCCTTGATGCATGCCTTGTTCCAAAGAAAAAGGAGCCTAAGTCTACCCATTCTCCCATACTGTAGAGGAGGTGACAGAGTGCAGAGTCTAGGTGAAAAGAATTTCCCCAAAATCATACTTGGATAAGACACAGAGCAAATAAGGCCATTTGATTTTGTGGCAGGCTTTCTCTGCATCTAGCAGTAAAATCCAGCATTAGCATCTCTAACTGTATAAGTAACTGTTATGTTTTTGGCGGCTGTGCAGCCTCCCCTCCACCAGAGGATGCCAGTGAGTATTGTTCTGAAATGTGCTCTCCAGCACATCCCTGGTTTCTTGCCTCAGGCTGTGGTACAGCCTCCACTCCACCAGGGACCTCCGGGACCTCGCTCTCCTGACTGGCCAAGCCGCTCTTGTCTGTCTGCACCATGCCCAGACTCCAGCATTACTTAATCCTAGTCTTCTCCTTGCATCAGTGTTTCGGCATCGAGCTCCTTTGAACTCCTTGCTCTAGCAATTTCTGCCTTGCGGCCTTCTAAGGCCTTTCCTTGTTTTGCCTTTTGGCCTCTGGGCCTTTTGACTTATGTTTTGCCTTGTCTTGTCCCTTGGCCCCTGGGCCTTCTGATTCTTGTCTGTCGTGACCTCTTGGCCTTCAGCTCTGTCTGGCCCTAGTCCTAAGGCCTCCCTAGGTCTCTTCCTGACTCTAGACCTCTCTCTGTGTCTCCTTGAACCCTGGCCTAGCCCTGAGGCTTCCTTGCTGATTCTAGGCCTCTCTGTCTTCCTGACCTCTGGCTTAGCACTGAGGCCTCCCTAGGTCCTCACTCTAAACCACTCCCTGCCTTGCCCCTTGGTGCTTTTCTTGCCTTTTACCTTCGGGCTCTCCTGTTCCATGTTCTGTGTTGTCCTTGTCCTGTTCAGTCCTGTCTTAGTCTGTCTATGCCCTAGCCTTTGTTCCAGTTCCATGCTTACCTGCACTCTCTTCTTGTGTCCAGTTCACTCTTAACCTCCACACAGCTGCAGTCTGTTCCATTTGTTCCAATTCACTCTCTCCTCCACGAAGCTTCAATCCATTCCTGAGCCCCAACCCAGCCTGCACTCAGTTTCTGAGTCCCAGTCTGCACAGTCTGCCTTGCTCCAGCCTCACCAGTTCACCAAAATCTAGTGCTAGTCTCATCATGCCGTCCTGCAGCACTCCTGATGCAGTGTCCACCACGCTCGTGCATCGGTGGAGCCACAAAAGTAACATTAGTTACATGCCTAATATTATTAAATGCATCTATACTTTATGAACCTTGTTTGATCAGGATGAACCAATTACATAATGTAGTTCTCAATTCGCAGACTTTGCATTTTAGCAAAAATCATATAATCTGTATTTAATAAAGAAAGAGGCCATAATTCACTTGCATACAATAGTGCATTCTTCTCTTTTTTTAGGGAAGACTGAAATTATAGCTTTATAACCTCATTAAAAGCTTCCAGCAAAACCTGTGCCATTTAGTGTTTCATATACTTTTTATAATTCTACAGGCAAACAATCTAGCTTGGTAGTAGCTTTCCTAAGTAACTGATTTTCCCAGTAATCACTTTCCTAACCTTCTCAAAAGAAGATGGCCAGTTAATACTCTTGTTCTTTCTAATTACCACAGTAATAATGTGTTCTTTTATTGGCATGTTTGTAGAAATGCCTCTTGATTAGCGTCATATAATTTGCAGATTGCAAGGTTTCTATGAATCAAGGTTACTTATCATATTGCTAAATCTCTTTTTTTTAAAGTATTAATCATCTTTTACTTTTTTTTATACACCTCCTCGAGATATTCCATCTCAACTTGCAGTGCTGCAGTCTTGTCTTCTCTTTTGTTTTTTTTATAACTGAGGATAGTGAGGTAATTTGTCCTTCCAATGTGGTGTATCAGTATCCCATGCTGTAAATAAGGAAACATCATCATTATAATTATATCTAAAATATTCTTTCTATGCTACTATAATTATTTCTAGAAGGAATGTATCTGTTTGTTTATAGAATATATATTCTGTGTTTTGTCCTGCTGTAACCCCTCCTAATTCCAAAATAATTGGAGTATGGTCAGAAAGCAAGATAGTATCAATATTATAAGACTGTAAATTACATTGTAATTTACTAAAGGTAAACCAGAAATCAATACAAGAATAGGAGTTATGTACTACAGACAAAAAGTATAGTCTGTTTCACCCTTATGCGTTATATGCTAAGCATCACAGAGCCTTAATTTTGGTAAATTAAATTTTAATGATTTTGTCTCAGACATGTTTGAGTCTGTTTTCTGATCGATCAGTAGATGGAAATCTACAGTTAAAGTCTCCCCATAAACAGACTGGGCATGCAGTTTAAAATATGATAAATAGAGGTGGCATTCTCATTAGGCACATATAGATTTTCTAGCATTATTGTGAGATTATTCATTTTTTCTGTTAGGATAGGAAAACGGAAACCATTTTAAAGCAGGCCTTATCCACGGAAGCCACAGCAAATCAGGCCTCAGTTTGTAGAGGCTGTATAGTCCAGCCGGTATTCAGAAGACTGCATAGCTGGAGTCACCAGTGGCCTTTCTGGCAGATGCAATGTTATGACCTAGTTAGGCCATCTTCTAGGGCAATTGTCTCTGGAGTGGTGGCCAGGAGACTTATCTAGCTCCAAACTAGGTAGTGGATTCTGCATCCACGTCACACTTTAGTAAGCTTCCTTCTGATGAGGATGCTGTTCATAGAAGGTAAAATAAAATATATATATATTTTAGGAAATCCCAAGCCCCAAAGGCTTCCGGAGGATAGAGCTTGGTTGGGTGCACAGTCTTAAATGATAGTATTTCAAAGACCAACGCAAGGGTAAGATGTCGGCCTCACATAGGGCACAGAATAGATCCCAGTCTTTTTAAGAGATCAAGATGCCAAGGGCAGACCCACCTGCAGCTGCAGATAGCAGTTGCCCTACACAATCATATCCAGTGAGACCCTCCGACAGGAATACCAGTAGGCGAGTGCCTATTGTGAAATTGTGTGGTTTGTACCTAGATCACAACAGACCAATGGGTTTTGATATAATTTTAAGGATGTATGCATCCAAGTGTGTCTCCCTGGTACCAAATGCCTTTATGATTTCTCCATGATCAACTCAGAACAAAAGAGAGGCAGTAAGAATGACCCTTCAAAAGCTGAGGGATTTGGTAGCCATAATCTCAGTCCCTTTCAGGAAATGGGGCAGGGGACATACTCAATTTATTTCAAAGGAGGAAAGTATCATTCATCTTGTCCTAGAATATACCCCACTTTAGAATAGAGACTCCCCGCTTAGTCATGGCAGTGATAAATGGGAGAATACATGTTGTCACTAGATCTGGCAGATGCCTAACTCCATAAGCCTATAGGGCACCTTGCCAAAACCTCCATTTATCCATTCTAGGTCATCACTGTCCGTTCCCAGTCTTACCCTATGGGCTTAAAACTGCCTCGAGTACCTTTACCAAAGTCATGGAGGTAATGGTAGCAGCTCTGTACAAGCAGGGGATAATGATTCATCCCTATTTGAATGGACAGGTTCATCAGATGATTAAAAAAAAAAAACTACTGGCATGCAAATTGGCGGTCTTCGCCCATGGTAGTCTGGCTTCTAAACAGGCTAGGCTGGGTGATGAATTAGGCAAAGAGCAACCATGAACTTCGTGCACCATTAGAGTTCTGAGTTGCTTTCTTTTGTATGGGAGAAGGATGTGGATCCCTAATAGGGCTAATGACAGTTGCCATAGATTTAGTATCCTGGGCCAGGCACATGTATGCCTATTGCAACAGGCACTTCTAGCCCGTTGGATTCCAGCCTCCTAGAATTATGAACATCACCTACAGGTTTCCTGGGTGACAAAGAAGAGTCTGTCTTGGAAGCTGAATTTCTCCAACCTCAAACAAGCCAAATGGGTCATTTTAACTACAGGTGTCAACATGATTGGATGGGCACACATTGCCAGGGACAACTGACCTAAGGGAGTTGGTTGTCGTCATTATAGGTCCTGTAGCCAGTAAACTGGTGGGAAAAATGAGCCATCAGGTTGACTCTTCATGCCTTCTTGTCAAGGATAAAGTGAAAGGGAGTCAGAGTCCTCTCAGACAGCACCATGGTGGTGGCATACATAAACAAGCAGTACTCCTGGGAGAATTCTACACTACTGCAAAGCACAGAATTTGCGCAGAAATTCCCCTCCTGCACAGAATTTCCATTTCTGTACAGAATTTGGCGAAGACTGAGCAGGCCCTGGCGTGCCACAAGCAGTCCCTGTCCCGCTTACGGCAAAGATGGAGCAGGCCCCACATGCCATGAGCATAGCTTGTCCTGCTCACGGCGAAGATGGAACAGTCCCCAGCGTGTCATGAGCACAGCCCATCCCGCTTGCGGTGAAGATGGAGCGGGCCCCACAATCCATAAGCGTAGCTTGTCCTGCTCACAATGAAGATGGAGCAGTCCCCAGCGTGTCACAAGCACAGCCTATCCCACTCGCGGTGAAGATGACGCAAGCCCCAGCATGCCATGAGTGGAGCCTGTCCTGCTTACGGCAAAGAGATACAGGCCCTGTGAGAGTGTATGTGGTGTGTGTGTGTGTGTGTGTGTGTGTGTGTGTGTGTGTGTGTGTGTGTGTGTAAGACTGCAAGCTTGGGGGGGGGGGGGGCGCGGATGAGAGAGATCATGTGTGATGGTGCGTGGGTGTGGGTACCAGAAAGAGGGAGCCTGTGTGAGGAGATTGTGATGGAGTGGGTATATGTGTGAGAGATTGGGAGCTGTTATATGTATAAAAAAGGGATTGTGTAAGGAGAGAAAGTGCTCGTTTGTGAGACAGGAAGCATGTGTGAAGGGATTTTGAATGTGTAAGAACCTGTGTGAAGGGATATGTGTGTGTGAGAGAGAGCGAGAAAGAGAGAGCCTGTGTGAAGGGATGTGTGTGTGTGTGTGTGTGTGTGTGTGTGTGAGAGAGAGAAAGAGAGAGAGAGGGAACCTGTATGAGATGAGGTACTGAGAGAGGTGTCAAACTCTGGGAGTGGAAATAGAGTGGAAGAGGTTGAGCCTAGAGGGAGTGGGAAGAGATAGTGGCAGGTGGAGGAGTAGGGGCCTGAGAGGGCAAAGTGAAAGAAGACTGGCCAGGGGAGTATGGAGACAGGGTGGAAGAGATACTCTTACAGTGAACTTCTAGGGAAATTCTGCTCAAAATATTTAAAACTCTGCATCTTTAAGTAATTTTTGTCTGTATTACATTTTAAATTAATTACCCTAAGACTGTCATGTATATTGTGACCAATGTAAAATATACAGAATTTTGTACAATTTTAAATTTTTTGTGCAGAATTTAATTTTTGTTGCAGAGAATTCCTACAGGAGTAAAGTAGGCACTCACAGCCCTAGGTTTATGGAGAAAGCGAATGGGATACTCAGTTGAATAGAGAGGAACTTAACCCAATTGTCTGCATTGCAGAAAGGGAAAATATGCAAGCAGACTGGAACAGGCTGGACCCAAGAGAAGGGGAGTTTAGCCAGAAGGCATTCCAGATGATAGTGGAGCAATGAGGGGCCACTCTCTATGCACTTAATGTCAACCCAAGCCAATAATAAGTTTGGCTGGTTGTTTAGTCAGTGAAAAGAAGCAGCATCCAGTGGGATAGATGCCTTGATCTGACCTTGGCCTAAGAGCAGGCCTCAGAATGTATTCCTTTCTTGGCCTTTGATAATCAAGGTGATAAAGAGAATAGAAGCTCAACCCTCAATAGTGATATTTGTAACCCTGGATTGACCAAGGAGGCCATCATATGCAGACCTAATAAGGCTCTTAATGCGGATCCTTCTGCAGCTCAGGCAGGGTCCAGTAGTGATGGAAGACCCATCTCCATTTTATCTTATGGCTTGGCTGTTGAAAGGGCACAGCAGCGAAGCAGAGTGTACTGTCAGACGGTAATGGCAACCATACTGAAAGTTCAAAAGAACCCATTTTCATTAGCCTACATTAAAGTGTGGAGGCTATTATAAGATTACTCCTGGGAGAATAGAATTTCTTTATGGAAGGGTGGACATCTTGCAAATCTTGGACTTCTTTCAGAATGGTTTGGACAGAGGCCTAGTCCTCAATTTATTGAAGGTGCAGGTAGTGGCTATATCCTGTGATAGGGGATGCATTAAGGATGCCCAGATGGCTGCACACTTGGATATGTTGTGCCTTTTAAAAGGGGTGACTCATGTTCAACCACCCTTCCTCAGTGGGATTATAAAAGGGTTCTTAAAGCATTAATAGGTGAATCCTTTGAACCAAGCAGACGTATATCGAAGTTGCAGGCGCTGTCATGCAGGGAGCCCTACTTAGTATTCTCTCCTCACTCAAACACTTTAAAATTAATGTCCTTCCAAAGGTGGTGTCTCTATTCCACCTGAATCAGACAGTGTCACATCCAGCATTCAGGAGGGATGAATGTAGGGGGAAGGACGTGCACCATGTGATAGTAAGATATTTGAAAGTGATGAACCCTTTTAGGAAATATGATAGGCTGTTCATGATTATTGGGTATGAAACCCCCCTCCCAAGGGAAAAGGTTAGAGCATGCTACCATTTAAGTGGACTGTAGCAGAGAAAACAAAGAGGACAATGCAGCTATGTAACATGAGCGACCAGCCCAGGAAACCCAGAATGAGATTGAAAAGGTTGCCAGAGCCCTTAAATGACCATTGAATAAATAAGTCAGAGACTCCAGGAGAATTTGCATTTCACAGTCCCCTTGGCTACTGTTGGTAACTTGCAGTGAAATATCACCCTAAATCATACAGAACTATGGATTGGAAAAGTCCTACATTGGATAATTCTGAATGAGAAAGGGTTTTATGAGAGAAATGTACTGAGAAAACAGTTCTAGGAAGCAAACAGATTCTCACCCTGACTAACAAGGGGAGTCAGATCCTTGGATGTCCAGTTCTCAGACAACAGAAAAGAAAAAGGGCCAGACAGGATGGAAAGGTGTGCACACATTCTCTTTCCATGGTCCTATGTGGGTCTTGGCCTTTTGGCTCAAAGAAGGTAACCCATCTGGGCTGGTTAACAGCGAATAACTGGCCATGATCTTAGCAGCGCTAAAATCACTGAAAACTGAGACTGCAGAGGTCCTGAATCACTGAACACTTACCAAGCCCTGAGCGCAGTGGAACTGTAAGCCCAAGCCAGGAAAAACCCTCCTACCAAGGGAGAGGAACTGAAGGACAGCAGCAGATCCTGAGGCGGATCGTTCCCCAGGAGGAAGGGGACCCCAGCGGCAGATCAGGAGGTGACCCTGGGTCCCGATTGAGCAAGAGGACCCCCAGCGGCGGATCGAGCGGCCCCTCCCCAGAAGGAAGGGGATGCCAGCTTCAGGTTGGGAGGTGACCCTGGGTCCTCTTTGAGCAAGGGAACCCCAGCAGTAGATTGAATGTCCCCCAAAAAGGTCATGGACCCCATCAGCATTCCAGGGGGTGGAGTCAGTTCCACTAGGAGGGCATGGATCTCAGCTGCATTCCAGGAGGTGGAGTCTGGTCCCCCAGGAGGGCATGTTCCCCAGCATTGGACCAGATCTTTCAGTAGACCGGAAGAAGCACCGAGGAGATGGCAGCGGTTTAGATACAATGGACCCCCCAGGCCAACACACTGCCCACCAGCCCAGTTGCATCTTTTCACATGGGTGAGACTTAGAAAAAAAAAAAAAGGAGGAGGATAATAATAATACTTGATTAAGCGGGAACACAAGAGGCCCCTTCTATTCTATATGGTGGTATAATGTAGGAACCAATAACCTCAAATTGCCAAATATTAAATGTTCTGCCTATCTTGTAGAAATGTATATACCGTAGTTGCATGGCCTGAGACTACTAACCGGAAGTAGATAAGTGTGCTGTTTGATATCCTATTAGCGATGTACATAGTCATGTAGAAATGTATATACTTATATAGTCTAATAAATCTGTATATATTTGTACATACTGCCAGCCTTCTGAAGGGAGGGAAATCCCACCTTCTTCCCCAGGTGGAGGCAGGAGCACCAAGGCATGAGGACAGACAGAGTAGAACACCCCCGCAAGGTGAGAGCGGTCGAGGGGCTGTTACAGGTATGAACAGCTTTACCACCTTCTTGATTATGTATTTAGAACTTGATTTTGTAGAACCTGTTTCATTCTTTGAGTCCATTATTTATCCAGAGATTATAAACTTCTGCTGATAAGTTTCATCTCTGACTCAGGGCCCAATGTATCTTGATGCAGTAAGAAAATGGTATGCTAATGTATCAGGCATTAAAAAAAAGTGCATAAGCATAAAGGTGTGCACAAACCCAAGTTAAAATGTGTGCTCCGCCTTCTGCATTGGTTCTGCCTACATTTTAATTGGAGGGGTGGAGGGCGGGGAAGGAGTCTTAGACTCGTGACTGTAAGTCAAGAAGGAGCCATGACAAACCTTCATTCTCTCCCAGAGTGTCTCACCCAGAGACTGCGAGCTGAACCACAAGCTGAAACAAAAGTTTCAGTAAGAAGGACCTATATGCACTGCTGATACCCCAATCTGCAAACAAGGAAGAATGCAAAATGATCATAAAAAAGAACAGAAAATTGTCAAGTTAGAAGAATTCTACAACACTTAAGTAGAATAACGTTACACTGTGAGCGAGAGCTGTAGCTACTACCACTACCGATCATGGTGTGTCAGCTTCAGCAGTGCCAACTGCATGCTGTGCCAAGCAGTGAAGCTGCACAGATGGATCAGGCGCACCTTGTTGGGCTCTGGGTCCTACCCATATTTTCCAGTGATAACCATCAACCTGCTTCCTCCAGCCCAGAGTCTCTAGAGAATGTGCTGCTCTTCACCCTGCATTTTGTCTCATGTAGGCATGGTTCGAACAGTCACTGGGTTGGGTTGAGAGTGGCAGAAGCTCCAGGTAAGGCCTTTGGATGTGATCTTGGACTTGCCTCTAAATGGCATTGAAAGAAAGAGAGAGTAGCCCTGTGGGGGCATTTTAAAAATAATTAAAGGAGAGAGGGAAGATTTATATGCACAAATCACCTTTTTGTGCACATTAATCCAGCACCACAAACTCCCAATCAACCTCGTATACTAACACTGGTGCCTGAAACTTTATTCCCACTGCTGACCAATATTAAAAGTTAAATATTGTAAGTATTAATAATTGTGTGTTCTGAGAAAATAAACTTTGGATTAATTCTGTGAGCTAGTAAAAGTTAGTATTTGTGCATCTGCAAAAGCCATTTACTTGAACTGAGTAATGGTTCCTAGGCAATTAATCACTCATTTGATTTCCACCCACCCAGTCACATTTTTGTTAGGAAGAAAATTTTCAAAATGTCAGTGATTTAGAATAACATACAATTAACTGAGATCTTAGTGATTGACTTATTTTAGCATTGTTGCTGGTCATTCACAAACTTAACAGGCACCTAGAAATGTAATTACATTTAAAAACCCTTAAACTGAGAGACATACCATGCCTTGATCAACTTTTATAAGTTCAGCACTCAACAAAATTAAGATGCAGACAAAAGACCAGGAGCAAGTTGAAGACTATCCACTCTTTTGTACAGAGTGCCACATGTATGATTATCTATCTGTTGGTGAGAGGTTGTATGTGTGTACCTGGTACAAAGAGCTACTGGCTTGCAGAGAACAAGTCTGATCTCTGGAGGCCAGACTGGTAGAGCTGGAGGTGGGAGGTATATAGAGGAGATATTCAGGGGCATAGAGAAGACTCAATTCCAGACAAGCAGCCCTTGTGCTGCTTTGGATGAGCAAAGTTACCTGGTAGGAGTCCATCACCTTGGTGAGACAGGAAATGATCCTGTAGCTAAGATCTGTCCTCCATGAGATACTTTATCCTCTAGCACTGTGATTGTGTCTCCAAGGACATGTCCGCTGGAGGAAATATTAGGATGACCATTGAGTTGATAATTCAATCAACTGGAATGTAGATAGCTGGATGGCTGGTGGGCATGAGGATCGCTTGGTACCTTGCATACCTGGTGTGAATATAGCACATGAGGGCCTCTATCTAGTAAGAATGTGCATTTGTTGCATCCATATTGGGGGATACGTGCATACCTCGCCGACTTTTTAGTACACATGGGAAACGGAAAGCATGCATGTATTTTTTTAATAATGCGGTACACACATGGTGCAAGGAAGAGGGATTCAGTTTGTAAACAACTGGGAAACCTTTTGGGGAAGGGGGAAGTCTTTTATGAAGGGATGGGCTCCACCTTAACCAGGGTGGATCGAGGCTGCTGATGCTAACCTTTAAAAGAGAGATAGAGCAGCTTTTAAATTAGAACAAAGGGGAAAGCAGACAGTTGCTCAGCAGTGGTTCGGAGGGAGATATCTTCAAAGGATACTAATGAAGCATTAGAGTTAGGGCATCCCAACAGAGAGGTTCCAATAATAAGAAAAGTATTCCAAGTGCCTATAATTAAAAACTCACCTGAGCTAAAAGATTCCAATTTATCCCTGACAACTGAAAAGCAGAATGTAAATACAAACAAAAAACACACTTTGAAATATTTGTATGCTAATGAAAGAAGTCTAAGAAGTAAGATGGAGAATTAGAGTGAATAGCAGTGAATGATTACATGGACTTAACTGGCATCTCAAAGACATGGTAGAAAGAGTATAATCAATTGGATAGTGCTATTCTGGGGTACAAATATATCGCAATGACAGAGAGGAGCAACTTGGTGGTGGGGTGGGTGCTTTATGTCCGGGATGGCATAGAGTCCAACAGGATAAAGATCCTGCATGAGACTAAATGCACAATCGAATCTTTATGGATAGAAATCCCTTGTGTGTTGGGGAAGAATATAGTGATAGGAGTATACTACTGTCCACCTGGCCAAAATGGTGAGTTGGAGAGTGAAATGCTAAGAGAAATTAGGGAAACTAACCAAACCGGTAGTGCAGTAATAATGGGAGATTTCAATTACCCCAATATTGACTGGGTAGATAAAACATCAGGGCATGCTAAAGAGATAAAGTTCCTGGATGGAATAAATGACAGTTATATGGAGCAATTGGTTCAGAGAGGGAGCAATTTTAGATCTAATTCCCAGTAGAATGCAGGGTTTGATGATAGAGTTAATGGTGGAGGGGCCACTTGATAGTAGTGACCATAATATGATAAAATTTGAATCAATGACTGAAATAGGGACAGTAAGTAAATCCAAGGCTCTAGCACTAAATTTTCAAAAGGGAAACTTTGATAAAATGAGAAAAATAGAAAAGAAACTGAAGGGTGCAGCTGCAAAGGTAAAAAGTGTGCAACATTTGTGGACATTGTTTAAAAATACCATCCTAGTAACACAGTCCAGATGTATTTCACACATTAAGAAAGGTGGAAGGAAGGCAAAAACGATTACTGGCAATGGTTAAAAGGTGAAGTGAAAGAGGTTATTTTAGCCAAATGTTATTCATTCAAAAATTGGAAGAAGGATCCTTCAGAAGAAAATAGGATAAAGGAAAAGCATTGGGCAAGTTAAATGTAAGACATTGATAAGACAGGCTAAGAGAGAATTTGAAAAGAAGTTGGCCATAGAGGCAAAAACTCCAATAAAAACTTTAAAAAATATATCTGAAGCGGAAAGCCTGCGAAGGGATTCTGTTGAAACCGTTGGATGATCAAGTGGTTAAGAGGCACTTAGAGAAGATAAGGCCATTGTGGAAAGATTATACAATTTCTTTGCCTTCAGTGTTCACTGAAGAGGATGTTGGAGAGATACCCGTTCCGGAGACGGTTTTCATGGGTGATGATTCAGATCAACTGAACCAAATCACAGTGAACCTGGAAGATGTGGTAGGCTTGATTGACAAACTGAAGAGTAGTAAATCACCTGGACCAGATGGTATACACCCCAGGGTTCTGAAAGAACTAAAAAATGAAAGTTCAGACCTCTTTCAATTAATGTTTAACCTATCATTAAAATCATCTGATGTACCTGAAGATTGTAAGATGGCCAGTGTAACCCCTCTATTTAAAAAGGGATCGAGGGGTGATCCGGGAAACTATAGACCAGTGATCTTGACTTCAGTTCTGGGAATAATCATGGAAACTGTTATAAAGAATAAAATCACAAAACATTTAGATAGACATGGTTTGATGGGACACAGCCAACATGGGTTTACCCAAGGGAAGCCTTGCCTCATAAATCTTCTACATTTTTTGAAGGGGTGAATAAACTTGGACAAAGGTGAACCAGTAGATGTGGTGTATTTTTGGATTTTCAGAAGGCGTTTGACAAAGTCTTGCATGAAAGGCTTCTAAGAAAACTAAAATGTCATGGGATAGGAGGTGATGTCCTTTTGTGGATTGCAAGCTAGTTAAAAGACAGGAAACAGAGAATAGGATTAAATGGTCAGTTTTCACAGTGGAAAAAGGTAAACAGTGGAGTGCCTCAAGGATTTTAATATATTTATATATGATCTGGAAAGGGGTTCGATGAGTGAGGTGATCAGATTTGTGGATGATACAAAATTCTATAGAGTAGTTAAGTGGATTGTGATGAATTGCAGGAGAACCTTGTGAGACTGGAAGATTGGACTTTCAAATGGTAGATGAAATTTAATATGGAAAAGTGCAAAGTGATGCATATAGGGGAAATATAACTCTTGCTGTAGTTAAATAATGTTAGGTTCTATCTTAGGAGTTACCACCCAGGAAAGAGAGATAGGCGTCATAGTGGATAATGCATTGAAATCGTCAGTTCAGTGTGCTGTGGTAATCAAAAAGGCAAATAGAATCTTTGATATTCCCTTCCTAATGCCTATGTATCACTCCATGATGAGACTGCCCCTTGAATACTGGAGAAAGTGCAGAGAAGGGACCAAAATGATAAGGGGCATAGAATGGCTGCCCTATGAGGAAAGGATAAAGAATTTAGGGCTGTTCAGTTTGGAGACCAAACGACTGAGGGAGGATATGATAAAAGTCTACAAAATCATGAAAGGACTTGAACAAGATAATCTAAATTGGTTGTTTACTCTCTCAGATAATAGAAGGACCAGGGGGCACTCCATGAAGTTAGCAAGTAGCTCATTTAAAACAAATCAAAAAAACTGATTTTTCACTCTGCTCATAAGCTCTGGAATTCATTGCCAGAGGATGTGGTTACAGCAGTTAGTGTAACTGGGTGTTTAAAAAAGGTTTGGATAAGTTTCTAGAGGAAAAATCCATAGACTGCTATTATGGTAATTAATAAGCAATAGTAGCTTGTGATTTATCTAATGTTTGGGTACTTGCCAAGTACTTTTGAATTGGATTGGCCACTGTTGTAAATAGGATACTGGGTTTGATGGAACCTTGATCTGACCCAGTATGGCATATCTTATGTTCTTATTTTCCCAAGTGTTCTAGAAAGTCAGCGAAGTAGACACATATCCAATATGGATTCGACGAATGCACATCCCTGCCGGATGGTGCATGAGGTCCGCTACGCTAAAATAGATGTAACAAATGTACATTCCTACCACCTAAAAAAGATTTTAGAGAGTGCTGAGGAGGAGCTGATGTTTGAAATGTGTGGTACCAATGACACAGGAGGGTGCAAGAAAGAGAGTCTGGAGGTTAAATATAGGCTTTTGGGTAGGAAATTGAAATTGAGAGCCTCCAGAATTGCATTTTCAGAAATGTTCTCTGCTGGATCTCTGAGGCAGGCTGAGCTTTGGATTCTCAATGCAAAGACAAGACAATGGTGCAGGGAAGAGGGATTTAGATTTGTTAGGACCTGGAGAAGGGAGAACCTATTCCAACAGGATGGGCTTGACCTTAACCAGAATGGAAGCAGGCTGTTGGCATTAGGGGTGGTAGCAAAAAAAAACTTTGTCTTGTTTATCCTATCGTTTTGGGGATGGGCCATTTTGGGTCTCCCTTGGATCAGAGGATTATTTTGTTTCATTTTGTTAAAAAAAAAAAAAAAAAAATAAAATAAAAAATGCATATAAGACAGGGTCTCAATTTTTGCTCACTAAGTGCAATAATACTTATTTAGTTCTTACAATTGTTCTTTTATTCATTTATTTATATCTTTCACCGTGTCAATACCTTAAACATAAATAATCTTCACATTTTTAAACATTTTTAAATATTTTAAAACCCACACAACATTCATACATCCCGATTCATACTACACACCCATCACATTTCTCCAACCCTATAAACCCTTTGTCCCCAAAACCTTCAACATTAGAAATCTATCCTTTGAATGAACAAATCAATCAATTTTTCAGGCTGTATTATCGCGTGTTATCTCATCACTTTCAATGATCTCTTGTAATTATCAAAAAGCGTTTTGGAATGTGAAATGACATGTTCGTTTATAACCATTGTACTTGCACTTGTGCAGGTTACTGATCACCATTAATGTTCATTCTGTTCGTGTCATCTGTCTCGACACACCACTGCTTCCTTGTAGAGTCTGCACCAAGAACCATATCCGTCTCTTATACAGAGATTATAATCCTTTTTATGAAAACATCAACATAGTGCCTTTTTTTGGTTGAAAGATTCACAACGGTTCATGTGGAATCATACTCGTGGAATCATGCCCGACGTCATGGCGTTTCGGCGGCTCATTGCCACCTGCATCAGGGGAAACATTATATGAAGGCTCACACCATTTCCGATATATATCCAAAATTTTTTTCAAAGTGACTCTCACTTAAACATTCAGTTCCAATGCTCATGTCATAGGAGTCCGATCGTATTCAGTTGTTCACCTCCACACCTCAGACGCTCTCTGTTAATGGCGTCTGAGGTGTGGAGGTGAACAATTGAATACGATCGGACTCCTATGACATGAGCGTTGGAACTGAATGTTTAAGTGATTCTGATTTCAGGACCGGTGGCTGCCATTTATACAAATTGACATGGGCCACCCTTTTCTCCATCATGTGATGGGTCTACTTGTGCCACTGGGTAGCCCCTGTCTCATGACCCTGTAAAGCTGGTATTGTTTGATATGGGTTTTTTTTTCATATCCTTTCTCAATTTCAGGGCCATTTTGAAGCTCCCTCCCAAAAATGATGAACAGCATACTTGAACTGAGCTAGATGACAATTAAAGTCCTGTTTCTCATACTTTAATCAAGATTAAGTAGAGATTAGATTTTTTTTACAAATTCTCTAGCCTTTCACATTCCCTTGTTGGTACCTACCGACTCTTCTCCAGAATATCTTGGAGGTGATTCATGTGGCTAACACAAGATGGATGCCTCTGCTCTCCTTTCCTTCTTCCTTCCACTTCAAGGATATGATTGGATGTCCCAGTCTTCTTGGAATTCTTGTACTACATGGGGGTCTAAATTCTTTTGGCCAGGGAATTTAGGTGGCAACCAGTCTTCAAAAATCTGAACTACCATTACAAAAATAACAACTCAAGTTCTTAAACAAAAGGGAAGGGATGACACCTTTGATCCTCTTTCTGTACTCAAGCTTTAAACCATAAGGCCCAAGGTTTCCTCATTTTCTAAAATAAGAAAGGAAAAGGGAAAACAGATGCAGAAGAGAAAGCATTCTGCCTCCTGAAGAACTAAACTAAAAATCCACACATCCAAACTCTTTTGAGTTTTATAGAAACAGGGCATCGCTACTACAGCAACCCATGGTGGGGGAGCTGTGAAATAAAGAATAGACCTGACCTCTCCCTACACTAATGGTATATTCCTTAGTAGAGACCATTAGGCCCCGATAATGCCAGTATGGTAATGAACTGCTTTGCACGTAAAGCAGCTCTTTATGAGGCTATACTGTTTAAATAAAATAATACGGTTTGCCTAAAAAATCTTAAACTGCATTATTTTCTGGAAAGTTAGCTTGTTCACTCCTTACTGGAATTTCCCAGGTGTTCCAGTGGAAGCCCAGAGTGGCCCCTATAGTTTCCGGCCCAGCATCACCAGTTTTCAAAAAGACAGAGGCCCGCCGATATCACTTTGAAACATGGTGGTACCAGTCCTGGAGCCATAGTGGGTACTCTGGGCCACCATGGAATGGGGTAGGTGAGGCAGGGGTGTCTTGAGAGACCCTCAGGGATTTGATCTGTACTGGGGGAGGGGGTGGTATTGGGGCCACAACTCTCTTTCAAGAAGTTGCCAGCCCTGGACTCTGGCTCTGCCATCATGTGGAAATTTTGCTATTTTTCCCCGCTGTATTTTTTTCCCCCATGAGGTTTGCTAATATGTGGTACTTGGTTGGTACTGCAGCATAGTAAATCCTACAGTATTTTCTCCCTCCAAGGAACTTACTGTGACTTAGCAAATGACTCCCTAAGTTTGTACCCGAGGCAATGGTGGGTGAAGCAACTTGGCCAAAGTCTCAAGGAACTTCCATAGGATCTGAACCCTGATTTCCTTGGTTCGCAACCTGCCGCTCTAGCCATTAGGATACAGTTTTTACATCTGTTTGACGTCCATCTTAAGAAGCGCCTCAGGAAATAAAAACGTTATAGAATAGGATGTTATGCCTTATTGTGGATTGGTAAGTGGTTGAAGGTTAGAACAGTGGTGCTCAAACCAGTCCTACAGCCCCCCCATGAGATTTATTTGTGTGCTTGTGTATGCAGATATCTCATGCATATTCATTAGGGGTATCCGGAAAACCCAACTGGCTGGGGGTGAACGTAGGACTGGTTTGAGCACCCCTGGGTTAGGACTAAAGGGTCAGTTTTCCCAATGGGAAGAGGTAAGTAGTGGAGATCCCCAGGGATCTGTACTGGTACCGGTGTTGTTTAATTTATTCATCACTGATCTGGAAAGTGAAGCAATACAGGAGGTGATCAAATTTGCAGATGACACCGAATTTGTTTTATTTACTGTATATACTACTGTCTTTGAAAGGAGATCAGACACGAGCAGACAGAGAATGCAGGAGATCTTTGGGAGACTGGGGTCTTGGGCATGTAAATAGCAGCTGAAATTGAATTTGAACGAGTGCAGTGTGAAGCACAAAGGGGGAAAATATCCTAACTGTGGGAGTCATTTTACAAGAGGCCACGTAGGACTGAATTCCACAGGTGGAAAGTACATGCACACCTCGGCCCAGAATTTCCAATGTGGACTGAAGCACGTAAGTCCATTTTGAAAGGTAGGGATAGGTTACGTACCCCTGTACGGCATGTGCGCATATTTACGCCCTCTTGTGGCTGCATACCACTTCCGGGCATACTTTCCATTGTCAACGATAGAGCAGAAATATAACTCCCCCGCCCACTAGAACATCTCTTTCTAGTACCCATAAAAGTATGCCTAAAATCACTTTTGTGCCTACTTTAACACGCACAATCACCTGGACAATTTTTAAAACGCCATTTACATGTATAAAATTGGGACTTATGCACGTAAAACCTTTGCAAATCAGGCCCTATATGTACACTATGCTGGTTTCCATATTATCATTACCACTTAGGGAAAGGTCCTTAGCGTCATTGTGGATAGTACATTGCAATCCTCAGCTCAGTGTGCAGCAGCAGCAGCAGTCAAAAAAGCAAAGAGAATGTTAGGAATTATTTGGAAAGGAATTTGTGGGAATTTCGGAATGCCTCTATATAAATCAGTGGTATAATCACATCTTGAGTACTCTGTGCAGTTCTGGCTAGCCCATCTCCAAAAAGATAAGGCAAGGCAACAAAAATGATAAAGGGGATGTAATAACTCTCTTTTTAAAAAAGGCTTGATGGTTTAGGGTGAAGAGCAAGTTAATAGGGAACAGACGTTTACCTTTTTACAGGACTAAGGTACCGTCTACGAAACTGTTAGCAGATTTAGAACACATTTAAAAGAAATTTGTTTTTCATTCAGTGCATAATAAAGCTGTAGGATTTGATGCTGTGTGTGGTCAAGGCAAGTAGTATAGTTTATGGGATTGTTCACAGATTTCATCTAAAGGGTAAAAGGGCAAAGTGCTTTGGAAAACAGGAAAAGTGCTAGCCTGTAAAAGCGTCTGACTCCACCTCTGTAGTCACTTTCATGGTCTATCAATGTAAAGCTGATGGTGACCATTGAAGAACCTCCGTGAAATAGAGGTTCATATTAGCGCATATTTCGGTGAAGTTTTGGCACTTAGCCAGACAAATGCCTGGATTTAAAAATCCAGCCGGTCTGACTGTTCTGAATTTAGCTGGCTAACTTCATCTATCTAAAAATTATCAGGATAATTCCAGGGCGGGGCATGGACACTCCACTATAGGGCCTGTTATCTGGCTAAGTAGCCGGAGAAGCAACAAATATCCTGCCTGAGTTAAATGGATAACTTTATCCAGCTAATTTTCTTAGCCGGCCAGTGGCTGAATATGGACCTCAGGGTTTTTGTTACTTGTGGAAATACTGTTTTTTTCAAAGGAAAGGAGTTGGCTTTAGCTTAGTTAGTAATTTGCTCATGTTAGAGGAAGGGAAGAGAACCTCTGACATTCAAAGAATCACAGAAAAATGTTCATTTGTTCAATAATAGGTAATCAACAGAAGGTACTTATAGGCTAGCAATCAGCCTGCTCCGGCCAAGGACCAGATCAAGTACTCCAGAATAGCAACCAAACACACCAGTAGATAATGTAATTAAATTTTCTCTGTCTTTTGAGAGTACATAATTAACTTCTATTTCTATGTTAATGTGAACTACTGGGCTTCTGCTTCTCAAAAACATTGATCTCCTTCCCATTTTTTTTTCTTTTCTTTTTGCTGTGAGAGGTTTTGAAATTGAAGATATTTCTTTTCATTATTAGAACAGGCCAGCTATTTTAGCTGCTTTCATGGTTTCTCTCGTATGCCTGGTGCTGCTTTTGAATAATAAGTTGATTAGACCTTATGGGTTCAGAAGCAGTTCTGCTGCAAAGGGAGATCTTTCCAAGAATGTTGGCTTGATCTGTTCAGGCAGGGTTGATCAAAGGGTCCTCACCAGCTTTGCCAAAGGGGGCCCAACTCTCTGCCCTAAACTGAGCCCTTTTTTCTAGACTAAAGGCCCCAGGTCTGTGAAAGGATCCACTGACAGTTGTGCCCTTTTTGAAGCAATCCTCAGTTGCTTTGATTCCTCGAAGGGAGGACTTATCATTTCCACAAAAAGCTAACTGCTTGGCAAGGTCTTCAATGCTTTTTGCACAAGTTGGAGCTTTGATGATGATGATGAGGGCCTTCGGCATATGTGTCTAAATGTTCAGTTTCATGGTAGACCACTCTGTATCGGGGATCTGTACTCAGCAAGAGGTAACCAATCCCTGCATGCCAGTCCCATTGTCCAGAGAGCTGCTCTTGCATGCTAGTGCTGTAACAGCTTTAGTCTTGGCCAGATGTTACTGGATGGCTAGGAATGATTACTGTCCATTGCACAGTACACTAATATTAAAGTGGAATTATTGTACTGTCATAGGGGGAACTATTGCATAGGTAGTGATATCACAGTGCTTTTCTGCATTGGTTTTTGTCCCTACATTTTACAAACACTGATGTCACTACTTTTGCAACAGTTGTTCCTCCTTAAGGTACTGAAGTTTGCTTTGATAGGATAGTATTAGCTAGCTTATTTCAAAGAGGAAAGGGTAAGTAGTGCGCAGTATTTTCATTTCGAGAGAACACGTTTGGTACTTCTTTAAAGTAGCAATATTATGTAGTTTTTGAAAATCAAATTGTTTCTGCCTTGATTGCTTCCTCTAAGAATCGTTTAACTAACTCTGCTTTCTTTTTTGAAGTGTTATCTAGGCTTTTGTATTGTTTTAAATAGAAATTGTGCACCTTTTGCACAATTATTGCCACACTCCGTGTTTTTGAAAGTCTCTTGTTCAAGAGTCTAGTCTTAAGCTATTATATTATCTCCATACTTTCATTTATCAGAACTTGAAGGGGTCAGTACATTAGCTCTCCGACTTAACAAAAAAATCATAATAGTGAGAGTGGTGGCACAGAGAGTAGCTTTAAAAAAACCCCCCAATATATATATACACACTTCCTTGGGAGGAGAAGTAAAATCAAAATAAAATTAAAGGGGGCTTCTTTATAGAAACAAAGAAGATACTGGCAGAACAGGACCCCCTTGGCCCACCAGCTTTCCCATTTGTACCTTTCTCCAGTGCCACCACAGTTCTTATTTAATCTGTGGTCTCCTTTTCTCCACGTTAAGATCCTCCTGTGCCTATTCCATGCATGCTTTATTTCTTTCTGTACCTTCACAGGAAGTCACTTTCAGATGGCCACCATACTCTTGGTGAAAAAGTCTTCATTCTTTCCCATTCCTTTTGAGTTCTTCCTTTGACCCTTTGTCGCTAAACTTTTCAATTTATGGAAAAATGTACCTTTCTGGTCCTTTATTGAAGCCTGCTAGGTATTTAAATATTTGTATCTTTAATTGACAATTGAATAAAAAAAACACAAAAAACACAATCTTGTTTAAGTATTGCTGTTTAAATATGGCAGGAAATTCATAATTTGTGCTCCTTCTAATATAATTATGTTTATGTTAATAATTTAACTTTTATTAATGTTATTTAGCTTTTTGCTTTGTTTAAAATTATTTCATTATTGATGTTTAAATGTATTAGACTAAGGAATTTTACTTCCTGCTCATTCTGTTTCATTGTAAACCGGTTTGATATGCATTTTATGCAGGAAAATCGGTATAAAAAAACTTAAATAAATAAATAAATAATTTGTGATACATGAGTTCAAAAGCTAGAGCTGGTCAGATATGTAGAAAGTGTTGTAATATTCAGTTAAAACATGGTCATCAGTATCTTTATGCTGATTGATTTGTTCAGATTTTTTTTGTCGGATCATTGTTTTTTGTTTTTTTACAGACCATTCCGTCACAAGTATGACATCACAAACTACCTTTGTTGATCTCTGATGCAAGCCATATTATAATAATAATCAATCGATTTGAGCTAATATGCCATGAAGTATCACTGTTATTGGCTCTTAATTCATATTGAAAGTGGAGTTGTATTTGTCAAATGGCAGTAGACTTGGCTAGGTGTGTCACTTTGGCACTTGTGCCATTTATCACTGCTTCTTGTAGTAGGTTGTATTTAAATGAGGAGATCTTATTGGCTCAAGAATAAACAGGTTTTAGATATCTATCTAGTTTAAAAAAACAGATCTTATCAGATCTCAAGGGAAATTGAGAGTGATGGCTAAGGTGGCCAACTATCCTATATTTGGAAGGTCCTTTCCTCATTTTTTGTTTCAAAAAATAGACTTTGTTCTGCTCTATTTTGTAAAAATATTTTTCCTGACCACTACTTTTTCTTGGTCTTTAGGGCCTGTTCCTCATTTCCACCATACCTGTCCCATTTTGATCCCCAGAGTAGCACCTTGATATTAGCCTTATACTACTAACAGGAGAGAAGAAAAATTCCTCTTCTCTGATTGATACTACTGCTGCTTTTAATTTAGACATTAATATAAATTTTATACTTTTTTCACAGTAGAATATAGTTAATTTTTGTTGGTTATTTCATTCCAATTTTGGAGTGACTAAAACAAGAGCTCTGGAGTCATCAGATGATAACAGACTTTTTCTTATGTGTAAATCACTAGGGAGTTTTTTTTCATAGTAGGTTCAGCATTGTAGTCTTTGAGTAGCCCAGCAACCACATTGATTGTCACTTGTCCAAGCAAAAACGTTAGGTGAAAAAAATCACCACTTGCGCCATTAGATTAGTCTGTAGTTGTTCCTGAGTGTATGCTAGGGTCTCCCTTTCAGCTTTGCAGTGGAGCTACTAGCTGCCCAAAGATCAAGATCTGAGCCTGGAAATCAAATATGGGTTTCCTGCACAGCAGTGAAGGCTGCTGTCTGCTTGACTAATGGCCTGGCAACTTGCCCTCTTCTTTTAGCACACATGTTGCTTATTAAATCGCTTCATACTTTGAATCAAATACATCATAAAAAAATGAATATGCAAGTCATGTGGGTGCGAGGGGAGAATGGGGCAAAGGCAATGGGGCTATGTTGTTGTGAAGCATTTGTAGACACCGAGCCAAATGTTGCATTTGCAAACCCACACAGGTTTCTCCTGCTCCTAAAACTTATCTGTGGCCAATTAAAAAAAAAAAAAAAAAAGTGATCTAACGTTGGAATCAAACCAATATATCTTTTAGAAAATCTAGAACCTGTGAGGGGCATTTCTGGAAGCGCTTATTTTTGTCCGTTTTGTGTTTTTGTATTTCACTGAACGTGAGCAGAGCACAGAGCAATGCAAGCATTGAGAGGTCAGGACAAGGAGGCAGTGAACCCAAGTCATGCAGATCAGAGGCCGAGGGAATTCTCTGCCCCGATTGTCCTCAGTGGAAAGGAAACGTGCAGGAAATAGAATGGCAGTCTTTGGAGTACCTTTGCTAGCAGCCCACAAAGCACGGCTTTGCAGTTCTTATGCATGACATGGAGAAGACAGATGATTTTGGCACTGGATAGAATTCCAGTTTTCGAATGTTTCACGCTGGGATACATTGGTTCTGTTTGTTATTTACAGGGCAAACCAGACTTGAATACAACCTTACCAATAAGGCAAACTGCATCTATTTTCAAACAGCCAGTAACCAAAGTTACCAATCACCCAAGTAACAAAGTAAAATCGGATCCCCAGCGAGTGAATGAACAGCCACGTCAGGTAGGAGTTTGGTTTTC